>NC_041821.1:18461075-18794620 GCF_900964775.1 Scleropages formosus | reverse complement strand
ATTAGCCAAGCACAGATTTTCCCATTTAAAATTAAGAGCACACCTGTAATGAGGTCCTTTCTTTTTCTGGGCCTCAGCTCAGCAAAGCTCAAGAGCTCCTCCCTGCCAAAGCCAGAGCATGCACAGCACTCCCCTCCGCAGTCTCCATTTACTGCTGCAACGCTGACACATCTTGTGTGTAACCCAGCCTTTTTGTTGGGTATTGCATGCTGATTTTATATTTATTTCAGTTATTATTAATCATTTCCACATTAAAATTTGCCACAGCTAAAAAAACTGCCATGCTTGTGTAATTTACCTTGTTACACACACATTTTTGCATTTATTCAGTTAGCTGACACTTTTCCCAAAAGCAGCTTACACTGTCGACTTGCTTACAGTGTTTACCCATCTTCTGTGCAGCAATTCAGGGTAGGTTACCTTGCTCATGGGTACTACAGCAGGAGGGAGGATTCAAACCCGCAACTTTTGAGGCCAAAGGTTGTTAAATGCACAGACTGCTGCCGACTGGACGGAAGCTTCGACCTGATAAATAAACCTAAACGTAACAAATACAACCTGGAACTGGAACTGCGTTTTGCGGAAGCATCCTTGAAGCAGGGTGTAACTCTATACCCGATGAATAGTGATGACTCACAACAGCCCCTGGCCTGATGAATCTGCTTCTTCAGCTTCTAGTCGGCTTGACTAGACAGAACACCTGGTGGCCTGGAAATGCTCCTTTGAATGCTATGACAACATAAAATCAAAAACATCACATGAGGGCACCATGAGACAGATTAAAATTAAGCGTAATTACAGCTTATCTACGTCTATTATAATTCACACAATTCACCTTTGACATCATTGTGCAATCTCTGCAACTCCCAGAATGTAACGCAAGATGCAAGTACGGAATGTATCGTACTCCAAAATACCGTACACGATAAATAGTAGCACCAAGTACACATACAAGTACAGTAAGTACAGCACAACTCTCTATTGTTAAAAATTCCAAAACATTACCCATTTTTTCGTGAAAGAACACTTCCCCTTAAAGGTCCCGTGGTCCGTTTTGTTATGCGTGTAACAGGAAGCCCTGAAAATAAAAGCACACAACCTACTGACATACAACCACGTGTTTAAAAATGCCAGCAGAGGTCCTGAGTGAAAGTTTCAGCTTCCAGATGTTTCCAACTAATGTCACAGTCAGAGCAGTTCACTGCAGCGCAGGCTTTCTACTTGAAGAGCACACATGCTCCAAGATGAAGAACACACATGCCTGGGTTGCGTGTTACATCCTCAGCCAAAACTGAGACGCATTCCCTGCTAAACCCTAGAAATGATCTTATTTTTTAGACGGAGGTATATTCGAACCGCTTTGGCCATTTTAATGTAAGGTCCAGCATTACAAATGAAGTACAAGTGTAAAGCAGAGGATCTGATTCCTACCTGTTCTCACCATTGCTGCCCAGCACAGTAGCAGTGAGTCTTCGTCATCAATCATGGACTCTTAAAGAACTCTTATACAGGATAATAAAGACATGAACTCCTCAGCAAGGACCTTTAATTGAATTGCTATAGTAATAACATCTTGCAGCTTTTGTAAAAACGTTGTGTGGGAGCAGCCGTCCACCCAATTTCAATGCGAGCCTATCCCGGAAGCACCGGGCACGTGGTTGAGAGGGTACGCCCTGGAAGGGACGCCAGTCCATCACAGGGTACTGCAGAAATAGTATTAAGTAATACCACTTTGTAGATTGAGGTAGCAGGTAGTGTACCACAGAGGGCGGCACAGTGGTACAGTGAGTAGCACTGCTGTCTCACACTGCCTGGCTGGTGTAAGAGGACGTGGGTTTGATACCCGCTCAGTCTGTATGGAGTTTGCACGTTCTCCCTGCGTCTGCGTGGGTTTCTTCTGGGTGCTCTGGTTTCCTCCCACAGTCCAAAGACATGCTGTTCAGGTTTCCCATAGTGTGTGAGTGACAGAAAGAGTGCGTTCCACTGACGTATGAATGAGTAACCCAGTGTAAGTAGTGTATCTAACAGTGTAAGTCACCATGGTGAATGAGGTGTGTGGACTAGCAACTCCACATAGTAGTGTTCATTGGAAGTAGCTTTGGACAAAAGTGTCTGATAAGTAAGTAAATGTAATGTAGAGTTAGTGTCTCCACACTTATAGGTGGTTCTAGATGTAGGACCTTGAGCAGGATGAGACCTGATTGAGTAAAAATTGCCCAGCTGTATGAGTAAATCGCTTTAAGTTATATAGAGAAAAGTGCGAGATAAATGTTTAAAATTCCTAATCCCTATTTAAGTTGCTATATACCGTTGTGGCCGTTCCACAAAAAGGCTAAAGCGTTCTCGGGGAGTGTCTTTAGTACGTTCTCTCTCTGGTGTCCTTAGTCGTTCCCTTGCAGTTGTAAGCACACAAACATGGAATGGCATCATTTTGCGCAGAGCAGCGTGAGTCCTCGAGCGCAGGATTCCTCCATCCTCTTGCACGACGCATTCGAACGAGCGTCTCATTTGCTGGAGACGCCCGAGGTGAAGGGACTCACTTGAATGAAGTCATTAAGAGCGGATGCCGGGCAAATCCAGCGCAGGCTGCGGAGCGCCGGGATCTGGAGCTGTTCGCCGCTGCGCTCACGAGATAAAGCCGCCGATGCTCCCCCAGTGAGTCCAATAAAGATTAACAGGAGTCTGTGTTTACAGTGGCCCTGCACACATTCCAGCGCGGTGGAACACACACTACATTACGGCCAAAAGTCAGAGTGCACGAGGGAAAACTCTTAATGTAAATCCCTAGATAAAACATCAACATAGCGAAATGAGTGACGGTTGCTTATCTGACTGGAGACATCTGATGCCATTTATGGGTTTATGGCGTTCGGCACGGTTAAGGAAAGAGATTCCCTTGATCTTAAACCACAGGCACCATCCATTAACAAAGCTGGACCTAAAAGCCACTGGGCCCTGGATTTACAATAAGTGATAACACGCTCAACCTAAAAAGGCATGTCGAGCACTCTAATGGGTCTACCTCAGCCTTGCCAAAGTAATGGCACAGACTGCGGGCCACTTTTTATTGCAAATGCCCCCAGGAGGTCAATAATTTTTTTTTTTTTTTTTTTTTCCTGTATAATTATTGTTTACTTTCACTTAGCTATCTAACAAAACTAAGAAAATTTATTTAAATTGAATTAAATCAAAATCAAGACAAAATGACAATAACAGCGATGTCATGTAAAGAATTAAAGTTAAAGAAAGCATGTATAACTAAAAAAGCTACTCAGTGAAGAAAGTCATGTTTATACCTAATGAAAACTTCTATATATATATATATAAAGGTATGATATAAGCATAAAAAAGCTGTTTCTGCCCAGAAATGCACCCAGTAAAAATTCCTCATATAGGAAAGTCTGTCCCTCTTTGTCTCGCCCCTTGTCATTTCCTATTTTGAAGCTTTTGACACTCCAAACCTTAACAAAGTCACAGTCTTCTACTCCACTGTGCCTCTTTGCTAGTCAGAAAATTTCTCCAAAAGCACCCAAAAATGTGTGTCCCTACCTTAAAGAAGAGAAAAGTTGACGAAAATGGAGATGCAGAGGAAAGAAACAGCAAAGGTCCAGAAACATGAATTCCAAGAAAAATAGATTTCAATTTTAAGATTCAATGAGGGTGTCAGACTATCATTAAATTACATATCTTCTTAATCCGTGCTATTGATGATCTTGGTTTTGTTCAAACCTGGTAGCCCATATGAAGAACCCATCTTTACAAGAATTTTTCAGTTTTAAACTCTTTCTAAGATGAAATTAGTCAACTCATCACAAAATAAAGCGACTTTACTCACGACCATGCAACATATTGAAAACACTAATAATCTGATCACTTCATTCTTACGTTACGAACTCTTAACTTTCTTTCATCATGGACCATTTTCACTGGCTGCTAAATACGCAGACATTGATAGTTTTTCCATTTTAATCCAGAGTTAATACATGGGGCCGATTTCAAAATTCTTTTCACAAAAGTGGACATTGATCGTTCTTCCCTGTGCATCTTGAGATAGTTCAACAGTGACTGGACTGAGAAATATCCACTGAATGCTGAAACAAAACCAGTGTGTGTTTGGTCTGTGACGAGTCAGCTGCTCTGACCTAAGGGTACAATTTGAGAAGGTGCTTCAAACCCAAAAACTCAAACTTTGGCACAAATTTTCGACACGCTGTCTTGGTCCGATTGTGTTCTGAGCAAGAGAAAGCAACGTGAAGTTCCCTCCGTGTCGTGTGGGAACTCGAGGTAGACGATGTATTGACAAACGACAGAGTAAGGAAGAGCATTCATTGATTCACCGGTTCAGAAAATAACTATGTCCAACACAATACCCACCCACCTGTGCGTGTGTTAATGCTAATAAACACCTTTTGTCCAGTATTATATTTAGAATTTTTATTTTATATTTAAAATATACACCTTACTGGCAAGTGAAATGCTCACTGGTTCAATGTGAACCTGAGTTTTTACATCAAAGTAAAAAAGGCTAATCAACATCTCCCTCTGTTGGTGAGAGCACAAGCACCTCCCAGAACCCATCAGGACCCATCAAGACCCACTAGGACCCATCAGGACCCACCAGGACCCACCAGCCAATTTTACCAACTAAACTGTGAGAAAAAATAAAGGAGTTATGTGTAGATTTGTACACTCATTTATTTGTCAGCATAGCAGCAGATCTATCTATCTATCTATCTATCTATCTATCTATCTATCTATCTATCTATAAGCACAATGGTTGAATGATTCTTTTTTGAGAAGTACATACAGCAGGTAATGAAAATCATACAGTGCAATTGAACATAGATTTTTTTTTTCTTTTTTGTTTATTCTGACTTGTAAGCCGTTTTGTAGAAAAGTATCTGCCAAATATATAAATGGTAATGTATTTCGTAACAGACTTGGCAAGTGGATGTTTCACGTGCTAAACTACGTTTACTGGAATGCTATACACAATTAATATAAATAATGTACTTTTATAAGCATTTAGGGCTTGAGGCTTACAGGCAATGGACCTGAGAAGTATTTCGAAGAAAGATGGAGTTTTACATTATTTATATTATCTATAATTGCTAGAAATTATTTATATTATTTCTGTATAGCAATGAGTGGTGTAACTCACGCATTGTTTTTTTTTTTTTTTTCTCTGAGATGTAAATCACTTTGGAGAAAAGCTTCTACTAAATGAATAAACGTAAATGTAAATGAAATGGAAATAATAAGAAGGTACAAATTTAAATTTACATGTAGCAGATGCTTTTCTCCAATATGATGTACTTCTCAGAACTGAAATAATAGCTAAAATAATAAAAACAATAAAAGGTTACAAGTTCATGTCCTTTGATTGACTTTTAAATTAAATAATGAGTTTTGTGGTGGTTTGGCTGGTTACATGTTGTAGTGTTTTCAGTTTGTGGTCCCTTCTGTCTGAAAGGGTTTTCTTCTCAATGGTTTTCTTTCTTCCCTTTTGTGAGCCAGAAGAACTTTTTTATTTTTTTCTGGGTATTTGACTATGTCTGCATTTTGTAATACGTGGGAAAGGAGGAACAAATGTGGGATGAACAGCCACCAACACCTCCAGGTGGCACCTAGAAGCAGACAGTCCCGGTCTTGTCACGGCGGACATCAGGTGGACAGTTGCGAGGAAAGGTTTGCGAACCTTCCGGAATTATCTAGTCTTCTGTGTGTATGGCAGCTAAAATCATCCAGATCATCACAATAAATAAAGACAGTTGTATGTAAACAAAGAGCACACACAACATTTCCAAGGCCTTAACGTTATTGAACTAATACCTTAAACAATTGGGGTCCGATCACAGTTTAGAAGCCTTTAATGCAGAAGTGCAAAGGATTTCACAAACTTTTTCCTCACAGCTGTATGTGGTATAAGGAGTAATACAGGAACCCAAGGCTGTTGCTGGGCAGCTTGTAGTGTAGTGGTTACAGTTGTTACCTTTGGAGGCAGAAGTTTCAGGTTTGAATCCCAGCTTTGTACCCTTGAGAAATGTACTTATCCTAAATTGCTCCAGTAAAATTACTTAGTTATATAAAAGGGTCGAGGGGGTGCGGTGGCGCAGTGGGTTGGACCACAGTCCTGCTTTCCGGTGGGTCTGGGGTTCGAGTCCCGCTTGGGGTGCCTTGCGATGGACTGGCATCCCGTCCTGGGTGTGTCCCTTTCCCCCTCTGGCCTTACGCCCTGTGTCGCCGGGTAGGCTCCGGTTCCCCGTGACCCCGTATGGGACAAGCGGTTCTGAAAATGTGTGTGTGTATAAAAGGGTCATTTATAGAGGGAAACTGTCAGTAGCCTAACACCGCTAGTTGCTTTGGAGAAAAAAGCAACAGCTAAGCGAACGAATGCTGAACGTAGTTGGTTCGAAGCTCCATCGCTTTAATGGTGAAGTTGTTGAGATTGTCGCCAGAGGGCGGTACTGAGCGAGTGTCGCTCCTGAACAAACCAGCCCAAGGTTTACAGTGACAAGAGCTGTTACAGTTTAAAACCCTTTATTGATAATCCACACCTCTCTATGTTCATATACGGTTTGTCCCACTAAAGCGATGTGGTTATGCAGATCTCTGCGTGCAGTGTTACATGTACATCCGAAACCTTTCCGAGCGGATAAATATTTCACTCGTTTGCCATACGTTGACGTCCACTTTCTGAACAGCGTCAGTCCTCAGAATGCAATGCAAATCGTCACGGGGACATCTGAGAAATTCCAAGAGTTCGAAACAGGAAAAAAACAGAGAGAACAAGTGCACATTTTGAATTTTGAATTTTTTTCCCTCTTTTGGGTTTCTCATTGAAATTAATGTATAAAGCTTCTGTGACCTGCTAATTATTTGCTACAGCATAGGTGCTCAATTTAATTCTCAGTGTGTGTGTGTGTGTGTGTGTGTGTGTGTGTGTGTGTGAGTGTGTGATTGCCCTGCAATGGCACTCAGTCTAGGCTGTACCCTATCTCACACCCAGCGGTTCAGGGACAGATTCTGGACCACAGCAACCATCACTGCTAAGCAGTTGCTGTTAATGGAAGGGTCATTTTCATAACTTCCTTTGTTAACATAACAGAGCAGCGTGGCAGTTGAACCACAGACCTTATACAATCACACCGCTGCCCCAAGCCTGCCAAATACAAAGTACTTTGTCAGCATTTCACCATAGACTGTGTTGTCAGACACGTTTCAGCTGCTTAGCAAATGTCAGCTCTGTGACATAAATGGCAAAATATTTTGAACAGACTTAATTCTTCAGAGGTACGAAAGAAAATGTAGCCTATGAGTAAACTCAGAAATTTTGAAATTACAGAGATTGTTGTAAAGGTTATTAATAATAATAATAATAATAATAATAATAATCCTTTTGCAATGCCTAAGATGTTTTACAGACACCATTAGGCCCAGCATATGTGAAAATTCAGTTTCTGGAAATGAACATATGACATTTGGATTATTTTGAAGAGCTAATAATAAGCTGGAATGGAAGATTGCAGAGGAATTTAGAAAAACATGGCAATATGGTGTTTTGGAAGATTGGCTTGGCACATGGCAAGCAGCCACCATGTTGTGTTACTTAGAAATAAATAAATACATAAATAAATAAAAATATTGATTTGCCCTTGGACTCGGAAGAGGCTGAAAGCTGTTTCGGGGTTAATTAAAAGATCTATGAAAGATATTTGACGATTGGATGGGGACGTGTTGTTGTGTTTGGATGCTGTGAAAGCATCAGTTTAGCCAAACATGTCGCTGTTAACTTTCCCTTCTCTTGTGACTTCTCACTCACTGTCTGTAACTCCTTGTCCAAGCCAGGGTTGCGGTGGTCCGGAAGAACAGGAAACAAGCATAGTGAAGATGTACCTTGGGTGGGACTCCACTAGGAGCTTCTAAAATACTAGCATTTCCATGTATTATTAACTAATACTAATAGCCTTCTAAATACTGTTACCCCTCTTCTTTCATGGTGACCTCTTTTATTATCCTGCAAGTCTTGGTTTATCTGCTTAAAGAATTTATTTTCTTTCTTGTTTTCCCTGTACTGTAGAGTCAAATTGTGCTTCTGTCTTCTTAAAAGATGAACGGTATCACTGCTTTCCTTGATTTTGGGTAATCTGCAAACTTTTCATGATAAAACCTGAAAGGATTTTTAACAGGAAAAAAGAGTCAGGAAATGAACATTGTTGATATGAATAAGCAAAAATGTTTCTGGGGCAGCTATGGAGATACTTGTGATTGTTGTTGGGATCGTTGCTACGAAGATAACTGTACTGGCTGTAGGGGGCGTTCCTATGGAAATCCTTTGATGGTCATGGGGGTGTTGCTATGGAAATACCTGTGATGGTCATAGGGGGTGTTGCTATGGAAATACCTGTGATGGTCATAGGGGGTGTTGCTATGGAGATACCTGTGATGGTTGTAGGAGGTGTTGCTATGGAGATACCTGTGATGGTTATGGGGGTGTTGCTATGGAAATTGCTGTGATGGTCGTAGGAGGTGTTGCTATGGAGACACCTGTGATGGTTGTAGGGGGTGTTGCTATGGAGACACCTGTGATGGTTGTAGGAGATGTTGCTATGGAGATACTTGTGATGGTTGTAGGGGGTGTTGCTATGGAGATACCTGTGATGGTTGTAGAAGGTATTGCTATGGAGATACCTGTGATGGTTGTAAGGGGTGTTGCTATGGAGATACTTGTGATGGTTGTAGGGGGTGTTGCTATGGAGATACTTGTGATGGTTGTAGGAGATGTTGCTATGGAGATACCTGTGATGGTTGTAGGGGGTGTTGCTATGGAGACACCTGTGATGGTTGTAGGAGGTATTGCTATGGAGATACTTGTGATGGTTGTAGGGGGTGTTGCTATGGAGACACCTGTGATGGTTGTAGGAGGTATTGCTATGGAGATACCTGTGATGGTTGTAGAAGGTATTGCTATGGAGATACCTGTAATGGTTATAGGGGGTGTTGCTATGGAGATACCTGTGATGGTTGTAGGAGGTGTTGCTATGGAGATACTTGTGATGGTTGTAGGAGGTGTTGCTATGGAGATACCTGTGATGGTTGTAGGCCCGGGGTCCAATTGAACACAGAGTGAAGAATGCGAATGCGAAAGCAGGCAGGGACCAGGTTGCTACAGCAAAGCCAAACCACTCTATTATCTCCCCAAAGAAATTTGCACCAGAAACATATTCAAACATGCCACCTGCATGAAAGAAGAAAAAAATTCTCTATTATTTAAATTAAAAAATGGCACAGCAGCTGTATAGGAAGAAAAATACAATTGAACGATTAAATGAACCGGTGACGAAATGCTGCCAGTTTCTATAGCAACACAGAAACAGTGAGGTTCTCCAACACGATGACCTTTAGGTGACTTAAATGTATAAGTTACCTTTGGGAATTTTATACGTGATCTCTCCAGGTTTCCTGAGGTTTCGCAGGATATAGTCACTGTGGACATTTACTGCCATCCCAAGCAAGAACAAAGTAACTCCTGGAAAATAATAATGCAAGAAAACAACATATATTTAAGTGGTATGAAAAGCCTGCTTGTGGGCAGAAAAGGTTATCATCCAATCTGTGGCTCAGGGACAAGTGATGAATTTAACTGATACATTTCTAAAAAGTATAATTATAATAAATAAACAGTAACTTCCATTCCAGTTGCACATCAGTAACATTTACAATAAAACTTCCGAAGCTGTACTATGAGGCAGCGGCGGGCGCACGGCCCTTTGGTCGAAATGCAAGCAACCATTTCAAAAAAATGCACGGCCAACTCGATTTAGGTAAACTGAGATACATTATAAATATTTAAGAAAATTGTTAAATTTTTTGTTAGCGTAGATCATTGTAAGATTGCTTATCAGGCTACTTATCCACAGCGTTAAAAGATTTTACTCACTAAGCACTGCTTGGCGCGAAGTTCGATGTCCACGCTGAGCAGCCGCAAGCTTATCGCTTAGTTACCACAATTTACATTATTATTTCACGTTCTGTTAGGTATGTCGCGTATGTCATAGCAGTACATTACGATGCATAACAATATAAAAAATGAACAAAAGAAGCAACATAAAATACAAGCAGAAGCGCAACTACAGAGCTTAGTTGCATCAGTTCAGTTCACTGCAATAATCAGCAGCCAATACAGGCAACTTTTAAATTAATAATTTCCTTAAGAAATGTATTTCGCAAATATTTTTCTAATAATTGTGTAGACGTTTGCATGGTTGACTGGATGCAGAAATTGCAGGAAAGAAAAAAAAACGGATTGCTCAGCCATGCTGTAAGCCGTGTGTGATTTAAAAATGTATTATAGAAGTCTGATTAGTCTCTATAATAGAGGCCCTTTCATGTAGGATTGGAAAAGCGCGCAAAACGTAGACTGCTCCCCCCGCACGCGTCCTCACCCGTCACCAGACGCACGTCTGTGAGCCACGAGTCGTCATAGGCAGCGCAGTGCAGCAGGTAGTGGCCCTGGACGAAGCCATTGACGGAGCAGAAGATGAGCGCGGACATCACGATGTAGAGGGGGGAGGGCCGACCCTTGGTCAGCAGGGAGTACACAAATGTCCTAGAAAATTTCACTTGTTGAAAAGTGTGATGAAAAACCCAAACCAGCATTTACCTGATTTCTTACCACATACATACAGTATCTGTATGTCACGTTATTATTTTGTCACATCGTTCTTTAGTTTCCTGCAGCCTTGCAAGCACTGATTGTGCTGACTGTAAGTCACCTTGGACAAGGGTATCAGCTGAAAAATATTATTATTATTATTATTATTATTATTATGTTTTTACGCAATGTAACAGTCAGTTTTGCACATTTATTCAGACAATTTTAATGAAATAATACATATTTAAGTGGGGGGGTGGCACAGTGGGTTGGACCGGGTCCTGCTCTCCAGTGGGTCTGGGGTTCGAGTCCCACTGGGGGTGCCTTGCGACGGACTGGCGTCCCGTCCTGGGTGCGTCCCCTCCCCCTCCTGCCTTGCTCCCTGAGTTGCCGGGTTAGGCTCCGGTTCCCCGCGACCCCGTATGGGACAAGCGATTCAGAAAGTGTGTGTGTAGTACATATTTAAGTATTTTTTCAGGTGAGCCAAAGATCGGATCCTTAACCACAATGATACCCACAGTAGAACACAACAGAGTGAAGAATTTGTGCCAGTCTGGACTGTATTCTTGCTGCAGTGGAGGCTTCGGTCACTTTGAATTGCGCTGCTGACTGTGAGACGAACTCCTGGCGCTCTGTTTTTAATAATTTCCATGATATTTTGGTCTATCAGCCTGTCTGTACTATGAACTGATAACAGGCAGACGGCAGTTTGGGCCATTTGGCCATTTGCGGCTTTCGCATAATATAATGACTATTTGGTGCAAATGTAAAAAACGGTTCCCCTACCTCTGGAAGTAGTGAGCACAGAAGAGGGAGAGCAGGAGCATTCTCCCCATCCCACACCTCCACCCTGATCTCCAAACCAGCAGCATTGGCACCAAGAAGGAGGGCAACTCTTGAAGGAACCAGGCCAGCTTGGCAGGAATGAACCTCCTGGAGTTCGATTTCCCCGCGTAACGTCCGTAGGGGATCTCTCTGGATCTTGTCTGCTTGATGCTGAGGACGATCCCCATGCCAAAGAGGACCCAGCAGTAGGTCAAAATCAAGCTGCTGAGGCAAAGCATCTCTCCTCTCAGATCCTCCCTCGGAGCACGGCTGACGGTGTTAATAATGTTCATGGCAGCTTCTTTTTGGTTGAAAAAAGGAAGCTTCTGCAAAGGGTACCCCATGGCACAACAAAAACTGGTGTCGTAATAACTGTAGACTGGTGAAACTGCGGAAAAATGCTTGTGAGGTTGAGCACATTTTTCGACACATCCTTAAGCACGGAATGGCCTGAATGTGGCCTCAGTGTGCTGTTGGACAGGGGCAAGACAGCAATGGGATAGGAGTGGGACAGGGGTGAGACAGCGGTGGGATAGGAGTGGGATAGGAGTGGGACAAGGGTGGGACAGGGGTGAGACAGGGGTGGGATAGGAGTGGGACAAGAGTGGGACAGGGTTGGGATGGGGTGGGATACGACTGGGACAGGGGTGGGACGGGGTGGGACAGGGGTGAGACAGGAATGAGACAGCAGCGGGATAGGGATGGTGCCAAAGACAAAAACTTTCTTGCGTTTCGCTTTCTGTGAAACTGCTAAACTGGCACTCAGTGTCCCTCAGTCAGTGTCCCTCAGTCAGTCAGTGTCTAGGGTCTCACGGGGCAGCGGGAATTGAGGACTGTCCTCAGTCTGTCCTCAGAAGCCCCTATGGTGGTAAATCACAGCTCACTGCTTCTTTGAGAGCTGGTTATTCAGGTTAATATTATTTCAACAGTCATATTTCGAACCTCACCTCCAGCTGTAGTACCCTATAGTACCCTTAAGGGACTTACCCTGAATTGCTCCAGTAAAAAAAAATAGCACCCAGCTGTATAAGTGGGTCAACAGTTTTACGTAGATTAACATGGTAAACTGCTTTGGAGAAAAGCGACAGCTAAATAAAATAAAGTGCAAATGTGAGCGTCAATATTCCGAGACACGTTCATTTGGGTTGGCACAATTTGACTTTATGAGGAGTTCCGCTTAACACCCTAACTTCACTTGACGAGTTACTCTTGTTTTACACACCTCCTAACAGCTGAGCAGGACATTTATATTTATTCATTCAGCAGATGCTTTTCTGTAAAGCAAAATACAGTGAGTGTATGGGGTATCAGGGAGGGGTAGCACCTCAGGTGGACGAACATGTCGCACCCTCTTCAGGGCGGTTCGTCTACCTTTGGTCCCCACCTGTTGCTCGACTCTCACCTGTGGCTCCCCGTAAGCTGTTTGCATGCGACAGCGGCCACACCCCAGGCAACGGCTTCGACAGGCCGGCTAAACCAGTTGAGGGTAGCCGATGGGCCTCAAACCCTCGGTGAGTTAGGGGATCTTCACCCAAGCATGTGAAGATGGATTTCGGCGGACTGAGCGGATGAAACCCACGAAAGGTCCAATGGTCCAACGGTCAAGAAGGCGGTCTCAGTAATGCTATGGGAGTAAACCCAGACAGAAAATCCGGAGTGGAGCCCCGAAGGCGGATGGATGTCCTTGACACCCTACCGGCAGCTCCTGCAGTCAGACTGGCATCAAATGTATTGCATTGCTCTCCTTTGGAACATGCCAACTCGGCCGAGGGGGGGGTTCTGATCGTTGGGCATCTCAGGACCCCCGAAATCATTGCCCAGGTTTGCGCCTTGGAGAAGTCACTCCAACGAAACAACACGGGAGACAATAGATACCGGTTATAAGTTCTTACTCGATTGGCGTAGAGAATGAACGCCAGGGATTGTCTCCGACGGTGGGAGAGATCATAGCGTCTCACTGGACAGCTACCGCCCGTCTCAAGCTGGGCAGCCCCCGGCCAATAAGGTGCTGTCCCGCCACAGTTCACCTGCCTCACTGGGTGCGTGGGGCTTAAGGCTTTCAACCAGACAAGTGGACTGTAATTAAAGCACCAGGCAAAAAGATAACCAAGAAAAACAGGGAGGTCTTTAGGCTTGCCTGCTGGAATGTACGGTCTATGCTAACTGGCCTGACTGATAATCTACAAAATGTGAGTGACGCACGGAAGACTGCCGTAATCAACAATGAACTGAAGAGGGTTCGTGTTGACGTTGCCGCACTACAGGAGACAAGGCTAGCTGCGTCAGGATCCCTTATGGAGGCTGACTACACATTTCTCTGGCAAGGAAAATCAGACGGTGAACCAAGAGAACACGGGGTGGGTTTCGCTATCAGAAACGGTCTCTTGCAACTGGTGGAACTATGTCCGGGTGGATCAGAACGAATACTTTGCATCAAGCTACAAACCTGTGCCGGCTGTGCTCACCTAGTTAGCACCTATGCACCAACCCTCGGTGCTTCGCCCGAAACAAAAGACCGGTTTTACGACGATCTCCATGCCGTCCTGGAACGCATACCTGCAAATGAGCAAGTATACCTTCTGGGTGATTTTAATGCAAGAGTAGGAGCTAATCAGGATTCTTGGCCCTCATGCTTAGGTTATTTCGGTGTGGGAAAAATGAATGAAAATGGACAGCGCCTGCTGGAACTCTGCACATATCACAACCTGTGCATTACTAACACCTTCTTCAACACAAAACCACAGCACAGGGTTTCCTGGAGACATCCACGCTCGAAGCACTGGCACCAACTGGACTTGGTGATCACTAGGCGTGCAAACTTGAACAATGTCTTCTTTACACGCAGCTTCCAGAGCGCTGACTGCGATACGGATCACTCGCTTGTGTGTTCAAAAGTTAAGCTGATGCCCAAGCAGTTACATCATTCGAAACCCTATGGGAAGCCCCGCATCGATGGAAACAAGGCACTGCATGTAGAGACGGCAAAGATATTCCGTGACTGCCTTGAGAAAACGCTACCCACCACATGCGTTACAGAAAGCGTTACCTCGAAGTGGGATCACCTAAGGGACACTATTCGTGACACGGCCTTGGCAGTTTTCGGGAGGAAGTCTAGGAAAGTGAACGATTGGTTTGAGGAGTACTTTGACGTGATGATTCCAGCCGTTGAGAAGAAACGTGCCGCCTTTCTGGAACACAAACGTTCACCCTGCGAGAATACCAAGCGAGCGCTGAGAGCAGCCAGAGCAGAAGTTCAGCAAACAGCTAGGCGGTGTGCGAACGACTACTGGCTCAACTTGTGTAACAAGATTCAGATCCATGCCAGCTTCGGTCATCTCCGGGAGATGTATGATGGCATCAAGCAAGCTATTGGTCCCAGGCAGAATAAGACAGCTCCTCTGAAGTCCAAGTCAGGTGATATTATAACCGACAAAACCAAACAGATGGAGCGCTGGCTGGAATATTTCTCCGAACTGTATGACCTCGAGAGCACAGTGTCAGACACCGCTCTTGAAGCCATTGAACAGTTGCCACTCATGAGTGAGCTGGATGACCTGCCCACGGTGGAGGAACTCAAGAATGCCATCAACCACCTAGTTGCTGGTAAAGCTCCAGGACAGGATGGCATACCACCAGAAGTCATCAAGTGTGCTAGAGATACTCTTCTGCAACCTCTCCATGAGTTACTGTGTCAGTGCTGGGAAGAAGGTGTGGTTCCACAGGATATGCGAAATGCCACGATTGTAACTCTCTACAAGAACAAGGGAGACCGAAGTGATTGTAACAACTACCGTGGCATCTCACTCCTCAGTGTTACTGGGAAACTCTTTGCTCAAGTTGTCCTCAGAAGGCTTCAAAAAATTGCAGAGCGGATCTACCCGGAATCACAATGCGGCTTCCGTGCCGGACGATCAACCGTTGATATGATCTTCTCCTTGAGGCAGCTGCAGGAAAAGTGTAGAGAGCAAAGGAAACCCTTGTACGTCGCTTTCATTGATCTGACCAAGGCGTTTGATACCGTCAGCAGAAGTGGGCTTTTCCGGGTTCTCAGTAAAATCGGCTGTCCGCCTAAGCTACTTAAGCTGATTCAATCCTTCCATGCTGATATGCAGGGCACAGTCCGTTTTAATGGATCAACGTCTGACGCTTTTAGCATCAAAAGTGGTGTCAAGCAGGGATGCGTGCTCGCTCCAACTCTTTTTGGGATCTTCTTTGCAGTGCTGCTGAAGCAAGCCTTCGGAAATTCCACAGAGGGGCTCTACCTACATACCCGAAGTGATGGGAACCTGTTTAACCTCGCAAGGCTTAAGGCCCGGTTGAAGGTACGAAAGGTTTTCATCCGTGATATGCTGTTTGCTGATGACGCTGCTCTGGTGTCACACACACAGGAAGAGCTTCAGCGGCAAATGGATTGCTTCTCTCGCACAGTTGAGGCCTTTGGTCTCAAAATAAGCTTGGAGAAAACCAATGTTATGGGACAAAGTACCCCTCAACCTCCATCAATCTCCATCGGCAACTACACTCTTGAGGTCGTTCACGCATTCAATTACCTCGGGTCGACCATCACAGATACCATGTCACTGGAGCCTGAGCTCAATAAAAGAATAGGAAAAGCCGCCATGACTCTGTCCAGTCTCAGCAGGAGAGTGTGGATGAATGGCATGCTCTCCAGGCGTACTAAGATCAAAGTTTACTGCGCTTGCGTTCTTGGAGTTCTGCTCTACGGAAGTGAAACATGGACTTTGTATGCCCACCAGGAGAAAAGATTGAACACATTCCACCTGCGTTGTCTCAGACGCATCCTCCAGATCTCGTGGAAGGACAAAGTTACTAACAGTGACGTCCTTAATCAGGCTGGATTGCCAAGCATGCAGACCATCCTCAGGCAACGCAGGCTACGGTGGCTAGGGCACGTTCGTCGGATGGATGATGGAAGGATCCCGAAAGACATCCTGTATGGGGAACTGGCCTCTGGTGTACGACCAACCGGACGGCCTCATTTGCGCTTCAAGGATGTGTGCAAAAAGGATTTGAGAGAGCTTGACATTAATGTGAACGGCTGGGAGGAGCTGGCAACTGATCGTTGCAGCTGGAGGCGGGAACTTCATTAAGGTCTGGGACGTGGTGAACAAAAGCTGCGACTACAGGCTGAGGAGAGGCGAAGACGCAGGAAGGTCAGGCTTCAAGTGGAACATATGAACAGCACCCAGCACATCTGTTGCAACTGCGGCAAGGATTGTCATTCTCGTTTGGGCCTTCACAGTCATGGCCGGCGATGCAAACCACCGTGAAGTGGACAAAACCAAGGCGCAATTCCATGGTCTTTCTAGACTGATGGATGCCAATGATGATGATGACTAACTACTGCTCTACTCCCTACAATCATTCATTCATGTGTAGAGCAGAGCAGTGGAACACACACACACACACACACACACACACACACACACACACACACACACACACACACTACACCCTAGAGGCAATCAGTCACCAGTTAACCTAAAACACATCTTTGGGAGGAAACATACAAACTCTACGCAGACCGGGTGAAGATCGAAACCATGCCCAATCCAACAGCCCAGGCACCATGAGGCACCAGAACAGTTTGTTCAGGGAGCATAAATTCATCTGCACTGTTTTCATTGAAGGGGGTGCGGTGGCGCAGTGGGTTGGGCCACAGTCCTCCTCTCCGGTGGGTCTGGGGTTCGAATCCTGCTTGGGGTGCCTTGTGGCAGACTGGCGTCCCGTCCTGGGTGTGTCCCTTCCCCCTCTGGCCTTACACCCTGTGTTGCCAGGTAGGCTCCGGTTCCCTGTGACCCCGTAAGGGACAAGCGGTTCTGAAAATATGTGTGTGTGTGTGTGTGTGTGTGTGTGTGTGTGTGTGTGTGTGTGTGTGTGTGTGTGTGTGTGTGTGTGTGTTTTCATTGAGGGGGGCGTGGTGGCGTAGTGGGTTTGACCGGGTCCTGCTCTCTAATGGGTCTGGGGTTCAAGTCTTGCTTAGGGTGCCCTGCAATGGAGTGGCATCCCATCCTGGGTGTGTCCCCTCCAGCCTTACGCCCTGTGCTGCCGGGTTAGGCTCCGGCTCCCCGCGACCCTGCATAGGACAAGTGGTTTCAGATGGTGTGTGTTTTCATTGATTTATCATCTGTAGCGTTATGTTTCCTGCTTTAATGTTGGAATTAATACATAAACGCTGACTATTATATGGTTGTATGTTTTGTTTGTGAGCGTTAGGTGTAAGAAAGCTATGAAAGGGCTGAACAAGCACATGTAGACAGCGGCGCTGTTTTATTGAGTAATTAATAAAGGAAACTGCTGTGTGATGTGTTATGATGACCAATATTACCAGCTGAAGTTATTGTGCCCATTTTAATGGAATCGGTGAGAGTTTAGCATAAATGGGTGTTGGTTTTGGAGATCAGGGACACAGAAAGATGTGTATGGTAATAATTTTACCAGTTATTTTGGTGTGATTCAGATGGAGCTCTTTGTCTTAAGGGCACAGCGACAAGATCAGCACCTGTAGTGCCTATATCATATAAAGTACATTTTACATTTACCTGACACTTTTCTCCGAAGAAACATGCACTGTTGAGGTTACAATTACCAACCCATTTATGTAGGGGGGTAATTTTACTGGAGCAATCTAGGGTAAGTACCTTGTTCAAGGGTACTACAGCTGAAGGTGTGGATTGAACCTGCAACCTTTGGAGCCAGAGACAGTAGCTCTAACTACTAGCTGTCCTGCTAATGTATTACAACTGTAACAAAATGTATGTTAAGGTATGTTGCAATGTCAATATATGATGGATGGTTGGATGGATTGATTGATTGATCGATCAGATAATATTACGAGGCCTACTTTGTTTTTTACCCATATGGATGTTCACTTATGTTGGGCAGAAGCAGCAAGTGTCTTTCTTCTACATATTATTTCATCATTCTTTTCATTCCATGACATGTTCAGCACTCAGCGTGCACAACATCACTTTGTGAGTCGGAGGAATACATGTGATGTTCTCTGATTGGCTCAAACTTTCTGATATTGTCACAACCTTTGTGTGCAAAAAATAAATAAATAAATAAATGAATGAATCCTGCATATTTTGACCAAATATGTTTAGGACATAATAAAATAGTGTTGGAAGAATTCTTTCCATTGCAAGTCAATGTCAACAGTATGTCTGTAAACGAATATTTGCGTAACAAGCTATCAATTAGGCCTTGCGATAAATGCCTTACAAGAGCAGGAATTTCCGTTCAGCATCTGAGCATTACCGATATTGAGCACCGCTCGAGGTGTGGCTTCTGACAATCTCAGTTGTCCTGTAGCCATGTGCCAGCTCACAAGTATTTCTCACAAATCTCATATAACTTTCAAAGTGTAAAACCATCATCTTTCATTATAATTATTCGGACAAGATTAAGAATTACAAAAAAACATTACAATGACATTTCTTCAGTAAGTGCATTTTTCTCAATCTTGTTTTAATTTGTAGTGATCAGTTTCTTGATCTAATCTGTTACAGATTTGATGTATTTTGGTCTTACATTACGTTTTGTCCATCCCTGGGCCACTTTCATAGCGATGCTCCATTGAGCATGACATCATTTCCCATTTAATGATCTTACGAGTGTATATACTTTCTTTCTTCTGCAGCACAAAAGTACACTGACGAAAGCTCCCGTTGAAAAACGTCTGTCTGTAACCTTGGCCGCGCTCTCCCATCATTGTTCTAAATCTTACACACACCAGGAGTTCAGATCAACCATACCCTTAATTCCTTATTCCACTAGAAGTGGAGCACATGTTCAGTTTTTACTTCCAACAGTAATAAAAAAAATCTTCATTGTAAATAGTACCTGTAGAATAAGCTTCTCAAAGTGTTTTACAATAAAGAATAAAGACATGGTGGGTTATAAGGTGGTTATAAGTTCAAAAAAGAAGAAGTCACTTAGACACTATCAATGAGCGCTCATTATAAGGCAGGGCTGTGACAGTCTGGAGCTTCTCCACAAAGGGTGCTGGGACAGACACGGTACCCCCAGGGTGAGATGGAAACCTTTCGCAGGGCAATCACACACAGTCGGTCATCCGCAAACACACATTAAGGGCAATTTTGAGTCACCAGTTCACCCGAAACACTTATTTTGACTGCAGGAGGTAACCAGGGCAGCTGGAGAGGATTCATGTGGATGGAGAAGAAATGTGCAAGTAACACAAAGACTGAGCCAGATTTAAAATCACAGCACAGCAGCTGTGAGGCAGCAGAGCAGTCCTCTGTCCAAGAGCACCGCAGGTTAAGGTCACATGCTTGGATGTAATGTCTGGGTTTCTGAATAAAAGCATACAGAACCTTGCTAGCTTAGGGAAGGAAATGTGCTTGCAAAGCTACTGAGTGTTCAAAATACTCTGGAATAAGCATCAAAAGCAAGTTTTACGAGACTATAAAAAAGTAGATTTACCAAGGGTGTTACAAATCAAAAAGCACCAAGTCAAAACACGTACCTATTAATGACATAACTTTTTTGGAAAGCGACTTTCAAGTACTTAAGGGATCAATGTTTTTTATTGCAATTCATTTGATACTATTACTGCTTATAACATTCCGTGACAGTACCGCCACGACCGTTCACCCTTCAAGAGTAAGCAACTGTGCATATTCATTAAACAAATGAAATACTGTATTCTTGTGAACAGACATGCAGTCATAATCCATTTCCCAAACAAATTTCAGACATTTTGAGATAATGTTCTGTGCAATAGATGACTTGGAACCATGACCGTGCAATCAAAAGTCCCAGGTTTGAATCTCACCTCCTGCTGTTGTACCCTTAATCAAGGCACTTAGTCTGAAGTGGTAGTGAAAATTACTCAGCTGTAAAATTGGGTGAATGATGCCTTATAAAAACCTCACATTGTAAGCTGATTCAAAGAATAACGTAGAACACATTAAGACACGGGCAAAAAAAAAACTTGTTTCAGTATTTTACTCTTTTTAAAACATTTGTATTGATCTCTAGGTACTCACATGAGAGCCTACTCGGTGCTTAATCAATGTAACCTGAGATTATAACCAGCTCCAAATTGGAGCCCTTCCGTTTGATCTTACTTTTTACTGCTGACTCCCAATGGTTTTCTGCACTTGAAATGAGCAAAAAAAAAAAAAAAAAAAAAAAAAAGACAGCAAATCACGATGACGGGGTCTTCGACAGGCCTTGTGCAAGAGAAAAAATATTCTGCATCATTTTATCTGGTAAGGCTGACATGTAAATACACAGTCCAGAGGTTGTCAAGGTCCTTGTAGTCAAGTCACGTGTGGATATTCATTCTGAGAGTCAACACGTGCATTAACTCAAACACTCGCCTCTTGAACCAAGGCAAGGGAGACAACTGGTTAGTTAAATTACGGGCTTGTGACGTACAGAACAAACTACGAGGACCATGACGGAAAATGCCAGAACTAATCAGATTTGTAACTCTCCTCCATAGAACAGCTTAGAGTTTTAACAGGCAGGAGTTCTGAACAGACAACACAAGAACCCTTGACAAATATATTTTCAGGTACTTTGAATAAAATGACATTCTCTGGTGGAGGGCTTTGAATCAAGAGCAGAATACAGAGGGGAAAGGATAGCACTGACAAACATTTTTTATGCTGGCATAAAGTGGGATTAAAAAAAATCCAATCAATGTGTAAATAACTCAAGGCACAGCTGTACAGTTAGTTTTCAATTACTGAGTTTCTTTGACACAAATGTGATTTACAATTTCAAAAAAAAAAAAATAAAAAGATACATTTACTGGATCCAAATGGGTAACAATGTACTGGCACCTCACACCTTTGAGTGTTTGCTTTAAGGTGAATTTATGTACCTCAGGTACAATGTATGAAGCACAATAAAGCACAACATTGTTCTAAACTGCCATCTTAAAGGTGTGCTTAGTAATAAAAAATATCCTCATCACCGAAGATACTCATCGGCATATTACGCAACGTAAAACTGACTGAATGGTCAAGTCATAAAAACTAGGTTCACTTGTAATGTAAAAGAACAGAAAAAAATAATGTGTGTGCTAAAATATGCTACCAACTGCTATAGGGTCAAAAACAAACTTAAAAAAAGATAAAACGAATTGATAGGGGGTAGGGAAGGAATAAGTGGCAAAGAACACAAACAGCAACCATGCTTAAGAAAAAAATTAAGATCTAAATGCAGGACTATTTCTTTTTGGTATAAATCGTACAGCAGAATGTCGGACTTGGTTGCTTGTAGCCCTTTATAAGCGATTGCAACAGCGGGCCTCTGTTGTACATTGTTGGCGATAGCTACCTCGATTGCATTTTAATGGCTCTACTGAGTTGTGATTATATTTTGTCCTCATCTCTTTCCTTACCTGGTATCATCTGCTTGACTCAAGCAGCCCTATCATCCTGTTAACATACACTTCATTTTTTTTTTTATATAATAAAAAAAAAAAAAAAAAAAAAAAAAAAAAAAAAAAAGACTTCCCCCCAACACAACTGCACAGGTCTAGGAATAGAAGTGCATATTTAAAGGAAACTAATTTACTTTTTTTTATTCATTATTTTTTTTGTTGCTCAGGAGAACGCTGGCAGTGCAGAGGCTAAAAATTTTCACAAGCCTCAAAAATGCACCTCCCCAAGCCGTACTGCCCAAACCCCTCTCCCTCAACAATGCTGCTACCAGAATCACAAAAACAATAAAAATTAGCCACTGGCAGGGCTATTCGATTCACACACCTGGAGGGCCAAGTTCAGCCAAGTCCAGCTCTAAAACTACTGAGAGTTACAGAAGCGGTAAAATGGACTGTATCTATAAACAGTCAAGTTGAAATCAGGTGGATCAGTGAATGGCTGCAACAGAATCATCCCAGACTCATCTGTCCCAGGACTGAGAACTGAACAGCCATAGCCGGTGGCATGGCTATGTAGAGATCAACCTCCCCAAAACATAAACACACTTCAATCTAAGCTTTCAATCAATTCTAATTTGGAAAGTTGTCCAAAAAAAAAAAAAAAAAAAGAAAGAAACTGGTATTTTGGGTAAAATGCAACAATCTCTAATGTCATTTCCATTTTAAGATGCCCTGATCCTCCAGTCTAAGATATTCCAGACAGGATGGGTATGGGAGCAGCCCAGGTTATGGAAAGGGAAGAGGGAGCCAGAGTTGCTACTTCTTCCTGAGGTGGAGGGATGTGGTGTGGTGGGGCTCTGTGGAGGGACAGGGGTCTCAATGGACAGTCAGGGCTCCTGCTGCGTAGCTCACAGAGCTGTCCTGCCAGTTCCTGCACTGGCTTGACTGGGCGTAGTTCAGGAAAGAGAAGTTCATGTCCACGCCAGTCTTTTTCAACTCAGCCACAGCCTGCAACAGAACACAAAGGACATGTAACCATGTTTATGACAACATAATCACAATTAATCAACTATGGAAATATTAAACAACAAATTGTGACAATAGTTTCTTCCGAAAAATTAAACAAAGTTCTTCTCTTCTTCTATTGAAAAAGAATTCTAGAATTTCTCAGATTTTAGATTTCTAAAAACCCTTTTATACAAAAAAAACAAGCTACTGGACATCAGGGCTTTTATAAATTTCATGTATTGAGCATTTAATAAGGAATCTATCACCATTTGGTAACATTAAATCGGTTTTTGCTGTTTTTTCCCCTCAATAAATAAGAATTATTCATATTGATCTTAAGAGCAAGTCAGTGGAAATACTGTCATTCCAAAGGAGGTAGTACTTACATTTAGCAGCACTCCAATAGGGTGACGTCCACATATAGTATTGTGGTACTTCTTTAAATAGTTGCTAAAGGATATAGGGTCTAGTTGCTCTATAATGCCCATACCCTTGTTAGGAAAAACAGAAAGATTAAATTAAGTCAGTCAGAAACACTGTCGTGCTGTGTTATATGGTATGAATTACCAAGTTCTGTTAAGTATACAGAGTTAACATTGAACGTAGTCAGTTCAATGTAACTGACACTGTTCTGTACATCTGTCCAACACAGAAGACTTTCAATGTTACATAAATCAGCAGCATGAAGCTTGAATTCAGTGTCACTGCACTGTGAAGCAGACATGAGAGATGCACAAATAGATATATGAATATATACACAGAAATGACTACATGCCACACTTCCACACATACCTCATAGTTTCCGTCATGTCTGGTGTCTGACTTACAAGTTCACAGAAAGCATCAAATATTCAGGAGAAAGGAACTTCCGTGCAGAGAATTTCCCTTACACGCTGGTACCTATGTGCCAGACTACAGACTATGTTGCTAATTAAATTCTGGCCTCCAACTCACCGAGAGGTACAGTTCTTACAATACCTCGTCTTGGCAAGAACTCTTTCAGAGAGAGATTTGGAGGTCTGGTCCACATAATGACCAGCTCGCATTCGCCAGTTTTTTGTGAGGCAAGGGAAAGTGGAAAGCTACTTTAAATCATAATACATTTAGAGAAAATAATCCATTGTTGTGGTAATTATTAGAAAGGACTAATTACTTGTTAAATCACCAGACTGTTGAAGAGATGAGACTACACCACTGCACTGATGACTACACTCTGAATGGGTACAGCTGGGTGGTTGATTTAGGCCTCTCCCTTATCTGCAGGGGGCAG
This sequence comes from Scleropages formosus, assembly GCF_900964775.1. NCBI lineage: Eukaryota > Metazoa > Chordata > Actinopteri > Osteoglossiformes > Osteoglossidae > Scleropages > Scleropages formosus. The sequence continues at coordinate 18,770,479 of NC_041821.1, read as the reverse complement.
CTGACATCTAGCCAGTCTGGACTTCTAAAGCACAACAGATACATGAGTTTTTCAGTCAGACAATAGCAACGCGCAATTGTTGACGAAATAATAGGATTGCTCTTCCAAAAATTATTTCAACAATCGAGGAATCCACTATAATGCTCAAGTAATCCTCATTGTGATCCCACTTCAGAGCACATTTGATTTTCAAAAAAGCCCACAGGAGAGGGACAAGAAAAAAAAGAGAGACCCTAACAGGAACAATTCCCACTGCCCAGCCCATAATCGCTACTAGTACAACATGGCTATAAAAACAAGGACAACTAACCATTTTATCAAGGTGCTCGATAGATCTGTAAATCTCCCCTTGGGACTCATCGTAGTATGTGTAACGGAACCGCTGTCCTTTAAAAAGGAAGGGAAAAAGATCAAGGACAAAATGAATAAACATGAAGACAACTCCTATGTGAAAGCTAACTAGGAAGATGACAGCAATTTGCATAATTGCACCACTGCAAACCTCAAATTCTGGTTTTATTCCCTATACTTCACTTACAACAATATAAATTTTACTGAAAATCTTATAGGGGGGTGTGGTGGCACAGCGGGTTTGGCTGGGTCCTGCTCTCTGGTGGGTCTGGGGTTCGAGTCCTGCTTGGAGTGCCTTGCAACAGACTGGTGTCCCAACCTGGGTGTGTCCCCTCCCCCTCCAGCCTTGCGCCCTGTGTTGCCGGGTTAGGCTCCAGTTTGCCGCAACCCCGCTTGGGACAAGCGGTTTCGGCCTGTGTGTGTGTGTGTGTGTGTGTGTGTGTGTGTGTGTGTGTGTGTGTGTGAGAGAGAGAGACAATCTTATATACACACACATACTGCAGAACCAATACAGAAATAGCAAATTTTAACCATGTGCCACTTAAACTGAATGTCATTTGGACTGCGTTATGAAGGCACATTACAGATTAAGAACGATGCATTACCAATACAAATAGTTGATTGATTCACTTCATACTAAACCACCTGTCCTAAAGCAAGGTTGCAGAGGTGCAGGGGGACAAGGCATGAAGCAAAGTACATCGTGGACAGGGTACGAACTCATTGTAGGGAAATCACACATACAGTCATTCATACACAAAGGTTTACGGACACCAGTTCACCTGAAACACATTTCTGTGAAATGCGGGAGGAAACCCAAATGAGCGCGGGGACAACAAGCAAACTCTACACAGACAAGAGCCAGATTTGAACCCATGCACGAAGGCAAAGCCCTGGCGATGTGAGGCAAATGAGCACGGGGGTAAGGAACATTTGTTCACTAGGTACTCATTCCTTCATTACCTCGGCACTGTAGCACCGGGTTGCCTCAGAGTACAAACAGTACTTCCAGAAATTTCACTTACTCCAGTCACCATTTTACACTATAGCCAATACTTTGTCCTGTACAAAGTGCTAGAAAAATGTTTCTATTCGTATTCTAAAGAGAGAGTTACAGTTTTATAATGTGCTGTGGTGAAGGTGGTCATCATACTCACCCCAATGACAGAAATCGGATGAAATGACAAACAAGTTTGCTGGATCAGCCAGATATTTACTAAAGAGCTTCCCGTACTCCTGCTCTTTGGACTCGCTCAGTGCTCCCACAAGCACAGGTACAATGGAAAACTCGTCTTTATGGCTGCCGTTACACCGAGTAAAAGAAAAAGGAAATGAAAGTGATCAGTCAGGGTTTGGGAAGGCCTGTCAGCTTGACTCTTCATCATCAGTCATGACAAAAAGCAGCCTCTGCACACACTAGGCAAACAGATTTTAAATGGTAATGAAATGAACTGCAAAGGCTCATGATTAAAGCCTTGCTCTCTAAATAATACTTGTAGGCTATGGTCTCCACTTTCAAATAGTACACTGAGTTATAAGCATAAAGGTCTACAAATCATTTTGTACAGTAACTTTGATCAAGTTGAAATACAAAACACTGAACTCTGGACACAACCTGAAATATAGCCCAAGTTCAGATATTCTGCAAAATTGCCTCTCCACTTTTTGGAACAACCAAAACACCTTGAATTGTTTTGTGTCTGACAAAGTTACAGAACAGCACCTGAATAAAGTCAAGCAAATTTAAGGTTTCCAGGATTGTTTTTTGCTTTAATTAAGAAATGTAGGGACTGTGTGCTAATATGCTTTATTAATAAACTTCATGGCAGAACTCAAAATCCTTCTGCTAACCCAGACCATACTGGATGCAGTAGATGCAGGAGGGGGAATGTTATTTGTCCATTGCCAGTATTGCACGCCCATTTGAAAAAGGTAGCAAAGTCAACAATGTTCTCTTAGAACTCCTAATACACTGTTCAGCCTTTCTTCTTTACTGCATCAACCAAAAAGGGGCTCTGAAGTGGTCCCATTGTGCTCCTGGTTTTGGTCCAGTACAATACTCTGCAACTCTCAAGCTGAAGCTTCCAAACTCAGTGATGGTAGCTCCACAACCACACTCCATACAAACTAGTGTAAAAAGTGAGTACTTTACAGATCCATTGAGAAGCCACACAGACTCCACCCTCACCTTTCCATGGCTTTCGCAGTGTAAGGTAGGTGCATCTCGATACTGTGCTCGTCTTCATCCGTTTGGATACTCATCCGTTCAAACATGCCGGTTTTCCAGAGGTCAGCATAAACTGCAAGGAAGGAGGGTTATATTGAACAAAACAAGAACAGGTATGTAAGCAGGTTCAATTCAGTGAACCTGACCCACTCTTCCAAAGAGGACACGTAACACTGCAGGTACAGATAAGGCAGGGAGTCCTTTTCCAAACTAGGGAAATTAATCTATGGGGTTACCTTCTGCTGAGCTTCTAAATTTATCAAGACCACCAGCATTATACACGTTATGAAACTTGTCAGAGGAATGTAGAGTTAGGAGTATTAATTTCACAAGGGCAGAAGGTAACACACTGGTTTACAACATACACTAGTAACGTGAAAGGTGCTGGTTCAAGCTCCAAGGAACAGCACTGCTGTGCCCTTGAGGAAGGTTCTCATCCCAAAGTGTCAGATGTATAGATTAGTAAAAAAAAACTGCACATTTTTTCTCTTAAGTATAGAAATAATTTAATGCAAATACTCATATAGCATGTTAAGGCTGTTTTGCCTCACATACATAGTAATGATGTGAAAAGCTAGTGAAAACATCAGTTGAAAATATACTTTAGTAACCAGACCCATTGATCTGGGTTTGCCTCATCCACTCATTTCACAGGAATGAGTTCAGCACTAGCTGTGGATTCTGTTCCACTAACTATAACGACTACAACTAGTTACAACATTTGGCCCCAGAGAGTTCCTTGATGTCTTCTGAAAGGATGACAGTCAGAGTTTAGTCGCTGGAGATGTTTTCCCATTTGTCCATAACGCTAATCCTTAAACATGTTCCTGGTTCCTGCATTCTGCCTTTCCTTCACAAGGGAACGCTTAGCTTACTTTGTCACCATTTTGCCTCTGGCTGAAGAGATCAAACAGTTGTGTAAGAAAACTGCTGCTAAGAAATTGTTTAAGCAAAATTAAATTAAGGGCCTTATTATTTATTCAACTGCCAAATTATTAAAAACCTATGTTTTGAGGAAATAGTTACCCGATTTTCAGAGAGAAAAGACACCTTTCTGCCATTTTCACATTGTAGGAATACAAAATCAGTGTTTCTGAAACTCGGTAGAGCTTTACTCAGTGCTATGCCTGTGGGCTACGGGTCTTACCTTTCTGGTCAATTTTCAGGTCGTAAATTGGAGTCCGGTAAATCTCGGCTGGCGAGAGGGCACAACGTGACAGGGGTACATGGTGCGATGGACCCAGGATGAACACCCTCCGGCTGCAGGACAGGGATATATGTTGTACCCACTCATGCAAAGTAACACTTTCAGCCTACAGAAGTCCCTCTGTGTGCTGCTCTTGAACCTAGAGCTTGTTCCTCTATAAGTGCATACATCAAGTTAGCTGCAGGTAAAGTTTACAACTTGCAAGGCCTTGTCCCACACTTTTATCATTAGGCTCCCACACCATTCAAGAGTTTAGCTTGCTTTTTAATTGTGTGTAGATCCTTTAAAAGGAAAAAAGCCAGAGACAAAAGATTCAGTACAAAAATAGATCTGAACTGAAGACCTGATCTGCCAAAACAGTAAACAATTGAACTTGCTAAATATACAACTGTCAGAATTAAACAACAAGAACATATTCAAGTTCTCCTGAAGAATTTCACTGTGGCAACAATGTTTTATTCAAATGTTAATTTACGTAATATTTAACTTCTTAAAAAAAGTATAATGCCAAATTCACACAAACAAGATATCGGAATGCAATATTTATTTTAGCTACCTGTAAACATTCGCTACTCTAGGTTGATGGTCCAGTTCAGAAAAAATTGCCTACTTTTATGAAACTGTAAAATACACAACATCAAGAGGACTTCATGGGAATTAATAAAGTGAACGCTGACAGAACTCACGTGACAGAAGGGTCCACCTGTTTGTAGGCATAGGCCGCACATGACCCACAGTAGGTGTACCCTGCATGGCTGAAAAACAACACCTGCTCCTTAGCATTCACAATAAGGCACTAAATGTTTTACCTGCACTCGAAACACTACCTGATCAGAATTAGTTTCATTTCAGATGCGACCTCCAGCAATTAGTATGGCTGGGATGAATTTATAGGCTGCGCACGGTAGCCGCTTGCGTTTATTTCAAAGCAGCACAATGTTCTGTTCAACCCTGAGTGATCACTGTTAGAATCAAAGATATGAACTCTAATGAAGAACGATTTGTCTTACGGCGCGATGATGGCTCGGGCAGGTCTAACCGTGGACGGCACTTGAGAAAGCCAGCCTTCTAACTGTGCATTCAGTTGGGATCCTGAGGAGAGAGTAAAAGCAGAAAACCATTAAACAGACAAATATGATTATGAATTGTATGAATAAGCATTTCAGGGCAAAGGCTGATTGCATTATCATTTCCTTCATACCTAACGTGCTTCTTGGTAGGAAAAAGGGCACAAAATGATTACAGACCATACCATTTGCAACTGTGTATTTAATAGATGTTTGTCATCAAAACTGCATTTCATAACCGGTGAAGAGCTTGAGGTAGACATGCAAATGTCGAAGCACACTTTGCCAAATACTGTTTTTGTTGGTTCGCTTTACATGAGTAACTGCCTATGGAACTGATAGGAAATAAAAAGCTGATGGTGACAGACAATTCAAAGCAAATTTATGGAGCTGTAATGACATCACAGAAGATGATGCCTTTTCAAACACTTCTTGAATGTTGAAAGGGATTCAGCAATGCTGAGAAACCTGATGCCACAAAAAAAACCCAAGATCCTACAGAGCTTCTATTTTGGATCCCTTGTAAGAGGGACCACCAAGCAGTAAGCAGCTAAGAAACATAGCACTACTTCTCTGATGAAGTGAGAAATCGGTGCAGATGAAGAGTGTTAAACTTGACATAGGCAGCTAAAAGAAGCTAGTGGAGACAAACAAGGTGGTGAGACACATGGGAACACTTCAGCTAGTTAAACACAACTTGTCCTGCAGCATTCTGCAACAACTGGAGAGTTCTGATGACCAGATAGGAGGGGGCTGCAGCAGCCCAAGTGTGATATCACCACAGCCTGCACTAGGAGCTGGATGGAGTGTGCTATGAGGTATCAAAGGATCCTGCAAACATTTCACAGGCAGCATCTGCAGTACATACAGCTTCTTCAGCTCCCATTAAACTACAATGACAAGACTTCATCCAAAGTTTTTAAAAAAAAAAAAAAAAAAAAAAAAAAAACAGCAGAAGCTGCAGATGAGATAGCCATCTCTCACTGCAGTATTCAGCTATAAGTTATTCAGGCTCAAAAGACCTCCAGGATCAGAAAACACATTCATCTCCGTAACTCTAAAGCAAATTCAATCACCTAAAAGCTACCCCTTTACCAAAGAAAGCATTTGCAGATGTAGAAGCCATTGACCCCACTGTCTAAAATCAACTTCTTTTAAAGTGGTGTGTTGAGTCACAGCGGCAGGTCTTCTGCACCTCACCAACATAGCAAAATGGTGGACACAAAACTGGCTGAATGTGTGCTCCTCTCCCTTATGCACATGAACCTCAGTGACATCATTATGATTCACAGTTGATATTAATAAGAAACATGTTATAGTATAGGACAAGCGGGTCAGAAGATGGATGGATGGATGTTATAGTATATTCATTTAAAAAGAAAGATGCTACTGAAACAATTCCAATTAGGCACCTTTTCCCCCATACATATGACTGCAGGCCCCTTCATAAGACAAGTCCGTATCCTTACCACTTATACCATCTGCTCCCAAATGAATATATAGCTAACGCGGGGGTGAGGAGTCATATTCACTGCACAATAGAAATTCAAGTTGCTTATCTATGTGGGAACAATATCAATCTTGTTCATATTAAATTACAATTGCTACCAACATTAAGTTACCCATCCAGTCCAAGACACTGGAGAGGCACCTTAAATGCCATACAATCCACACCCAAGCAAAGCATGTATCAGGGTATACTGTATAAGCACCACATGAAAACCACTAGAAAAGAAAAAGTACATCGCTGACTTATAGAAAGAATGTGATTATCAAAATTACTGGTTGCATTTCTTTTCAGAATTTCCTTTGGCTGTAATAACCTTGCCTTAAATATTTCAGTGCAGCTTCCAAAAGCTATCAAAATTATAAAACCCCTCTGGTTTTCATTGTTTCAGCAAAGGGAGAACAGTGACATCAAACACTGAACAAAAGACTGGTATTTTAAAGGAATGATTAGTTGCAGTTAAGTGTCAAAATTGATATACCATAAAAAATTAAAATCAGAATGTCAATTATATTAATTCAGTCCACTCACACTTTTCGCCAAAGTGACTTACAACATCAAGCTACTTAATTATTTACCCATTTATACACCTGGGTGATTCTACTGGACCAATTTAGAGTGAGTATTTTGCTCAAAAGTACTACACCTGGAGGTGGGATTTGAACCTGAAGTCAAAGTTTCAAAAAGTCACACAAAGAAAACAGTTTTAACAGATAAACTTTTACAGTTACAACTCAGCTGCATGTGTAAGCAATCTGGCCATCAAGAGAAATACCTTCCACCTAAATACCTTTGAAAAGCTGAAGAATAACTATACACTGCATCAATACGTTACGAATATTTTAGGTACAAATTTCTAAAGATATGAACATTATCAAATCTTGCATATTTTCAGTTCTCATAGCTACATCGGTGGCTTTCACAAAATCTACCCACTGAATAAGTGTCCTATTATGGTTTTGATAATGTAAATAACACAACAAAATGACTAGACTGCCAAAAAAAAAAAAAAAAAAAAAAAAAAAAAAAAAACTGCTGCTCTCTGACAAGTCAATAAGCAACAATAAACCAGAAATTACATTTCTTTCCCAGTAATTTTTGTAGGCTTTAATTTTGACATAAATAAAATAAACAGTACAGGGTGTATCCTGCCTATGCCATCTTTCCAGGATAGGTTGAGGATTACCATAACCCCACAGAGAATGAGCAGATACTGAAGATAAGCTCTAAAGAATATTTTGTCCATTACAGCTTTACCTGATTTTTATAGAGCCTAACCCGTTAATAAAGGGAAGGCTTCTACGTCATTAGACGTTCATTTGCGGTGACGTCACAGTTAAAGTGACTTCGGATTTAGTGACGTCATACTTCAAATGACTTTGGATTTTAACAAACATACTTCTCCAGCGGACCGTGTAAATTGAGGCTTCAGTACATTGAACTGTAGAAGTATACTAGTTTCATTTTAGAGAAGTGTCCATAGAATTAAAAGTCCAGCCATAACTTTATGTACAGTACTTTATCAAAAAAGTTCCCAGAGATAAAAAGACAATGCCTGGTGAGCCCGATCCCCCCCCCCCCGTCCCACTATATAATTATATACTGCTAGGTGTAGAATTATTTTTTTTGCTGTATTGTTCAATGATTTATGCTACTAGCGTTGTCATGACACACTCGAGTCGACTAGAACACTAGAGATTTTAATCAATGGAAAACGCTTCGCTAAATGCACTGCTGTTCTCTCTCAGGATACAATGCTGCAGCCAGTCTTTTGAAAATTGAACTATAAATGCGACACCCTGCTGCCACTTCTAAATAAAGGCGAGCAGTTTAATTTGTTCTTAAATCATTTTCTATTATCCGGCGACGACTGACGATACAAAAAAAGTGCTGAATCAGCTGCTCGAAACGAGGGTCCAGCAACACAAGCACAACAATCCAATCCATCATCGTGACTCCTAAAAACGTAAAAACACATAAAAATGACAGTGACATCTGCCGAATGTGCATCTGCCGGGTTTATTAGTCGATATTTTACCATATTTTAAATATCTGATATATGTCATGTACAATTTTACGTCAGTTCCTTAAGGCTTAGTAACCACTACTTTCCTCTCGGTTAGCTACTACTACTAGTCTAGCGCGTCGTTCAGCGATTTTCTCAAAAATACTCGGCGACACAGCGTCGTTTACCACAACCGGGCGCGACACCCTCCTCGCCAAACCCAGAGCGCAAACTTTTCCACGTTATAACCGTTACAATGCAGTTTTGCTAACATTAAGTAGTTAGCATGCGGCTAATAACGCGAGCTAACGGCACAAAGGAGAGGCGAGAAAGGAAGCGGCCTGGTGGTGCCTGTGTGTGTGTCTCTCTTGTGAGTGTGAGCGGGACACGGAGAAAACAAGAGAGAAAAGTCGCACTGTTAGCACGCCACAGCTCCAAACATGCATAATCTCCCCCGGAAAAAACCAGAGAGCGACTTCGTTGAGGATTTGGACTCTGTTTCGAAGTGAACCTTCGGCCTGTGTGTGTCTCTGCGAGCAAATTCATGGGTCGCTGAGGAGTTCTCGAGGACGGCGTCGTCGGCACTGCCAGCCACCCCGGGCCGCACACAGAGGGAACTGGAAGAGCCCAGAAACCCCCCACCCACCGCAACAACCGTCCCCCGTCTTCTCATTCCTCTTCTTCCTTTACCTGAGGCGGTGTACCAGCTGCCGGCGTGACTCGCTTCCCTGCACACCACTCGGTTCGACATCTTAGCGCCCGAGCCGCCTATCTTGGTCAGTTAACACTGGATCATTAAATCAGCAACAGCGCGCAGAATCCGAGCTTTAACTACGGACAACTACTACTAGAGGGCTTCGTAATTCAGGACCGAGAGAATGTAAAAAGAAAAAAAAAAAAATGGAATTGTGACAGCGAGTAAAAAAGAAAGCGCTTTCACAACTTATGCATCTACAATAAGAAACTAGAATGAACAAATGAAATAAATCGTTCAAGTCCAGGCTATAAAACTAGCAGAGTGCAAAGAACAAAAGCTGGATCCGCTTGCATTTGCCCCAAGTATGTGCTCTGTGGTCGAGCCTGTTCACCGGCGTAGTTTGGCATTGCTCGGCTACCGTGCCACGGCGAAGTCGAACCGTTTTCATTGGTCGGAGTGTCTGGGGAAGTAGTTCTATTGGCTGCATTGTTCTAGCAGGTAGAGAGCGTGGTTTCAGTCCGTGCAATGACGTGAGTTACGCTTCTGCCATTGGACAGCTGCGGTGATCTGGATCGTTTCTGGTTGGCTAAGAAGTCGATATGGGCGTGACCGAAACGTATAGCCAAGCGTGACGACGCCCGTCTGTCACTGATCGGAAAGTTGTTCACGCGTTATTGGTGTGTTAGTGTGACAGCTTTGCAAAAGCACGTTTTTCGTATTTTAACCAAAGGCCAGTACCGAGCACAAGAGACCGGTGTTGCCTTACGTGCCTGAAAGGTCTTTTTCATGTAGGAAATATATTTGTATATTTATAATATTCACATTTATTCATGTAGTAGAAGTCTTTCTCCAAGTGAGGAACATCTCAGAGTAAAATAGATTGACTGCATTACATCAACAGCTCAAGAGACTTTGTCTGCAGTCATGCATTTTTAAAGTAGAGTAAATTTGTCACCTCAAGAAGGTGGACAGAAGGAAGCTCGACGCTTTTGAATTACGGTGTTGGAGGCGAATGCTGCGCATGCCATGGACATCAAGGTCACAAACAAGACGATCCTAGAGCGAGTCAAAACAAAGATATCGCTGGAGGGCAAAATCACCATGCAGCGGCTCTCATGCTTCGGTCATATCATGTGAGCTAATTCCTTGGAAACAACATTAATGCTTGGCATCGTCAGTGGGATGAGAAGAAGACGTCAAAGAACACGCTGGCTGGACATAATCAAGGCCGACACAAACACGGCCGTGAAAGAATTGAAATAAGCGGTCAAAGATCGTAAAGCGAGGAGAATGATGATTCATAAAGTGACCGAAATTCGTCCTCGTCTGAGCGGTTAAATCATCATCATCAAATTTGTCACAATCCACTATATGAATCAGTAAACATCATATGAGTAGCGGCATTAATGTTTATCCATTATTCTAATTCATAAACATTTGCACTTTGGGTATATACTTGATACCTTCTGTAAAATGTATACAAGTGGAAGCAACAAAGAACCACAACATGTTATGGCCTGGGATCGCAGGAGGTAGCCGATGTAGCCTTGAAGGTCTACGGTCTGCTGGAAACTGGGAGCCTCATTAATCGATGTATAAATCCTTTGTGAGTAGGCAAACATGTGACATTGTTATTTGCACTTCCTTTTAAAATTACTATCTGGGATCTGAACATAATTAAAATTAGGAGGAACATGATGTGTTCAAATATGCCTAAATTAAATCTTAATAATACATTTGAAACTAGGACTTTTTATTATTAATATGTTGTCCTTGTCGACATCTGAATGTCCCTTCTGTATAATTAGCACACGGAAGGTGTTGTTATGTTGCTGTGCTGTCTAATAACACATATTTTCTAGGAACCTTCCCTGATGTCGGGAGTCATCTGAGAAGCCCCTGCAAGGAACTGTACTCGTGTTCGTGTTCACTCTTACAGTACTGTATCTAGGCCAGTTTGAAAACCTAACATTATGCAAGTTGCCTTGGGCAAAGGTGTCAGGCAAATGAATAAATGTAAATTTCTTAATGGGTAACTTTTGAAGATGAACTACAACTCACATAAATGTATTGCTATAATTTACATTTCTGTTATGTCTGCTTCTCATTGTGATCTAGAGTTCTACAGAAGTGAGCCATATTTGGTTTACTTTAGCGGTGGACTATACAGCACCTAGGTATCTCAGTTGGTTGCTACAGACCTCTGAATGGTGATGTTACATCACATGCAGCAACACTACATTTTGGTCACCATGTAGTAAAAATGAAGTGCCACTGTATCTTCCAATATTATTTACTTTTGCATTAAGAGCAGCTTTTATTACAACAATGTTTCTGAGTGTCCCCTAATTGCCTAAAAATAATCAGGAATACAATACTGAAAGAATCACTCACAACTTCTTTTAAAAGGAATCGTAGCCTTATAGCAGTTTTTTTAACGTTGATTTCATGTACTTATGGATATTTCATATACATTTTTTCAACAAGAAACTGATTTTTTAGTTGCTAACTGACAGTATGAAAGCAAAAACCAAAACCAAACCAAACCAAAACCAAAAAAAATAGCTGTTTAAAACAATTTCACATAGTTTGGCAAATGTCTTTTAAACCAAGGTTTCAGTATTTCTAAAATTTTTATAAGACATCTTCAGTCATAGCTTATCACCAAAATATTTGCTTTACAGGCAATATTTAGTATCAAATTTGATATTTTCCATATACTTTTTCCAAATGACGGGACGCCAGTCCGTCGCAAGGCACCCCAAGCGGGACTCGAACCCCAGACCCACCGGAGAGCAGGACTGTGGTCCAACCCACTGCGCCACCGCACCCCCCTATGATAGCATCACTGGAGCATCATTTAAAATTAATATTTTAATCTCTTCATGTTTTGTGGTTAGTGTGGAATCACTGAATAAACAGAAAATTGCAACATTTAAAAATAACACAGTGAGAAATCTTTCATTTGCAAATTTATATTTATGAACAATGAATTTTACACCTCAATTTATTTTGTATCACTCACATCATATTCTAGTGGTTACAAGGTACTTAAACATTCCAACACTGAAGTGACCACTATTATCCTAAATGTACGGTGGTCAGAAGAAACTATACCACTCTCAAAATTCTTTAATTCTCCTTGCAACCGTTCATGGGAACTTATTTTCCTATATTAACTACTTTATTGGGGCATTTTAAAACAGTGACAGGTATCAAATTAACAGGAAATAATTAAATCTTAAAAAAAAGAAATCACACAGTAAATCATATGTTCCACAGTTTCCTTCCATGAAGTCAATTTCGATCTTCAAACTGTGACTTGTTCTTGAGGAGATAAGCTGCTAAGAATTCAATGGGGTTCGGTGGTCTAAAAAGAAATGTTACTTTAAGATAAAACACAAGCGCTTATCATTAAAGCATTTGCATTTCAATTTTTTTTTCTTAAAATATGCAAATAAATCTAGAACACACCTTTCCTTAGCCAGTACAGAGAGCCCCTGGAGAAGAATTGGCACAACAGTCTGATCCAAATATGCTCGGGTGGGAAGTGACTGCAGGTCCACCTTCTGTTTTAAAACCTTCTCTGCATTGGATTTCTCATTCTCTGCTATTCTCTACAGAGAAAAAAAATACACATTAAAATTACCAGTTCAAAAGGGTGATTTCCTTTAAAAAAAAAAAAAAAAAATTAAAAAAAAAAGTAAACTTTCAGTACCTGTACATTTTCTGTCAGACCATATTCTGCATGTGGGTTCTCTGCAACCTTGGAGATAGAATTTCCAAAGGTGTTTAAAGATTTTTGAACACACTTTCTCAACAAGCAAATGAATGTCTGAATTGGTGTCATTCTGATATACAGCTGAAAAAGAAAACACTAGCAAATTTACATTAAATTTACATATTACATTATATACCAATTCGAATGAAAAAAAATTAAAAAGTGCAACTAACAGCGCTAAACATACAATTTCGTACAAATAACTTATCTTCACTTACTGGTGTGCTCCCCTCCATGCTTTGGTCAGCGTCAGCGTGATCTAAGGAAATAAATGTAAAATTAAGATTGCAGATGAACTGAAAATTATCACGTTAGGGAAGTGCCGAGGAGGAGAGACATGATGATGATGATGGTCATCATCATCATCATGAGCACCAGGCTGAGGCTAGTTAGCTACAACAACAAGTCAGAGCCTGCAGGTCCCAAAGTCGTGATAAACACAGTGATTTTAGTCTTCCAATATATCGCTAATATTTTAACCGTCGAGCACACACAAGCTGCGATAACCGTTAAGAGCCACAAACTGATTCGTGCTAACAGAATGAATCAATTGATTGTGGCTGAGTGACAGAAAAGACAGAAACTGAATGATTCCCTGCCCGAGCCGAGGTTTTCTCCAGACTCAGACAAAGACTGGAGCACCCGAATGGACCTTCTGGTCACTTCATTCAGTTCTTTGCACTATACTGATTAGCTACATGTTGCTGGCCAGCTTTACTGAAATATTAATCAACATTTCAGTATTAAAACTTTGATAACTTACAAGGATATTTCACAGGAATTCACTTACCGTCCGCCATATTTGTTGACGGTTTCTATGCCTTTACGTAAAGCCATCAAGCCAATCACAGCAAGCTTCGGATGATGAGCTTTCTGATTGGCTAGGCGTTACAACCGGAAGCTTTACATCTGCGATGAGACCCAACGGTTGAATTCTGTATAAATATGTAATTTGCTTACCACGTTCCTTCCAAATAAGATTATTGAAGTGGGTTTTATATTTTTATATGTAATAAAACCTGGCAATGCTATTAGTTAAATTATAATTAATGAATCTTTTTTGTTTAGATTACTACAGAAATAAAATGAGAAGTTATAGGCCATAGGTTCATACAACTCTATATTTGTGGATGTTTTTTAGCGGTTATACTACTTTTCTGTTGATTTTCTTTAATCATGATAATGTTGTCAAGACCAAGATTAATCTTGTGTCAGCTACAGCATAGCATTTTATCTTGGCTTGTCATCATATGATCCTGTAACCTTGAAAGAGAAAAGCTTCAGGGACATATTATTGTTATTACCAATAGACTAATAATCTTGCTGTTCATAGCTATTGAACCAAGCAGATCAAGTGTGTATGCCTAACTAAAATATAGTGTATTTGGGTCATATGCGATGTGGGCATGCGCATAAAGACTGTCTTCAAACACGAATTCGGCCTTCCTCATTTTCCTCTTTGATGATTGGCTCATCGGCAACCTATGAGCGACAACCTGAAACTGACCAGCCGTCTGGCTCCACCCTTTTTTATTGGCTGTCGAACAAAGTTGTCGCTTTTCCAGGGCCTGGCAAGGCGTATGTGAGGGACACCAATGTCGGGACAGTAGGGCAGTTAGTAATATGTGTTATGGAGGCTGCGGCGAGCCAGGTGAATGAGTTGTTCAGGTGGAAGAGGCCGAAAGAAGAAAGGCTCAGGCGGGGGCGGCTCAGCGCTGGAAGGCGACGCCCACGATCAGGTGTCGCTCCATAGGCGGAACCTGTACGTGTTTTCGTACCCGCTGCTAGCCGTGTTCGCGCTGCTGCGCGCCGTCGCCCTGCAGCTCGCGCTCCTCTTCGCCTGGTTGTTCGCGCGCCTGTCCGGGACCATGGCGGCGCGCGCCAAAACCGCGCAGGAGCCCGCGAGCCGGGAGCGGGACGACGACGGGGAGCAGATCCGGCAGCACCACAAGCAGGCCTTCGAGTACATTTCCGTGGCGCTGCGGATCGACGAGGACGAAAAGGGTGAGGAGGAGGAGAGAAGCTCCGGGAGTCCGAGGATGAGAGCGGTCAGACCGTCACGAGGAGTAGTGTTGTGTGTGTGTGTGTGTGTGTGTGTGTGTGTGTGTGTGTGTGGGGCTGCTCTCAGTTGCTGTCACTTCTTGTGTTCCCGGTTCGGCCTCTGTCTGTCGCCTCAGACTCAGTCCGTGTCATGGTAGACCTTCTCTCTCTCTCTCTCTCTCTCTCTCTCTGTGTCTGTTTGTTCGTGTCACGAACGTGTTGTTGGTGAATCAGAGCCGGAGTGGCCGCGCGTTGCTGTGACCGCAGTGTGTGTGTGTGTGTATGCGCGCGCGCGAGGTCCCCGCCGTTGTGTCCCACAGCGACCCCGGGCTTAACACTCAGTCCGAGAGACGTGCGCCCGTACGACAGGCCAGGCCAGGCCGGGTACCAGACAGTCGCAGTGATACCCACCTCCTGTGGCCTTATTCGAAACTGTCATATCACTGCATTGTATTTAGCCACGGTCAGTGTGTGTCTGACTGTAACTGTGTAATGTGATCCAGTCTATGTTTTTCTTGCTAGGTATAGATAGTGTGTAATGGTACCTTCACTGATGTTGTGTGGGCTGCGCTGACACTCCCTGTCCAGGTGTAAAGCGGTCCACGTACACCTTGACCTTGTATCTTGCTGGGTGTAAATTCTCAGGTGTGGTGGCAGTGTAAGTAGTGAGGTACACAGCATGATTGTACTCGTGCCCGTACTGTATACATAGTTTTTACATGTTTGTTTAGCCAGTGCTTTTCTCCAAAGCGACTTACAATGTATACTCTATGTGTTGTATTTAACTGATAACTTTTATCCAGGCTAAACTACTACCTGTAGTCAATCACTCATCTGTACCCCAAAGCAACGCACACAGGCGTAGACACACTACGGACAGTTTATAGGACCACTGCGTTTGAAACACATGTCTTTGGACTGTGGGAGGAATCTGGAGCACCTGGAGGAAACACATGCAAACTCCACACAGAGTCCCATGTCCTATTGCACCATAATGGTGCTGTGACACCATCGCACTACTTGTTGTGCCACTCATGCACAGGTTTTCATTTCAGTTTCATATTATTCATATTCAAAACAATGAATACCCATTTATACAGCGTAAATCACACACACACACATATTTTCGGAACCGCTTGTCACATACGGAGTCGCGGGGAACCGGAGCCTACCCGGTAACACAAGGCGTATGGCCAGAAGGGGAGGGGACACACCCAGGACGGGACGCCAGTCCGCCGCAAGGCACCCCAAGCGGGACTCGAACCCCAGACCTACCGGAGAACAGGACCTGGTCCAACCCACTGCGCCACCGCGCCCCCCGTCAGTGTAAATCATTGCAGATTAATACATTTACCAATACATTCTTGTAGTTTTCAATTCAGGGTAAGTACCATGAACAAGTTTACAGCAAGAGATATTATTTGAGTGTTCTTTTTTTCTTTTTTTTTTTTGCTAGGCCCTTTGTATGGACATCTACAGCTTTAGCTGCTTTACCACCTGCTGCCTCCTTTTTTTAGTTTCGTATTTGTATATTGTAAGGGGTCAGTGTCACAAAGTGCATTTGGAGCTTTGTTTAGATATTGAATTAGGAGACCTTTAGGCTTTGGTCACCTGTATTGAGAATAACTGCATATGGTAGGTTTCTAAGGTAGAATTAAGTGTTGAATTTGTAAAACATATTTCATATATTTGAAAGGAGTGACATCACACAAACTGCTTGCTGGCATTGGTGCTGTGAGCTTGTATTCCAGTACATATGGTATTTTGTTTGCCTCATGTTATTCTTCATGCTTTACATACTTTTTCACTATACAGAGCAGCAGGTATTGTAGCATAGTTGCTTGAGTTGTCACCTTGCCCTCAAAGTACTGGGGTTTGAATCCCCCTCCTACCATAGTACCTCATCAAGGTACTTAATTGTTCTCAGTTAAAAAAAAAAAAAAAAAAAAAGTGCTGTTTAAATGGGTAAATGATTTCAAGTAGCCTATGTTACAAGTTGTTTTGAAACATTTCTGCTTAATGAATAAATAACTAAATATAACTTGAGTGACCCATTGTAAGTAATGTATCTAGCAGTGTAAATCACCTTGGTGAATAAGGTGTGTGGGCTAGTAACACTACATAGTATCCATTGTAAGTCGCTTTGGAGAAAAGCATCTGAAAAGTGAATAAATGTCAATGTAAACTTTGTACTTTGTATTTTCTAATATATGTCTGCTACTGTAATAAACCAGTGCAGTTAAAAGGACAAAGGTTAAGGGCTTGTACTTGTATCATGAGGATGGACTTAATCATGAGAGTCAGTAGAGGTCTCATTGTTGTACCTGTGAGAAAGGTAGGCAGTCTTAATGCAGCTCGAGTCAAATGTTAAATTGAATACGTTTCTCAGATTGTAAGGCAGTTTGGACAAAAGCATTAGGTAAGGAAAATGTTATAATTTAACCAAAACAGTTAAATCATTGACGCATCTCAGAATACAAGATTTTTTTCATTAAAACTTTAGTTATCGCTCCCAAAAAGGTCTGAAACACAGTATATGTTTTTTTAAGGCATATTTTTAAGCATATTACCATGATAAAGCTTTCTATTAATCATTTTTTTCAATACACATCATAACACAAATTATTAAACAATTGTGTAATTAAATTAATTTTCTTTCTGTGCCTGTGTCCCCCAATGGTTTTGTCAGTCTTGTGTATAATGACAAACTGAAGATGCATTTGTCATGCAGAGGTTTAGGAATGTATCCAAATAAATGCAAGTAATACAAAATATGTAATTTCTATATTTTTCCATTATTCTCTCATTAGGAATATTTAGGGGGTTTCTGTGTGTAGACAGAGTTTGCTCTTGTGCTAGTCTTATCAATTATGTAAAAGCAGGTCTGGTTTTCATCTGAACCAGCAAGGAGCAGAACAGGATGGGTGAGGCAAACAAGTGTCACAACTGTTTAGTGCAGCTGAGCATAAGGTGCCCTCCTGGGGACTGGCTCATTGGGGACTGGGGGCTGGGAGTGACTCAGGTGTGGATCCAGGGACTGCAGCTGGAGATGCTGCTCATCATTACACTGTGCCTGGATGCCTTTTGTGGAAAAGATGCAAAGCAGATGTAGAAAATATGTTCTATAGACAGTGTAGAAAAATATTAGTGCTTTAAAAAAACAATTCTATAAAATATATTTTGGATTTGTTCTGTAAAAATTAAACAAAAGTAAAATGCTTGTTCTTTTATAAAATCTCCAAGTGACACATTGTCTTGTTATAGATGGATTACTTCAGATTTTTTTTTTTTTGCTGGCTTGTTCTTGAAGAAATTGTTGCATTTTCAACTGTGATATCACTGGAGGTTCATGGAGCACTATAATAGAGTACTAGGAAATAAAGGCAGTGAGCATTTGGGGCACAAGTTATCCGTGAAATTGTTGATTATGATTATTAAATGACTGCTGCTGGTGTTTGAGGGGTGCGGTGGTGCAGCGAGTTTGGCTGGGTCCTGCTCTATGGTGGGTCTGGGGTTTGAGTCCTGCTTGGGCTGCCTTGCGACGGACTGGCTTCCTGTCCTGGGTGTGTCCCCTCCCTCTCTGGCCTTGCGCCCTGTGTTGCTGGGTTAGGCTCCGGCTTGCCGCGACCCTGCTTGGGATAAGCGGTTTTGGCCTGTGTGTGCTGGTGTTTTTTCTGTACCATTTCAGTTTGAATCTCTGCATTAGCTTTATGAATTGACATTTATGGTTTTGTCACAAAAGACAACTGGACCAGGACAGGATACAGGATCTCTCTATCCTTTCTCAGCACTGCCTCCCTGATGTTTTCCTTGGGGTGCAAGGCCTTTGGCAGCCATACCTCTTGGGGCTATCCTTGGGCCAAACTGGGTTTATTTGCACCAATCACTGTTTCCTGAAAGAATTTTTGGAGATGGCTGTCACAAAGGTTTGTTGCAGGCAGTTGCCATCCTCAGCAGTGTGTATCATCTTCTCCTTGCCTTTGTTGTTCTGCTTATACAGCTCCAGGCTATAGGTTCTTCTAGTACAGCAGTAGTGGGCTACAAGTCAGATTTCTGGTAGAAGCTGTATTTAAAGCATCAGTCAGGATGATAATTACTGGTATATCATATTTGTTGCTCACATCCTTGTTTTGATATCAGGACATCCCTCCATTCTGTTGACTTCTCCGATGTGGAGGTTCTAGACCTATCTTTGCTTTTTGATCTCTTTTACAAGGAAATTTTCCTCAATCCCTGTAATCTCTCCAGAGTGAAATGTCCAAATTGTATTTTGCTTTTACCCCTTTCTTTCTGTCTTGGATTTTAAGACCTATGTTCCTTTTAGTACATTCATTAATTATTTGCATTTTAGGACATATGAAACATGGCTTGACTGGGTAGCATTTGTCTTTGGTTTCTTCTCTAGTTTCATAGTATTGCACTTTGAGGCACTACAAAATGCATCCATGAGGATTATTACTTTGTGATTTTGTACAGAGATTTGAGATGAGTAGAAGACCAATGATTTCCCACATATTTCCTTAAGTTGATTGAAATGAATTTGCAATAATTCTGTATACTGAGTCTGTAACTCATTTCTTTAACTTATCAGTGTTGCATTTTTCCTAATCAGGCCTTCCCCAGAGGGATGTGTGCAGTTGTGGAATCCAATCAATTGAAATTGCACTGGATGCAGTTCACTGCACCCTGATAACCATTTTCCATTAAAGAAGCTAATCCCCTCCTCTGGATATCTGATACTGATGGGCACATTTATATTTAAAATGTATTCTTTACAATTTATATATGTGTTTTACATGAAATATATAAATTTTATTGTAAAAATTGAGATTTTGTTGAATTGTGTGTATTATTTTCTTGACTTCTCATTGTTGCAGTGTTCATTGTTACCCCAAATACACAATTCAGCGCCAGTTATTTCAGTACTGAGATAATGGGAAATGAGCCACATTCTCTAGGGAGCCAGGCAACATCACGTCTTGAAATAGTGTCTTAAATAATTCTTTAATTCCTTATTTGTATTATTTGGCAAAAGATGTACCTTTTTTTTTTTTTTAGCCTAGACTGTTCTGTGAGCCATTAACCAGTTTTTTCACACTGCGTAGCTGGCATTGTGTACAGGTCAGCCTTTTCTGTCATGTCCTTTTTTCTGCTGATACTGCTCAAACATGCTTTGCTGTGGCTTTTAAAACTTAGCCCTAACCATGCTTTGTTTGCCATGAAAAAGAATGCACTCGGATGCAGCCTGTAGCTTCTTATGGGTTCTTTCAATAATGCAGATGCTTTGACGAGTGGAACAAGAGCAGGCAAAAGTATTCAGTCTGTTAAAAATAACATTTGATAAAATGCGTTTGAGACCTTGCCTCTGTGTTATGAATTACAGTGTATTATGCTGTCCCCTCAATTTGCAAACATAAATGGGAACAGTATTCTTGTTCGTGTCTTGCGTTGTAACACCAGTCACTTTTGCTAAGTCTCAACTAGTAAATGTACATCAGGCATAGCAAATGTAAATGAGAGCAAAGTTTATTATTTTTTTATTAAATTCATTTTAAGTTTGATCTACATTAATAATACAATTTAAAATAATGACATTCTCTGCAAACTCCCATTCACTGCCTATCGTTGACCTTTTCATCCCAGAAAGTTGCAATGTTTATCGCCTTGTTATTGTTTATCAGCACTCATATTCACAAGATGTAAACACTTGTGTGAGTGAGATGAATTTAGGTGGTCCCACAGCCATGTTCAGTTTGGGTGCATTTTATTGACACCACGAGTAAATACAGGTTGTTTTCTCTGCATGTTTCAAGATTTGGTGTTCTCTTCTTAACATTATGAACCAGTGTACATCTGTACGCCTTCTTGGCCCATGGTGTTGTTGAAAGCCATGTCATTAGAAGAGTCATTTATGGTACTGGAAATGGCAGTATAGACAGTAACTGTCCAGCCTGTCATAACAAGTGGTCAAGTAACCATAGTTTACCACACCTTTGTTTGTATGAGTTTAGTCAGTAATGGTTTTATAAAGGTAAACAGCATGTTAAAGTTTAGATATATTTTATATGTGGGGCTAACTAGTAATTTAGTGGTTACATCTAATGTCCTGCCTTCAGAAGGTCGTGGATTCAAATCCCACCTCCTGCTGTAGTAGTACCCTTGGTACTTACCCTGAACTGATACAGTGATAATGTGTATATATAAATGAGTAAAAAGCATTATGAGTTTATGTTCAAACTCTGTAAGATGCCTTTGACAAAGCTGTTGGATAAAAGGGGGTGGGGGAGGGTTTATAGACACAATTGTGGATGGTTAGATTGACGTCAGGTACAGCATAGTTGAGGGGGGTACCTGTTTTTCTTAAGAAAATTTAAAAGGCACATTAGACATAGTGAATGGTGCTGTTGCAGGTGTATATAAGTATTGGTGACAACTTGGCTAGACTGAATTTAACTGCACATGTATGAATCTGTCTGTCTGAATTAATTTACACCCTATATTCTGACAGGGCTGTTAGAATTCAACAGTTATAGTTCTGAAACTGAAGTGAAAATGCAGGAAGAAAAGCCTGAAAAAATTATTTCTTAAAATATATTTGAAAACAATAAAAAAAAAGATATAGAAAAAGTTTACAGGTATGAAAATATAGAATGCTGATGTTAGCATTAAGATGCATTTATTTAGCTGTTTGAATCTCTTCTGATTTTTCATTCAGAATTTGTAAAATTGGTGTTTGTAGTCAGATGGCAACAATGGATACAGCAGTTGCGCGTTGAAGGGGGGATGGTTTGACTTCAGAAAAGTCATCATGCAGCACTCTACAGTAACAGCAGGTCTCTCCGTGGTGGGGATGGTGACAGACAGCCTGGGGCCGCGAGCTGCCAGACAAGCAAAGGCTGAATATTGAGTAGCTGTCTGCTGCTATGTGTCTCACTGCTGGTTCAAGCACTACTCCATTTCAAACCACTCTTTCTTTAAAACTGCCTAATGTCACACTGAATATTAAAATACATTTTTTTTAAACAGAAAATTACGTTTTTTTTTTTTTAATTTAAATTACATTTTTAATACATCTAAAACACAATGTAATACCTCTGGAACTGCATTGTGGTATCAGCAATATTATCAAATATCTTAAACGTCAGCTAATACCTTTGGCAAATTTTAAATGGACAAATTGCACTGTCCAGAAAGTGAATGAGTGGCAAATTGTAAAAAAAAAAACAAAAAAAAAAAAAACAATGGGGCCAAACAGGATGGTTGGGTATCTGATATAAGTGTATTTTCCAGCACAAGTGAGTTCCTATGTCAAGAAAGTGACATGTAAATCTTACATAGTGAGGGGAAATCACAATGGTTTGCTTCCACTGTTTCATTAAAACAAACGCGCAAAGATAACAGACTGAAATTTTTTTTTTTTTTTTTTTTTTTTTTACAGTCTGTTATCTTTGCGCGTTTGTTTTAATGAAACAGTGGAAGCAAACCATTGTGATTTCCCCTCACTATGTAAGATTTACATGTCACTTTCTTGACATAGGAACTCACTTGTGCTGGAAAATACACTTATATCAGATACCCAACCATCCTGTTTGGCCCCATTGTTTTTTTTTTTTTGTTTTTTTTTTTTTTCCCTCCCTTCCCCAGTGGGAAAAGGGACCGTGACATCGCAGAACAAAGGACCTGATTCATGTAACATCCCTCATTCCTTTTGTTCGCAAACCCCTGTGGTTTGTCGTTTCCACAGGGAATGTATAATTGCCTTCGCTTTGGTGAGCCGTTTCAATACTCCGGCGGTGAACTGATAAAATACTTATTTACAGAAGATGTGAATGTTATAGAATTTGATTTTGTATGTGTGGGAGGGGGCAGCTGAAGCTAATTTCTTGGGTTTCCTGCTGTGTGTGTTGATAACTCTCTCTAGACTGATATAGCATTATTTGTTTCACATCCAGTTGATATAACAAGTTATGATGGAGACATAAATCATAAATCAGGACAGTGGTGCTTTAAGGCTGAAATGTAATTAATTCTTCATTTTAAGACCTTGCACAGCTCCAGAATGTAGATTTAGTGCATGGTGATGGTCATACTTGCATACAGATCTCAGAAATAGTCATTAAAATTTAGTCCAAATTATGTGAATAGTACAAAATAAAATGATCTTTACGAGTATTTAGAAAAGTAAAAGCACAATATCGCTCTCTGCCACCTTGTACATCGTCATTTGGTCTTAATAAGCTGTTTGTGGAAATCCCATGTTGTGCCAGGGTGAAGTTTGTTTTTGTCAAGCTTCCAGAACCCAAATTGAACTGTTTTGCAGGATAGTGTGTGTAGTTGTGCTGTCACCTCAGTGAGTACTGTATGTCACAGTCCTCCCCTGCTGCAGGTGTCATATTTCTTTAAGGTCAGTGAGCTTTGCTTTGTAGAGGTGTGCTCATGTGTGCCTGTGTCTGCCTCTTTCAGGCCACAAAGAGCAAGCTGTCCAGTGGTACCAGAAGGGCATCACTGAGCTGGAAAAGGGCATCGCAATTGAGATCACAGGACAAGGTGGGCTCTTTCACTCCGGTTTTTTGTCTGTGTCATGACGATTTACATTTTCAGGGTTGGATTTTGATTCTGTCTATAATAGTAGCAGTCACATCTTACATGCTCTCGATTTGCCCTGTCTGAGATTTACCTGCAAATTATTTATTTATTTTTTTTTTTGTGGAAAAAAATATCCAAAAATAGCATATTTGGGAATGATTGGCACTTTTGAATGAGCCACATACCAGCTGCGCTGGTTAATGAGCTACATCAGCTCTCTACCAGCTGACTCATGAAACCCTCCTCATAACCTCTCCCTTTTGACTTCGCTTATGTTTTTGTGCGTTATTGTTACATGTATAACTATGTATTTTTTACTGCTTTGTATTAGTTTTCATTGACTAATTGCTGTTTTATGCAGTATTGTTTTGTGTAATGCAATACTGTACAATATTATAATACTTTAATATTTTAAGTAGTCAGAGATGTATTGTCCTGAATAACACATTGGCTTTTTTTGCTATATATCATTTCTTTTTAAAAATTTTATGGTGCCTCTCTTCCTCAGGTGAGAAGTATGAACGAGCAAAGCGACTCCAAGAAAAGATGACAACCAATCTGATCATGGCTAAAGATCGACTTGAGCTTTTAGGTGAGAAGTCAAAGATGGTGTGAACTTTAGATGTTTGCTGCTGTTTTAATATCCTGTTATCTTCTGAACTTCACATTTAATTATTTTAACATATGTGATAAATCATTTTGAAATCTAAGGTGGTCTGATTTGTTAAAGACTTTTGTTTGTCAAGAAGATGATCTTAATCAAAAGCAGTTGAAAGCAGGATATTAAAGAAGAAATACATTTTCACACATTGTCCATGGTGCGACTGCATCTTGTCACATAAACGGAGTACTGGACACTTCTCCATATGGTGTCAGATGTCGTAATGAGAGAACACCCATCGCTACTTTGACAGAAGAACCATTGCTGTTCTTAAAGAAGTAAACCATTTTTGTTACAAACCTTTGTCCACCTTGTCCTTGTAACAAGGTAAACTTGTTCATAAGCAAAGGCCTGGGTTTGAATCCTTGCTTCAGCTGTAGTGCCCTTGATCAAGGCACTTATCATTAATTGTTTTTTTTTTTTTATATATATATATATAAGTGTAAATTTGTATAAATCGTTAAATTCTAAGTACCTTAGTACACAAACTTAACATTCTAAATTCACCTGGGCACAGACATTAGCTAAATAATTAACAATAAAAACTGTCCGCGTTGAAGTGTTGCTTTTAAAATATTTTCACTTCAAAAACAGAAATTCCATGTCTACATAAAGCCAGTGACTAATATGGTAATACATAGTAAACAGTGCACTAAAGGACAACAGAACATGGAGCAGTTTTTCCCTCAGGGGAACACTGTTTGATTTCTTGCCTGGCGAGAAGTGAGTGAGTGAGTGTATCGGCGGTGACCAGCGCATGCTGGTTACTGGCCTCGGCGGTATCTCTCACAGCCTGCATGTCCGGAGACCACGCTGTCCTCCCCATCCACATCGTCATGCTCACATAGCTGGATCACCCTCATTTTCATTTTCCTCATCCTTATGCTGAAGTATTTTCTGTTGATATGATTTAAATAATTTTGTATCCTCCTGGCTCACCCCCTGTCCAACATCTGTATCTGTTTTCATTGTATAGAGAAGGTTCTTTCGAGTTCAGCACAAAGAGACATCTATACAGACAGTATACACCAGCCCTACCGTAATGGCCATCTGCATTCAGGTGGGTGCTTGGCAGCCGGTGGCAAATATCGTTTGTCTTTTGTTATCAGAGACACAGTAGGATTTGTTTAGTCTCTGAGCATCCACTTGGTTGCAAAAAATGTCTAAAAGAAGCTGTTAATGGAATGAGATACTCAGAGATTGAGATGCAGCACATGCAGTCGATTACATGTTACTTTACCTCGCCTTATCGTAGACTACTATAAGCAAAATATCATTAGGAGTCTGAGCTCAGCTATACAATTTTTTTTTTAATACTTCATGTCATTTAGTTTATAACATTGCGTAAGTATAATTCTTAAAGTAATACATTCTTTAATATGTTGTACAGTGATAATTGATGAAAAGATCATTTGACTTCAGAATAATTGAAATAAAATGAAACTGTCCCCTATAATTTCTCCTGGGAATAATTTAAATAAAACTGTCTTCTTTAAATATATAGCAGTTGTCTTTTATAAAAGGCACATTCATGTTAACAAGCTTTTTTCAAAGCATGGATTGGCATAATATTAACCTCCTTTCTTCATTAACAAAAAAGTCCTATTGAGTTAACTTGTTTTAAAGGTGGAAGACAATGTGTAACATTTTAATTAGTTCACGTTTTTTAACCACACCTTGTCTTCATCATTAAAAAAAAATTATTTTTTTCTGGTAACTTTCCACTGTCCTTATACACTTTTCTCCTGCAGTACGACTGAAGTATATTTTCATTTATTGGTTTGTTTGTTTGTTTGTTTGAAAATAAAGGACTCCACTTAGGAAAAAAGAAAAATGAATACCAAAAAAAGTATAAAAGAAAATGTGCATTACATTTTTAACCGATGGCAAAGAATCTCAATACAAGCCTCACTTCCCTGTTTTATTGGCATGTTATATACTAAGCATATAAAAGTATATTAATGATGCTCAACTTCTCTAATGAAAGTCAAAGTGGTGTAACACTTGTCAAAGAGAAATCTCTGTTTAGGAATGTGTTCCAGCTCCTGAATTAGACTTTTGGAATTTTAGACATCCTTCCTTTAAACGGTGTTTCTAATTCCTTTTATTGTGAATGGTTTAAATGTTTTCAGCTTGACATTTCAGTCCTTTTTGGCTCTATGTTCAAGTTTGATCCTTCAAGGGTTGATTTGGTTGATACATTATTTTCAGTCTGATAAAGACTGGGTTTCATGTTGTAGGTCAGAAGATCTAAACATTTTTTGTCTTGTAAAAATGTTATAACAAACCAGTTTGAAATGGCAAAGGATTGAATTCAAGTTCAAGTTTTTATTTGTCACATACACAACCATACTTAGTATGATGTTCAGTGAAGTGCTTTTCCGACTGTCCGCGGTACAGATAAATACGGCGATACAAACAAGTAGAAACTAGAAACACACTCCAGGAATACGAGGAATGTAAAATGATGAAAACGGGGAAGAATAAATAATAAAGTAGGATACAAATATGTGTAGTTCAGTATTAAAGGATAGATAAAAGTGCAATGTGCGCAATATTGTACGGGGGGATCTGAGCAATATTCGGCTCAGTTAGCGCTCCTTGTGTATGCAGTCCAGTCTCTACTCTGTTGTGTTATCCTGGTTAAGAGCCCAAATGGCCTGTGGGAAGAAGGTCCTTCTCATATTCAGTTCATAGCTAGTCCATTTGTCTTTGAGACATGATCTTCTATTTTAAGTCCACATCCAAAGTTTTTCTTGAACCCCCAGCAGTGATGTTTCGGTGCTTTTGGTGTCTGAAGGGATGGGCATGAAAACCAGTCTTGTCCTCTTTTTGTCAGTCAGTGGTGCCATTCCCAAAAAGAAAGATGGCTCAAGCCATTTCAGTCACTCGCTTCCTCGACCAAAGCAAACACCAAAGGCTTCGACCACCGGTACCCATGGACACCAGCGCTCCCCCAGCTATAGCGGGCCCTCCAGCGGTGGCCATGCAAGGCCAGCCTCCCAGTCTGCCAGCAGCCTCAAAGTAAGCATGTTCTTTGGGCTCATGCTCCTTGTACCCCGGACCAGTGTGAGACGAACCCATATGTTTGGCCAGAGATCTTGAATTAGTTTTTTACAAAAAGAATATGATATTTTAAAGACTGTCACAAGGTTTCTTATTCACAATGTACTGTTTATGTAAAGATTTTGACTATCAAGAATTGTCTGAATTTGTTCATCCAGCCTTTTTTTTTAATTAACTTTTAATACATTGTATACTGTAAAAAGTCTATGTGGTTATACAGATGTTTTAAAGGACTCATGCCCAAAGTGGAGATTACATCTGTATTTCCTGAGTATTAAACATTAGACATCCTGTAAAGGTCGGGAGCAAAGCTACAGAGTTAATCCTAGAACTTTGACTTGTTTGCGCTTGCATCCATAAAACCTGCTTTGTTTGGCCTGTTTTCCTCTTGAAGGGTGGTGGGAAAGCTGGTAGCCGACAAAATGGCAAAGCTGCGGCGCCTACAGTGACTCCTCCAAGAAAGAGGGACATGAAGAACTTCAAGAATGTGGACAGCAAGCTGGCAAACCTCATCCTGAACGAGATTGTTGACAGGTATGATCTGTCAAGGTGACATATATGTGGTGGGCTTCCATGCGTTTGATGTGGTCTTTAGCTGAAACACTTTCTTACTGCATTTGTATGGGGCAGCAGGTGGCATAGCGGTTAAAGCCAGGACCTTACATTTGAAAGACCCAGGTACAGGTATCCTACCCCCTGCTGTAGAACCCTTGAGCAATTTACTTACCCTTAATTGCACAAGTAAAAATGACCCAGCTGTTATAAATAGGCAAATCGTACCAAGTAGCAAAACATTGTAAGGTATTTTGGAGAGAATTGTCATCTAAATTAATTAATTCTATGTATTGTTTCAGTGATGGTTAGTTTAATCAAGGGTTGTGATTGGTCAAAACACTTGACAGGAAGTAAATGTAAATGTGTGGGAGAGTGCAGAAGTGCAGACATGTGTCCATTCCTTGCAGTGGTTCTGCGGTGCGTTTTGAGGATGTTGCAGGCCAGGAGCTTGCCAAGCAGGCTCTCCAGGAGATTGTCATCCTTCCTGCTCTCAGACCAGAGGTCAGTTGCTAAAAGAGGAACAGCTGGTTTTCTGGGAGTGTGAACAGAGATTGAAAGATGGTTTGGGAGTGAAAATGTTCCACTTTGTAGTGTTAATTTTGTTTTCTTTGGGGGATCCTTATTTTGGTTTTCTTAGCTTTTTACAGGTCTACGGACCCCTGCGAGAGGCCTTCTTCTCTTTGGTCCCCCAGGGAATGGGAAAACCATGCTGGTGAGTTGATGTAAAAGAACCCCTGGGGACAGATCCTTTCAGCTTCCTCCTTCTGTGAAGGTCCCTATGGATGGTGCTTGTGTGGAGTCATGTAGAAAGATGACAGCCTGACAGTCAGGTCCTGACATCATATACTGAACAGGTGAAAACATGAATTATGAGCATAAAGATCTTTTTCCACACTTGTTCAAAGCAGTCTGTTTACTTGTCTCTTTTGGGAACTAGGTATTTTCTGAATTCAGTTAAAATGTTTTTCTCTGATGCAGTATCAGTTCCTTTTGCCCTTCAGTCCTTCAGTCTTTTGACCACAAGTCAACTTCTCTAGCCACTATACCATCTGCTTCCTTTTCTCCTCCGCTTGTCCTTGAGACCCTCAAAATTAAAGAAATAAATTCAGAGCTGTGCCTTCCTTCTGCTGTTATATAAAGTGTGATG
Organism: Scleropages formosus; assembly: GCF_900964775.1. Taxonomy (NCBI): domain Eukaryota; kingdom Metazoa; phylum Chordata; class Actinopteri; order Osteoglossiformes; family Osteoglossidae; genus Scleropages; species Scleropages formosus. The sequence continues at coordinate 18,741,582 of NC_041821.1, read as the reverse complement.
ATGCCTAACTTCAGCAAATATATTACGGACAATGAATTTAATATTTATTCATTTAACAGACACTTTTCTCCAACGTGACTTCCAGTGAACACTATGTAGTGTTTTTAGCCCACACCTTATTCACCCAAGGTGACTTACACTACTATATACACTCCTTACAATGAGTCGCTCATTCATACACCACTGAAACACACTTTCTATCAGTCAGTCACTGACACTGGGTGATTTTTTTTTTTTTTTTTTTTCCTTTCCTTCTTTGAGTCAGCAGCTAAATAGTATGTCTTTGAGCTGTGGGAGGAAGCTGGAACATGCAGAGGAACATAGCGAATATTGGTGGTCTTTGTAGCTTGGGTAGATGGTATAGAGGAAACCCACACAGACATGAGAAGAACATGCAAATTTCACACAGACTGAGCAGGGATCGAACCCACATCCTTTCGCAGAACTTAGGTGCTGTAACGGCAACACTATTTGCTGTGCCACCATGTCGCCCGAATTTAATTGCTAATTTTCTTGTATGAGAACTTTTCATTGTAATACTTTCCAGTGGAGCACTCTGCAAAGTATGGTGAAAATGTGTGGGATGCAAACCATTCAAGTGGTGTGAACTTTCAAAGTGGCTCTGGATTTTTATTTTCACTGACCTTTCTGTTGTGTTCAACAAAGTTTCCTGTTTTTCTTTTCCTCATTATTAATTATTCTTTCTATATTTTTGAATTGTTGTAGTGGAGCCAATGCAAGTTGTAATCTGTGATTCTTAACATGATTTTGACTGATTTCCATTTTTTGTGGTACTAACCTAACGTGTTAGATGAGATTCTTACATACTGCAATAGTTGGAATACTGCTCATTTCTGTTGAGATGCATGACAAGTGATATTTTTCAATTGTTTGGTGTTTTAGGGTAGTAAAGTAGTACGTAGGTGTAAAGCAGGGCAGTCTGTATGGCTGTCCAATTGTATTTTTTTGTGACGTAAAATATACCTTTTTTCCCTCTCACTAATGCCCTCTTCATGAAACAAATTGTTAGGAGAGAAATTTGTATTGATGTTTAGCAGTTTTCAAATATACATTTTTAGTATACTGAAGTATGCCAAATACTTGTGTTAGCTGTAATACTATTGACAGATGACATGTGACAGACTTGTGATGTTTGTAATTAGACCGTCAAAATGAGGCAGCGTGTTTTCAGGGCACTCTGTGTGCCTGTGTAGGTCAATCGAACAAATCGCCTCCTGTTTGTTTTTCACCAGCCTGCCCTACATACTCCCATAAGTGCCCTGCAGCAAGCTCTCACTGCAGCTGGTGCAGTATAATTAAATGGCATGAAGACATGGTCTAAATTTAGTGTGACTGACATGCATCTGTTTGTATTTCTTTAAAAAGGCCAAAGCAGTAGCCACAGAGTCCAACGCAACTTTCTTCAACATTAGTGCTGCCAGCTTGACTTCCAAATATGTAAGTACATTATACAAGTTAATTCTAGTATGTCTCATTAGCCTCCAGTACCGTAATAATGTATCGCATATGAATTTGTAGTGTGAACATGAAGCCCCTGTACTCTAGCAAGAACACTTTACTCCCCACACCTCTGGCCTCACACATGAGAGGTCCAAATTCAAGAGTCTGTAGAATCTCCATTTTGACTCTGATTCAGTGAAACAACCACCCTCTGCCCACCAGAGCTGTGAATCCTGTTCAGTACTCAAGAAGGGTCTCAGAGCCTCTTCTCTAGTGATCTTATAAAAAGTAAACTTTCATTACACCGTCTTTCCCAATCACCTTTGCATTTCCTCTCAGTTCTATAGTGTGTGCCGACAAAGATGGTGGTATCAGACAAAGTATTGTTTGCAGCTCATCATCTGTTGGTGAAATTGCACTCTTTTTACTCAGTTGTATGTATGTTGCTTTGGAGGAAAAAGCCTGCTGAATAAATGAATGTATATTTAGTAATCCAGTGTAATTTGTTGTTTGCAGGTAGGAGAAGGGGAGAAGCTGGTCAGGGCCCTGTTTGCTGTTGCCAGGGAGTTACAGCCCTCTATTATTTTCATTGGTAAGGGTCATTTTGCAGTTGGAGGGTTTTTTTGTGTGTGTTGGAAAGAATAACTTCACATGCACTGCTCTTTCCAATTAATATTTTTCCCCTCTTCACTTATTTATTAGGGCTCAGCATTTCAGTTGAGTGTTCTGGATTTTATCACCCTATTGATCGTGGGGTAGAGAGTAATTTTTGATGTCATGACGATATTTTCTGTAGTGACTCCTGCTATAATCTTAGAGGTTCAATGTCCTGCACTTGCCTGTAGTCATATGTACAGTCATTTTTGATCATTACATGACATAAATATGGATTATTTCCATAATGAACATTTGTGTTGCTTAGCAGATGCTTTTTATTCAGCAGTGACCTCTTTGCAAAATTTCAGTCAATTCAGATTTAGCTTTTTCAAAGGTTCAGCAACGGGGTTCTTTTGTAGGAAGTGAACAGACATTGTTTTTTGATCATGTGGTAGCTGTAAAATCAAAGGATCACAACAGAGTACGAGAGTAACGTTCAGACAGCTTCATTTCACGACTCCAGGGGATCCGCACGCTCACAGGAGATCCAACTTACAGAAGTTTCTCTCGTGCTTGTATACTTTGTAAGCCACCTACACATTTAATGAAAAGAGTTCATAGCTGCATTACATCATTTGTTTGCCACTCTTAAACATCGTGTCTATTCCTTGAGAAGGAAAAAAATATCTATCTCATGCACAAATGACCCAGTGTTGAACTCCTTCACCTCCTCTGTTATAGTTCCTATCCTAAAGTAAAGGGAGACATTTGCGGTACAGGGCATTCTTGCTCAGCAGTTCTATACATTCCATAGGTTCCTGTTTTTTTAGACAGGATGCCTTTTAACCTCAGTAGTCCTTTAAACTACAGAAAAGGTTACAAAATTGATTTTTCTCCCATAATCACAAATGCAGCTTTTACCATTTTTGCTATCTGCTGGTCCTGGTGACACACATCACTGTTCTTGCGGCTCTGCTCTGTTCACTCCCGCAGATGAGATTGACAGCCTACTGTGTGAGAGGAGGGAAGGAGAGCATGACGCCAGCCGACGCCTCAAAACGGAGTTTCTCATTGAGTTTGATGGGGTAAGAGGATTGGCATCCTCAATCTCACAACGTAGTGACAGTTGTGAAACGGGTCCGTAGAGACAGTTGATAATGTAGCTGTTATGACCTCTGCCTTCCACTCAAAGGACCCAGGTTCGAATCTAACCTCCTCCTGTTTTACTTTTCCTCAAGATACTTACCTCGAATTGCTCCAGGAAAATTGGAAAATTCAGTTTAAATGGGTGGATCATTGTAAGTGGGGGAAAAGTGTCTGCTGAATGAGTATATAATTTAATTACATTGAGTCTGACTGGAATATAGTTGTTCTGGCATTGCTTTTCACTTAGTGTGCAAAGGTGGTAGTTTCCCAATGTCATTCAGAGTATCAGTATACTTTTCAGTTGTAATTGGTGTGACATATTTGTACCAGTTTATTACAAATGAATACTTAAGGTCTAGCTCAAGGCTCTGCAGCAAGAGGGATCCTTATGACACATGAACCGGTAACCTTGGGATCACAAGTCACCTCACAGTGTTGCTGTTGGTGTGTGCAGGTGCAGTCTGGGAGTGAAGACAGGGTGCTGGTGATGGGAGCCACCAACAGGCCCCAGGAGCTGGACGAGGCTGTGCTCAGGTTAGAAGAGGTCCCTGGTGGGTACACTTTCATGTCCCATTCAGTGAATGCATTTTTAAATACTCATTTATAATTATATTTTCTGCAGGAGATTTGCAAAACGGGTCTATGTGACTTTACCAAATGAAGAGGTTGGTTAAATTTTTTTTCCTTCATTCATTTCCTTTATGCATTTTTCAGCCATTGTTTCAACATCCAAACAAAGATGGGGCAGCAGGTAGAGAAGCGGTTTACTACATGGACTTGTAACCTGCTGGTTGCTGGTTCAAGCCCTACTTGCCAGTAGAACTGTAGTACCCTTCGGCAAGCTACTTACCCTGAAGAGCAGCAATTAAAACACCAAGCTATATAAATGTTTCACATACATTCATACCTTGTAAAACACACATTCCTTTTATGAGAAGCTGGACTTACAAGCAAATGTAATTTGTATGGTAAAATTTGAAGTCTTACAAAAAACAGATTTCAGTTCAAAATGTGTACCCTTTGGTTAAAAAAAAAAAAAAAAAGCTATAAGTTGAAAAGGTTAAAATTTAAAATGCATGTCACCCAAAGTTATGATGATGATTGAATCTAAGCAGAGAAAAATAATACAATATAAAAAAAACTGCATTTCAAAAAATTATAACAGTAAAACAATAACAGAATCCATCCATTATTTTAAATTCCTTCTGCAGTACAGGGTCACAGTGGTACAGAGCCAATCCTTTAAACGGGGCGTGAGGCTGGGTCCAGTCCATTACAGGGCAATTTCTTTCTCTCTCCGCAAATTCTCCTTACAAACAGATCTTCAGGAACGAATTGTGCTCATGCGAGAGCAGTCTGTTCTGTAAGCTTTGGCTAAAAGCTTCAACTAAGCAACATTACCAAAAATAATGTAAAAACTAAGAAGATCTTCCAGAATGTCTGTTAGAAATAAAATGTGTAGGTTTCCACTGTCATTTTTCTTCTGTCGCAAAACAAGTGTTCTTTCTTACAGCGCTGTTCATGTTACACAGTCAAATACAATGAGGCAGTGAAAATTAAGTTTACAATCTTGTTTTCTCTTATAGAACATAGATGGTATTCTACAATTAAAGGAAATTCTCTCCATGTCTCTTGTTTCAGACACGGCTGAAACTGCTGAAGAACCTCCTGGGTAAACATGGAAACCCACTTAACCAGATGGAGCTGGTTAAACTATCCAAGTAAGTCAAACTGTATTGAAGATTTATTTTTAAATTGTGACATTAGGTGTTACATTAGACCTATAGGCTTTCCTTAATCCACATTCTTCTGTAAATTTTAGTGTAAAGCACATAGTGTAGTATTGTTTAAAAAAAAAAAAAAACTATTTTCTCTCTTTCTCTATGGTTACATCAAGGCCGATGTAATAAAATGTTTTGCGTTATTCCTTTCAGAATGACCGAAGGCTATTCAGGAAGTGACCTGACTTCTTTAGCTAAAGATGCAGCTTTGGGCCCAATAAGAGGTAGGAAAAAAGTAATAAAAGTAACTTCAGTTAGAGTTTAGATAACTTTTTAGCTTCTCATGTTGTATTTTTGTTTTGGTGGGGTGTGTCAGTTGACACTTAGCCAGAATATATAATTCACAGTTTTATCAGAGCTTTCTTACGAACTGTGTTCTATAGTTTTTATGCAGTCTAGTCTTAGTTAAGAGTAATTGAAATACTACAAGTATCCAAGTTACAGTGGTGTTTGTGATGCATTGTGTGTGGTTTGCGGCGATAAACTAAACGTATTTTTGCTACTGTCTTCTAAGAATTAAGACCTGAACAAGTGAAGAATATGGCTGCACATGAGGTAAGTGATCGTACATTTAGTGATACTAGGTAACATCAGATGAGTTCAGTTCATATACTGCATTGGCGGTGTGGTTGTAAAGCATAGCAGTAAATACACTTTATGTCAGCTGGCAACATTGACGTTTTTCTGCCTCAGATGCGAAACATCACGTTCAGTGACTTTGTGGAGTCGCTGAAGAAGATAAAGCGCAGCGTCAGCCCACAGACTGTGGACCTGTACATACGCTGGAACAAGGAGTACGGTGACACCACGGCCTTATGAAAGAGCAGCCCTTCTGGCCTGGAGGTTCACAGAGAAACTCCGTAGTGGACAGAGGAGTGAGTCCTGGAGACTGGAACTGAAACTTGAGTTCGTGGCCTCTTTGCTCTTCCTTTTGTAATTCCCTTCAAAGAAGGGCAGGACACCAAGAGACCATACAACGATAACCTTTTGTGCAAAAAATGTTTGTCTTACCCAAGAGTATGTTTGTAATTGCTTCCTAACAATGACACTTATCCTTACTCAAAAGATGAGTTTCCCTTTGCGCTCCTCTAACTTGTGCTCATTGGCTACTGCTTATGGCACACAAGCTAAATAGTGTGAGTAACTCCCGCTTGTTTAACATCTTTACCAGGTTTCATTCCAAGGCTGGTCACCTAGTTCAGGGGTGTTTGTGTATGCTGTAAGTCAATTTGTATGGAAGAGAAATAACAGGAAGTAATCTACTGTCATTTATTAGCAGCCTAGAATGTGAGCCCTTCAGTCTGCCCAGGATTTGGAGCTACTTCCACTTAATAGCACTGTGACATTGAATTCACAAAAACATTTGTAACAGACTGACATGGCATGAGTAATCTGCAGTAATATGTACAGTTCCATATACACAAGGATCATCTCACTGAACCAATCCAGTGCCTTAAGTTTTTAGGTGACAGATGTGGGCTTTTTTATTTTCATTTTCTTAGGATGTCTGTTATGCCAAATGAATTCATAAATTTGTTCTTCCTTTCTGTTCCAGTCACGGTCTGTGGTATACCTAGCTTTTTGGAATAGATTTCAAGATGACAAAACTAACATCAGGGTGTTTGCACCGTCTCCAATACAGATTATGACATTTGTGCCTGTAGGTTTTGTGTCCTTGTGTATGTTCTTTCTATCAGTGTAGATGGCTATGTACATTTTAGTAGAGTACTGATTGTGTAAGAGAGATTAGCAAAAATTTAATTGCGCAAAAACTGGCTACAGTGGATTTGTTTTGCTCTGTCCATTGGAGCCTTTTTCAAAGATGCCTACAAAGAGCAACAGAAATGCACTCCATATAACCAGTTTTTGGAAGTAGGTTTCAGTAGCACATAACCTTCTCAAATGATCAGTCATTTGGCAACAATCTTATTGTTATTTAATGATGATGATGATGATAAAAGATTTAATATTCACAATGGAGTGTTCCACTTCAGAGCACTAGAGGGCAGCAGAGATTTGCTGTGTGTCACACAGTAGGTTGGGTTCACGTCAGGTCAGTTGCTGGACATGCCATGCAGTTAAAAATCCAATCCGTTATATGATCGCATTTGCTGACTAAATTAAGACAGTAATATTTTCCAACAAATAATACTATAGTCTCTCCTGGACTGTAACAAAATTGGTAATATTGGCGTTTGTGTTGATAAATATTAGTAAAATGCTAAATTTCACAGGTATGCGACATTCCCAAATCAGTTATTGAATTTATTAATGAATAAACAATGCTCAATAGTGTACTTTTCAAATTATAATAACCTATATCAAATATATCAATAAGAGCAACAAAACTGGTGCATGACAGTTTGAGAACTGAGTATGGCTTGCTTAAATAACATGTAAATTGTAAATTAATTTCCTGTTGCATTTTTAAGATTTTGTATTTTTTATTTTTGCTTTTCATTTTCATTTTGCTTAAATTTAGTAGAAATGTGGTGTGTTAGATTGCACAGATGTCTTGAAGGCCATAAAGGTTTTGATTTTTTTTTTTTTTTTTTTTTTGTGTGTTTCTAATAAATGTGTTTATGCTGAAAATGTTCTTCAGTCATGGAGGTGAGGGGAGCCAGCATTTGTGGCACGGTGGGGGTTCCAGAAGAGTCTTGCATCCTGTGTTTTCAGCATCTTGTCTCTTCCAGAATTACAGATTTATTTCTTTTGACCAGTGGAGAATGAAGTACATTTGGAATTCTGGTTTGTTAAATGATAAAAAAAGAGATATGACCATTTCTTAAATTTTACGAAAAGAGATCGTTGCGCCAGGACAAGCGCCATTCCTGTCCTTCAGTGTGATGGTGTAAAAAGCATCACTGTCTCCTGCAGTTCTTTATAGCAAGTAAAGGTGTCATTTGCACTCAGACCCAACAGTCAGCTTCCTTTCTAGAGTTTAGATCAGTTGGGGGAGGTGATTTACCTTCCAGACAGCAGTGCTTGACTTGTACAGATGCAATTATTGAAAATACCACCAAAAAACAAGACCTGAAACAACCAGTTGTCACTCTATAACAGACCTGGTAAAAGTGTTCCATGGCCTTTAGGACTGGTATCCTTTGCCATATTCTAAGTTAAGCAAAGATCTCAAAGGAGTTTTACAGTGATGCTCAATCTTCTTAGCCAGGTATTCTTAGTGGATAGTTGGAGGGATTAAACACCTACATGAAATATTGTGTTTAGGAAACATTTCTGACAGACTTGCTCATTGAAGAAACTTTTGTGAAAGGGAGGTAAAAATATTGAATTGGAAGCATACCTTACCTTACTTAATGTTCATATATCTGTGTCGCTCTTTGGACAAATACTTTCTGCCAGCTTAATTAAAAAAAAAAAGAAGTAAATGTAAGACTGCAAACATTTGTATAATTTCTATCAGGTAGAGTGAATATTCTCTGAATTGACTTTTCTTTAAATCAGTAAACATTCATTGCTTCTTATTACATAAGAAAGTCATCTAGGATTTTTAGTTTTTTCATAAATGAACTTTAAATGAATAAAGTAGATCTTTCACTCACATAGAGCAATAAAAGGTCTTTGCAGACTAAATTGTCACTAATTTCTTGGACTGGTTTGTTCACTCATCAGACAGAAGAAGAACGTATCAGAACCCCACTCATCCCTCATGGAGGGGGGACAGGGGAAGGAAAGGGGCATTGCCAAGGGAAGGACTGTAACTGTCATTGGATTGTAGGTGACACATACCTGCTTCAAGACGGTTAACAAAAGAGCCTAAAATAATCCGTCCATAAAAAGAGAAAGTAGTCCATTCTCCTCTTCATACTTGCTTTTCACTTCATACAACATAAGGACAAGCCTACTGGTTACATCAATATTTGTCCATTATTTCCAAATACGAACAGCTGTACAGAAGGATGCCCTTCTTATTGTCATATAGGTTTCCAGTACGTCTGTGTGAAACTACAATGTGTGTAACTTTTTACTTTTTAATGAAAAGTGTTGGCTGCGGTATTACAATAGCTAAAAAAAAAAACTGATTTACTCGAAAGACGAACAGCTCCCCATTGTTTTGTTGAAAAATAGTGCTGTAAATTCAAGTAAAACTAGGTTACTATGAACAGTAGGTCTTATATATTATTTTACATTTCCCAAAGTGAATTTTCATCTAAGCAGAAAAAATAAAAACGGTATGAGTCCATACACACTACAGCACTTTGTTCAAATCCTAGTTATTAAGATCACATGGAAGCTCTTGAACGCTTCTAGTGTTGTGTTGGTCGCTGCTTGGAAAGTCAGTGTTTAGAAGGTTCAAAGGGACGAAGTGAGACTAAAGGGAGCATAAAATGAACAGTTTTTTATTTGAGAGTCATTTAATTTCAGTTAAGTCCCCTCATTGTCTCTCATGCTGGATGTGGCAACGGAAAAAAAATTCAAAAAACGTGCATTAAAAACACTGGATTACGATTCAAAGGTGAAAGAACGATAACATTTAAAGAATATTTTATTCCAGTTAATTTCGAATGCATCTTTCACTTGGTTGCAAGAAAACTTATCTTTCATTACCTGGTGAAACTGCATAATTTAGGGGCTGGGGGAATATCAAGTGTCCGAGGGAGCAAAAACAGCACGAACTGCTTTTAGAGGTTTCAAATGCAACTGAATACATTGGGAAAAGCAAACAAAAAGGGTAAGAGGCGGTCAGAACAGAATGCCTTCCAGTATATGAGTTGTTACCCAATGAGGGTAGCAATATTAAAATTGAATTTTTTTCAGAAACTGTTTTGGCTGGAGTGCCTCTGCGGAAATAATAAGTGGCAGTTCATTTCACTTTGAGTCTAATTGCGCTTCCATAAAAACTCATCATGTATAGCTGTTCTTCGTTCTTTCAGCCATCTGACAGCATTAATCACGTGTTGATAAATGTCACCTGAATATAAAGAGAGCACTTTCCCAAAAGAAAGTACAGGATAATGTCCTAAAAGATTTGTCAGCTACATTTCAACGAAACAGTGACAGATGTATGGTGAATATTCCATTTAATTTTTTAATTATTCATTCACTTACCAAAGTCAGTGAACTGCAATATTAATGCTGAGCAAAACGAATGACCGAAAATCTCCGAATAGCAACCAAGTAATTTCCGCCGAAAATGGTTCTGTGGATAATTAGAAAGTGACGAATAAAGGAAAATCTGCAACAGGAGGTACGGTTCATGTATTAGGTTCGTAACCGAGGTGCGAGTTCACGGTAGCTTTGGTGTTGAATTTCCATTATTGTGGTTGAGTATTTAACCGGACCAACTCAAGTACCCTGTTTCTGAGTACGAGTACAGCACAGAGCCGGGACGAAGCAACTTTCAGCGTGAAGGCGTGCATCCCTAGCCATCCCTGACCACTGTGTGAGCTGATTTTGGCGGGAGAGGATTAATCGAAAGAGATCAATTCATGTGACTTCATGCGAGTGACTAAGTGCTGTAACGCATGGTCGGCAGCGACAATCCGAACCCATCATCGTGGAAAGATAATACGATTAGTAGCAGTTTCTGCGGGGTTATCTGTTCCCAAGGTGAATAATCCAGCACAACGTCCAAAGCCCACTGCAGATCTTGTTCCTCTTCTCAAGTCGCTGCTATTTCTTCCTCCATTATGCCGTCACCAGTCCGGGTTTTCTCTGAAACGCTGACATCCCTTTCGCCAGTGTGAGCTCCTAATGGGCCATATATGTACTGCTTGGCAAAGAAGAGACTTCAAGGCCTTTCAGGTGGTATTTTGCTTTGACAGGTAGATGTTCTGAACAGAATGAGACATCTTTTCCTTCTGAAGCTCAGCAATAAAACTTGAATGGCCCCCTTCGCACTGTAAATGGTAAAGAGGAAAGGATGAAAAGTGAACTAGAGCTGAATTTATTTAGTAAATATACTTTATTGAACGTTTAATAGCAGTGTATCTATTTATATGTGATGTATTGTTTCTTATTTGGAAATAACCCATATCTCCATCTGCTGATTGTTATAATTGTGTTTGTTTGATCTTATAAAGACCCCCACACACACACACACACACACTTCCTGAAACTGCTTGTCCCATGCAGGGGTTGCAGGGAACCAGAGCCTAACCCAGCAACACAGGGCAGAGGGCTGGAGGGCTGGAGAGGGAGGGGACAAACCCAGGACAGGACGCCAGTCCATCACAAGGTAAGCCAAGCAGGACTCAAACCCCAGACTCACCCACGAGCAGGGTCCGGTCAAACCCACTATTCCACTGCACCGCTGCACCGCTGCACTGCCACACCCCCAACACCCCCCCATAAAGACCGACTTCTTGAAATTACTCTGCCAGATTAAATACTGCCCTGTCATCTCATGTGAGATTCAGTGAATGTTTTGTGGGCAATATAAATACAGCATGAAAGTCTATGAACCCTATAGAGATGGTCATTATTCTTGTATAAAATATTAAAATAAATGTATCAAATGTAAATGTTAAATGTATAAAATGAATGAAAGGTGATGATTTTACACACCTACTGACATACTTGGTTTAACCAGAGCAACTTTGGGTTCACTTATTTTGCACCTGCAGTACTTCTGTGTTTCTGCTGCTCATGTTCATGATGAAATAACTATTTTGTGGTAAAACCAAGGGACACAGGGGGTTCACGTAGTTTCCAGCAGCGCTGTGTAACATTTCTGAAAGAAAATTACTTTTTACTGTAAAATGAAATGAACACTGCAGAATGTAAGGAATGGCTGTAAAAAGAATCAGTGCACAACTCATCCATTTCACTATAAAAATAATAAAGTTAAAGTACAATGTATATATCTAGGTTTACCCTGTCTGAGTCTTTAGCAGCTGGATTTCAGACAGTATATATTTAGCCAGCCTTTTTAAACTGTTTCTGGCACAGATCTCCAAAAAAAAAAAAAAAAAAAGAGTAATACAGAGCTGTCCAAATTCTAATTGTGAGAGAATGTACGAGTACAGTATAGATCATATCAATATCCGTAGGCTTCCGCGGTTGGTGTCAACTGACTGGAGGTTTTGTTCTTCTGGATTAAGCTGTGTCATGTGGGACATTGGTTCCAACGTTTCGCTTCTCTTGTAGGAAGCATCGTCAGGGTGCTTCCTACAAGAGAAGCGAAACGTTGGAACCAATGTCCCACATGACACGATTTAACCCAGAAGAACAAAACCTCCAGGCAGTATAGATCAGTTGTAAAGTCCTTTATGAATGGATCTTCATGTGCCTCTGATGGTTCCAAGGATCGAGGAAGCCAAGCAGGAGTTGAGGGAGGCTAAAAATGTCTTCCATAGGATCATTATTGCTTTGCATTGTTATTTCCTTTTGTCTCCTATATCCTTTTTGGGGCTCGTCCATCTGACTAGCTATAGAAGGCTTCTGTCCGTTAAGATTTATTTTCTGAGTAATTAAATCAGAGCATGCAGAAGTTCAAGCAACGGTCATTCCGATCCTCCCAGCGTTCCACAGCCAACATCAACATCAAGTGAAATGTCTCGAACATTTCTGACATTGAAGCTAGACTTGGACTCGCTTGCTGACAGCGAGGTTTCCACCTTAGTACCTCGCGTTGGCACTAATGACACTCACTATCAGGAGTGAGAGGCGTCACAGAGACGTCTGACGTTAGAGTGTACAAAAAGCAAGAAAACGTATGGGAACCTAGTTGTGTCTGGACCATTACCAAGGTTGTTATGGGGATGTAGTCTACAGTAGGGTACTGACCTACTGGATCAGCAACCAAGCAAGAAAAGAACAGGCTGCACTGTATAGTCAGGTCTGCAGAAAAGATCATTGGTTCCAGATTGCCCTGTCTCCAGGACCTGTACTCCTCCAGAATCAGGAGAAATCGTGACAGACCCCTCTGACCCGGACCACAGATTTTTTGAAATTCTCCCATCCGCCAAGCGCTGCAGATCACTGTGCGCCAAAACAACCAAACACAAAAGCAGTTACTTTCCCCACACTGTTATGTCCATGAACAGCTGATTGTTGATAGTCTGTCCAACACTTTCTCCCTCTTATTGATTCCCTCCCTCATTATTTGATCCCTCATTATTCCTCCCCCCAAAATGGATCCCTGTATATAAGTATGTATGTTTATATGTGTGTATCTGTACAGTATGTTGTGGTTTTTTTTTTTTGTCTACTCTTCACTATGAGCTATTGGGAACCAAAACCAAATTCCTTGTATGCGTGTGCATACTTGGCCAAATAAATCAGATTCTGATTCCGATTCTGACCTTTTAACAAGTGGTTGACGCCATGGTCTGACTCTCATTGTATCGCTTTTGTTGATGACTGGGGTGACTTCCGGGAAAAGTTAGGGTTTTATTTATTTATTTAAATGAGAGATGGTTTCCACTCTAACTGGAGGGGTTTATGTGTGCTTTCTCAAAAAATGTCACAAAACTGCTAGGTTGACTGGTTGCAGCACCATCTGGGCAGCGGTTGTTCAGTTGTAGATTGCAGGTGGTATATGGTTCTGCAACCTGTTCCACAGCTAATACCACATTCTGTATTAAAGTGCAAGGGGGGGATGTGGTGGTATGGTGGTGCAGTAGGTTTGACGGGGCCCTGCGCCCTGGTGGGTCTGGGGTTTGAGTCCTGCTTGGGGTGCCCTGCGATGGACTACTGTCCCGTTGTAGGTGTGTCCCTTCTCACTCCAGCCTTATGCCCTGTGTTACCAGGTTAGGCTCCAGCTCCCCATAACCTTCCCCATGGGCCAAGCAGTTTCAGACTGTGTGTGTTAAAGTCCATCTCACATACTATCTAATGTTAACCTGCATCATAGAAACAAAAATTGTAATTATTGCCAAAAAATAGAGACTATTATAAGACTATGGCTTATAAGAAGAACTTCTGGCAGAAGTATGTGTGTTAGCTATATTAAACATATTAATCTAGCACCTTCAAAAATAAGAAGTCTGAAATGCAGTTTATTAAGTATATGCTCATTAGTTTATGTTTTTTAGCTAAAGAAGTATACTTTTTATTTTTCATACATTTAAATGTATTGAAACACTGAAGGTTATAACCCTTGCTCAAGGGCACTAAAGCGGGGCTTATCCTGGGCTTGGAACCTGCAACACTCGGGATCCATAACTGCTACCTGTGACTGGTTCTGCCCAACTGTGAAAAACATAACATTTAGAGAAGTGGTGCAACCAGTTTTTTTTTTTTCTTAGCTTTTTTAAATTGAATTTTTTTTCTTTTGGAAAATTATGTCTTTTCATGATATCAGATGACATTAGACAAATAAAAGCTATCATTGAGTACACTGACTGGAAAAAATTACTTTTTCCATCCCCTCTTTCAGACTGTCTGACAACCAAAAATATTCAAAATTGTACATTAAATGAAGTAATTGGTCTTTTGACATTTAAGTACAGACCTTGGTTCTAGCGATCTGTGCTGAAAGAAATTGTATTTCAATTTACATTTCCCAACTCTTTAATTATCATCTTGATTGACTTATTGAGTCTGATAAAATTATACTTTCTTTTCATTCTTGAAGCAGAATAAACAGGTATCTTTCTCAGAGCTATGATAAGGCAGCAGCTTTATTGCATATTTTTGAACTATCAGTTTCTGCTGTGTATTTCAGTAGAAATCATGGCTAATTCTGGTAGCTCTTCATGGTCATATTTACAAAGTGAATACGTGAAGACATAACAAGGAGCCTAGCATAGTTGAGGCATAGCTTGACCAGGTACTGGGTAATCCTCTTAAGGCAATTTTCTCCCCTGTCCTCAGTTGTCTGAACGGTGACATCTGGCCTGGCAGTCCTGTTCAGTTGTACGAATGGCCATTCACAGCTGGATCTTTCGATCCATGGCTTGCCAGTGAAGGTCTCAACCATCCCTGAGTTAGTCAGTCATGGCTGGAGTGTCATACAGGCGTGGACAGTTGCTATTTATAAAAGGATGTAACGAATGATCATCTGTGCCTGGAATGTTCATACTTTTCCTTCTGCCAAAAATGAGAAAAAACTTATCAGATTTTATCGGTTCCTTAGCCTTACTTTTAATCAGAACTTTTCTGCAGAAGTTTTAGCAGTTTCATCTGAGAATTATCCTACCGCTGACTGTAGCTGATCCATCAAGCTTGCTTAAGAGCCCCTAAACTTTACCTATTTAATGTCAAAACTTTTAAAGTGTTCTCTCTTGAACAATGAACAATAAAAGCATAGCTGCTGTAAGGACGGCTGAGAAGAATAACATTTCCAAGGACTCCTGCTCCCCATTAGTACATCTTGTGGTTCTGAGTCAGTACTATTTCAGTGCTGCCGAGGCAATGCGATGTATGAGGAAGAAATGTTCGAGAAATTGGGATCCTTGAGTGCCACAATTATGGGCCTGCCATGATGCTAATGTGGCAGTCATATTAGAAAAGGGCAGATGAAGAAGAGATGAGAAGCTGAGGACGTTCTTCTATGAATGTGAGCGTCACCCTTGGCAACCAGTTTACCGTGCCCCTCATGAGATTCACACTTGGAACCTCAGTATCTACCAAATGTCAGTAGTCCTTATTGTCTGCACAGCAATAGCCAGGCAATATTCCCTAAATTCTAGAGGTGCCTTCCAGAGCTTTATCACTTTTTCACAATGTCCTTTTGCTAGCAACACCTGTCACAATAGATACTGTACTTGTGGCCCAAGCACTCTACTATCTTATGAGTAAAGTCCCCTCTAAAGTTGTGAAGTCGCAAAAACAAAGCCATCCACAGCATTTGAGAAAGCGAAGAGAACTGAAACACGAGTACAATGATTAGAACATGAGAGCAGTAAGAGGGTTGGTGGCCTCTGTGATCCTCACTCTAGACAAACCACACAGCTTCCAGGGATAGAACCAGCTTATGCTTTTCTTTCCTCTGAGCGCCACGTGGATTATGTCCAAGGTGTCCGGGGTCCATGTGCAGGCGTTACTGCGGGCAAAGCCTTGCAGAAGCACGGAGGCGCCCAGGGCATTGGAGCTTAAGTGATTTTGGCAGCAGCTTTGCTAAAAGCTTCAAACGGTCAAAGAAGGGCAGAAGAGACAATGAATAACAGAGAAGGTGTGAGTGAAACACAGACTGCTAGGAGTCTTCCCAGATCTACGGGTACGCGGTTTCCTGCTTCTCCATTCACTCTTAATCACAATCCAATGGTGCTGGGAAAGCTGGCCTCAGCTCTTTAAAAAAAAAAACTATGCTGGACAGTAGGTTTCAAGCAGATAAGATGGTACACGTACGTTGGTAAAACTGCAGCGCTTCAGAATTTACCGATTCGGGCCTTCGAAGGACAAAGCCACAACCAGATTGTGAAAACAGATAGAAAAAAAAGACACAATTCAGAGTGCAAATACTGATTTCATGCATTGTCTTTTTGTTCATGTTTGTCAGCATAGTTGTGCTCTAATTTTAGCAAAATTTTTTACATTTTAATATGCTGTCTATGGATATTTAAAACTATTTGTTGTTAAGTTTCTGTATTGTCATGCATTTAATACAAGTTCAGACAATTCGTTTAGATAACGTAATAAAATTCCTTGATTTCCTTTGTTATGTCTCCGAACCTTTATACAGCCTTGTCTGTGTTGACTCATTTTATTTTGAGAAAAAAAAATATTTATACTCTTAGATTTTAGATGTTTGTCGCTGGTTCAGTCATATTCGTTTACAAAGAGTTTATTATACAGGTAGACCAGTTTATCATTCATTTGATACACATTACATTTGGATACAGATGGAAAGAGTTTATGAAAACAGTGAATAGTATTTCTAAATGAGATGTAGTAGCAAAGTTCTGGTGATTCAGATATAAAAATGATAGAAGGTACAGGTACCATGGATGTGCAGTCCTGGTTAAAGTCCCTGAAAGGTCTGTGGTATTGAACTCTTAGGAAACCTGAACATTTTTAGCTGTAAAAAAGAGCTGTAAAAATCTTAAAAATTAATAAAATCGTTAGCCGCCTACACAACAAGCACTGTTTTAAAAAAGACTGGTACTAGTTTAGCAGACAAAGACATTATTCAGTTTTTTTTTCCTTTGGCCATGCAAACTGGAACAGCACAGTGTGGCTGGTGACTTGTTTAGAAGGGTCTCCCAGGCATATATTATCTTTTGCAGTGATTTATTATGTTATTATACAAGGAAATGAATAAGTAGCAGTGATCTGTTCTGATTATTACACAAGGGGACTATAGAGACAGCCAGTGTAAGAGTTCAGTCTATAGATAAAGATGAGGCCCACCCACGCAGCCTGTTTTGGAGTGGACCCAAAATGGGCAGCTGAGGGTTTTTCCCAGGGTAATTAAATATCATTCTTCACCCTCATGCTGAATTCTAACACTGGAGACAGCAGCTAGAAGAAACCCTTCTCAAAGAGCTGAGCTGAGCTGCGACGCCTCTGTAGACTGGGTTATGGATGTGTCTTCCTTGTGCTCCAAGTCCACAAGGCCCACAGGCCACGGTCAGGGCACAAATAGTCCCTTTTCTCATGACCCATTGCTGAAGACTGAATCCTGCCCTTGCCTCACATTATGTAGTGATATGGAAGAAATGTGTTATAGTTCGATTAACATCATTTTTACCAAACCAAGAAAGACCTGCCCCACACAGAACATCTTTCCTTCATTTATTTATTTAGCAAATGCATTTCTTCAAAGCAACTTCCAACAAACTCCATGTAGTGTTATCAGCCCACACACCTTATTCACCATGGTGACTTACACTGCTACATACACTACTCACACTGGGTCACTCATCCATACATCAGTGGAACATGCTGTCTCTGTCACTCACACACTATGGGTGAATCCAAACAGCATGTCTTTGGACTGTGAGAGGAAACCAGAGCACCCAGAGAAAACCCACACAGACACAGGGAGAACATGCAAACTCCACACAGGCTGAGCAGGGGATCAAACCCATACCCTCTTGCACCCCCCAGGTGCCATGAGACAGCAGCACTACTTGCTGTGCCACTGTGTTGCCTGGGCTTTTGCTGTCTTTCTTCCGTCCTCCCCTCCATCCATTTTCTCTAACCACAGATCTAGTCACAGCTACAGATGTCCAGAACTGATAGAGCAAATGAAGAGTGCACGATAAAACACACCATGCACGCAACTCCAGTGCATTACAGAGCGTTGGCACCCAAATTACACAGAGTAACTTAAAATCACCCATTAACTCAATCGTTGTCTATTTGGACTGTGGGTAGAAGTCCACAGAAACATGGAGGAGACAGAGCTTTTCCACAGAGATGGACAAACTTAATTTCACTGTCTTGGAGCTGTGAGGTGACAGCAATACCTAACACTGAGGGCACATTTGTCAAATTATATACACTTAACAGTACAAAGCAACAGTATGTAGTGCAGACTTACACCCCTACAGATATCATGTACTCTTTTCATTCATCAGTTTCATTGTATTCATTCTATTTGCTGTGTTGAAAGGTCAAATGAAAACACATCTTCAATTGATTATTTTCAGTTATATGTAAGTAACAAAATTAAACAAAGTTAATACTGAAAAATGTGATAAGAACGTATTTTTAGCTATCCACTCCGTTTAAAGGTTAAGTTGAACTAGATGTATTCTATCACCTCTGGAGACAACGATTAAACATGGGTCCACCTATGCCTATTTTGAATTTTAATTTTGTTTCATTTGCATGAATGGGATAATAAAAACGACTGATTACTGGGTTTGACAAATGAGAGAGCAGATTAGCTCAGTTGCAGTGTCATGAAAACCAGGGGACCGGCTATAGGTGTAGCAGAAGGTTCCGAAAAAATCTGGAAACCTTACAGCCTTGCTGGGGGCTCAGTCTAGACACTACTAAGATGAAGCCGTATAAACTGAGTAACTGAGTGAGTAATGCAAATGGAGTGAATTAAACTCCTACCGCTGCGCTAACACAGCTCATCCTCACTGAGAGAATAGCTAGATGGAAACTACTGCCATGAAAGGCCAATGTTAATTCAAAGTTCAAAAGTTAATAGCAGTAATCAAACACAGCTCATGGAAACCCAGGAAATCCCATCTCTTCCATCTGCAGGAAAATGACCCAAAGCGCATAGGGAAAACTGAATATTGTTGTCCGCTGAGCTTTTGTCCAACAGAATTGGAAGCTTTCACGTGGAGGAATGGGCAAAAATTCTTAAATTTCTATATACTAAACTCATGCGCATGTACCTATGTGAACTTGGAGCAACAAAGTACAATGTTGAGGTGGACTTTGCATGTGTAAAGAAAAATGAGTGCTCCTCATTTTTAAAAGAAATGGTTGAAAAAAAGTTTTTCTGCATTTTTGTGAAGATTCCCCCCCCCCCCCCCCCCCATCTATTAAAATTTAAAATTGAAAAACATAAAAAAATGAAAGGGGGGTGTGGTGGCACGGCAGATTTCGCCGGTGCCTGCCATGTGATAGGCCTGGGGCTGAAGCCCTGGTTGGGGTGTCCTACAACAAATAGCTCAGCAGTTGTTGTTGGTGATGGATGGATGGATGGATGGATGGATGGACGGAAAATATGAAAGACATTCAAAAATAAGGGAATAGTCCCTGCAGGCAATTCTTATCTTGAAGTCAATTCTAAATAAAGAAGCCTTTTAAAAGGAATACCCCTCTTCATAGAAACAGTAATATAAATAAAGCAATTTTAACAATAGGTAAATATTCTGAATTTCAGGAGAAGGTACTTGAATGAACACACATTGAGAGTCTCGGCATGACTTGGCGTTCTTTACGTTGAATGACAAATCGGGATGTTTGTTGCAAGCCAGGGTTTTGGCACAATGACAAGGTCCTCTACCGCTTGGAGTGCCTCCAGGGGACAACGTAAAGTTGCTTGTGGACCAGCTTACGAGCAGTGCTTTCAATTCATTAATTCAATCACTCAGACAGGGTACATTCCTGAAACCTAGAGTATCCCAGAATGCACCACAGGAGCACATGAACACAGACCAGAGCCCTTTAAATACCATGGACTGAACCAGGGATTCGGCTTTTGTTTGAATTTACGGCTAGCCGAAGAGCAATCGGAAAGAAGGGAGCATGCTATTCTCTCTTTATTTATTATAGATTATAATGTGCCTCACTTCAGCCATAATAAAAGCCCAAGATAACTTTGATTGCTTACCTTTTACTCATTTCCAATTTACTTTGTAATATGTGATAAAGCATAGTAATTGACCTTTGTTTTTCAATTCTGTGCCTATTTCAATTTAAACAACAGCTAGTTCTTGAAATAGAATGACTCAGTGGTTAGAACTGAGAGGGTTGAAGAAGGGGAACTGCCCCTGAGTAAAAGAGTACTAGCACATAAAATATAAAACATATCACGTTCGATTTTTCCTAAGTTATGTTGAACAGAATATTTTTAGTGGGCTATGACGCCGTATTTCAAGATTTTATTATATTATATATTTCATTACATATTATATTTTCATTATATATATTATATATTTCAAGACATATATATAATATATGATATATTTCCATGCATATTATTTATGCATGGAAAAGAAGACATTTATTCTGTGAATGACAACACATTGACCACCTATTCTCTCTGCCCCGTATTCACGGTCACTTTCATCCCTTAAGGCTGAGATGAAAAAAAACCACTGGGCAGGATTAAGTCATTAGTTATTCCCAGAAGTCACTCACCAAGGCAGGGCTACAAGTAGTCCATTTACTGCAGACAATCATGCCATTTGAACGAAGGGCTCGTAACACACAAGTACCCTGTAGTCCACTGCCAAGTCCCAGAAAGTCTTCCTGTCACTTCTAAAGGCCCGCTGTGCATTGTGTGTGTGTGCTTTCCAACTAGGCCTGGGAAAAACATTTGTGGTTTATTTGGATCCAAACGCTATGGTGCCTGCACTAATAAATCAAAGCCTAATATATTTATCTCTTATGTGCTGCCTTCTGTCCTATTAGTATGAGTCCTTAAAGTCAATGTATACAGTAGCAGAACAGACCCTGGTAAACAGGTACAAACACAATGGCACCCAGTTCACCGAGATTAGTCATTGATCATAGAACCCGTTTTAACGCACTTCATGTCTATCTACTGCGACTTAATCCTTAGGGTATGGTTGAGAATATAAGTGGTCACCAAGCATCAACATTCTACCATGCATGTAAATATACAGGATAAACAATTTGTCACTCTTTTTGTGGGTGCATTTCTTTTAGTTACATTGAACACATAAACTTCATTTACAATCCGTTTCAACGCTGGTAAATTTCATTAGTTAAGTTATTCACCCCAACTACCGGCAACAGTAGCACCTCTTTTTTTTTTTTGACTTGCTTTGCAGATTTCTCGTGAATTATTAGAATGTGTTGCCATAGGCACTCCTTTCTTCCTATGCATTAAGGACAGGAAATATGGAATAACAGTTCATTGATCCTTTTTTGTACATCCGTAACAGGGGGTGGGGAGGGCAGACATGTCACCCACAACATTCAAATGAGGCAAACATGTTCCCACCAGTGTTCGCACACAAATGAGTAGCGCTGCTAACATTTTTTGCTTCCCTAAAACTTTTTAACACCCCTGCTGCATTGATATGTGTTCAGTGTTCCTGTTTACACTTAACAGACTTTTATGATATACCAATTAAATATATTTCCTCGCTGACATAAATCTCAGTAAACCAAAAAAAAAATTAAAACCCTTCATTTGAATCAAGGTCTTTGTTTTCAAGTTCCTATATAAATCCGGGATTTAACACTCTACTTGCATATGCATGTTTTATTGGTCATGTTTTATTACACTCCAAGACCTTTACTATTACTTCACTTTATTATCTACTAATCTTCATTACATTTTTCTCACCTCTTGCATTCTTTTCCTTCATTTATTGCCGTAAACTGCATGCTGTCGAGATTCCAGAATACAGAATGCCGGTGTCGCTTGTTTATTGTCCAAAGAACAGGAATAAAGACTTAAAGGCCTGGATCAGATTTATTTCAAGATCATACTGACTACTAAGATTCTGGCTCTATTAAAAGACCAAACAGAGACATGCTGGGGGATGAGCTGGAATCAAACAGGACACACGCAGGACACACACGGGACGCATACTGCAGACGCACATTAAAAGTGCGGCCATATGTCCTTTTTAAAATATGTGTCTATGTGTGATGAGCACCTGGGGAAATTCTGCAGAGCAGTAATAAAACCTTTTTAAGTTTTATTGTGCCCCGTCACTCAGACTCCAAATAACCTGAAATTGTCCGAGGAAAGATCAATTCCAACAGTCTCATGTAATTTTTCTAGTTCTACCTGAAAGTTATTTTTCAATGGTCAGGGAACAATTTTTAATTTTCTCAAAGGGACAAATTGGTATTTAAGTATACTGCTAGAGCAAGTCCTTCTGCCAACATTATTGTCATACCATATATATTGATTGTAAGCTAATTAAATATTGAAACAGAAATGGTGGTTTGACAATGTGTTATATGCTATGGTAACAGTAATTACTCTACATTCATGACTGCAATGGAAATAATATTTGCAGTGGCTAATTGTTCATAATTATTTTAGTATTTTCCAAGCAAATTGTCAGTTTTAGATAATTTAAGGCTTCAATCTCAAAATCCTGGCAACAGTGTTTTCAGTAAAACCTTCAAATACGTTAATTTTAAAAAATTGCCAAATTGAATGAGTATTATTATTTATCATTTATTATTATTGTAATTTGCAATTAGCTTATGTTGTTATATTGTGTACACAAATATTAACCTCACAATGCAGACTTGGTCATGAGGTCTTGACATACAGGAGCTACTTTTGTGTGTGAAATGTTAACTCCTGGTGTCCTGGCAACAGAATTTGCTTTTTTTTCCACTTTTACAGTCCACTGTTTGCTCAACCTTGGAATGATGTAAGACCTCTTATTCCACCAAACTGGGTTTTTCTATCAAATATGGCTGCCTGCCTGGTATTTCAGCTTGCTGAATGCTTTCCATTCAAATTTCCATTACTTAAGTTACAAAAGGTTTCCTGTTATTTAACACCATATCCAGCACGGATGGAGGGATCACAATTCAGCATAATTGTGTAATTTTTGTTTAATTAATTCTGCCAGTTCTGTTTCAAATTATGTAGTAACACTGAATATTCTTGAAATAGAAAATTACTGGCCTAAGTAAAACAATATTGCATACTGAAACAGATGGAAAGCATACATTCTAACTATATGTTAGCATAGCCACCTTCTTCACACACACACACATTTTCAGAACCGCTTGTCCCATACGGGGTCACGGGGAACCGGAGCCTACCCGGCAACACAGGGCGTAAGGCCGGAGGGGAAGGGGACACACCCAGGACGGGACGCCAGTCCATCACAAGGCACCCCAAGCGGGACTCGAACCCCAGACCCACGGGAGAGCAGGACTGTGGTCCAACCCACTGCGCCACCGCACCCCTAGCCACCTTCTTCATCTGAACTTAATTTTTCATAAGCAATAATCAGGTTACTATTGAGAGTATAGTGGTTGTTTGTTTATGCTCTTGATTCCCCACTGAGTTATTGATTGTTTGCATCTCTCTGTTGAATACAACGTTAATGCATTGGACTTAGGCTTTTTCCATTTATATAAAGATCAAAGGCATTTCTTCATGGTCTCAAAATAAATAATAAAGTGGCAACTTTTTTTTTACAGAAATTTCATATCGATGATTCTTAGCATTTCGGAATGAAGGGACTGAATAACCGAAAATAATTTAACTGATGTCGAATGCTAATATATTTGCTTTTATTGTGTGGAAAGGCAGTAGGCTATTGTAGGCACTTAGTGCACCTCCGGCAGTTTTCTTAGAACAACACAAATTTGGTTTAAAAGTGTCATGTATGTGACTGTGCTCTGGAACTGGGTAAGTGAGAGGTGTAAGCATGTAAAACAAATTTTAACAAAAAAAAACTTGTCCTCTATCGTAGGTATCTTGTGAGAATTATTTATTTTATTTATTTTACATTTACTCATGTAGCAGACACTTTTCTCCAAAGCAACAAACAACCAGATTCAAGATAGATGCAGGCAAAGTCTAACATGACCATTTAACCAGGATACAATGCTTGAGTACCTGCATATAGAATTGGTAGAGAGTATGATTTTTTTCTTTTTGTTAACAGATAATGTAATGTGGTTTTATGGAGCAGACAGCAGATCCATAGAGAAGTGAGTCTGAAATAGATGTGTCTTGAAACCATTCTTGAATTTTGAGAGGGATTCAGCTCTGAGCAACGGAGGGTGATTAATTCCATCACATTGGAGCCTGAACAGAGAAGCTTCGGCCTTCTGATTTTGCAGCTCTTACGCGTGGGACTCCCCCATCATTAAAGTTAGACTCAATCTCACTTCTCCTCAAAGACAGGAAAACACAGGTCCAAATTTATGATGAACTTCTGACAGGAAATACATCAATTATCCTTTTACCACAGGAGGATTTTAATTTTTTCCAAGAAAAATTTAAGAGTAGGGTATATTTTATATACTCAAAAAACTGTAAATGGAATTCAACCATGATGGATCTGATCAAATAATTTAATTCTTGTCTATTCTAGATAACTGCCTTAATATTAATATTTATATTTTAAATCTATCCTTGAGATGAAATGCAGCAGCAACCTTTCTGTTAACCTTCCTCATTGAAATCCAGTAGTGCCGTTAGACTATTATCAAAGCAATCATGGTATATGGTGACGCATCTATGTTTGTGTGTCTGAACTATCATTCCAAGAATAGCACTGTCTGGCAACAGGGAGCGACACATCGATTGAACCTGACTCATTCACCACGAATCATTATTTTTTAAAAAGTCTCTGCAGATCGCTAATACAATTCAATACATTTTCTGGGAGCGCTGATCAAAGATGAAGGTGATGCTGTTTTCTTTCCTATGTGATCATATTTCTTTGTGCTGCTGGGGACCACTCTAAGATTTTTTTTAGCATAATCCCACAGTGGTCAGATCCCAGTGGCGATGCATACTCTTCAAGCTGAGTTCCTCCATTGCATTTGACATGTGAACTCAGGAATCCCGTAATCCTGCATTCAGTACCTGCTGACCTTGAGATAACTGCAACAGACATCCACACAAAGCTGTCCAGTCCCATGTCTCCACATTCCTTTTGCAAGTCATCTCAGTGTCTCGAGGTCTGGGATGCGGTTACTCTTCATTTTAAGATCCCCACGCTCATTCTATGATTATTTTGGAAGAAAGTGAGCAGAAAGTCTTTACATATTTCTCTGTTCCCTTTTTCATCTGCTGCAAAATTTTCTCTGCTCCTCAGCTTAATGTTACTGCCAACTAGTGACAATGATGACAGCCCATAATATTTGTGCATGGAATTTTACAGTTTTATTACATTTTTTTTCAACCAATGCTGTTGTGCTTTTAATGTAAAATGGTAATTAGGAAAAGATAATTACAGATGAAGCACATTTGCACATTGCTAATGTCTTTTTTTGTATTTTTTTTTTTAAATAAAAAAGGTAGAATGCAATATTCAAACTGCAACAAGAGCATTCTTAGAAAAAAGCTCAGCTTGAGGACATGCCTTATGAATAGTAATTCCGTTTCACTTCGGCATAAATAGCAAAACAGTTTACACTTCAGAGTACATACAGGAAACCCAGATACACACTTGGAGAATTACACTCTTTTGTCAGAAAGATCTGTCTCTCCTATCTCTCTATGGAGGTGAATTCTCTTAAGAAAGTCTTCTGTATAGGAAAGTAGTCTTGACTAGGAGCGTTACACTTTCCCATTTGTTGATCTAGTGACATAAATGTAAAATCATCAAACAAATTATTCAGATTATTCACCCATTGTGCAAAACCAGGGTCCACACTAGCTAGCGGGGAGCCAGAGTGCCTGTGATTTCTAAGAGTCTGGTGCCAATCGCTCCAAAACATGCCAAACAGTCCTCCATACTTTTTATTGTTTTAATGGTTATTGAGTTTTTACAGCATTCTGTGAGTGACCTTAAACACAAGATAATCAAATTGTGTTAAAGACCCTTTGATGGTGAAAGCTCAATCTCAATCCAAATTGTGGCGCCACTGTCACGTTCCCAGTCTGCTATAGTTTGTAAGTGAGCCCTTTGCTGATGTTTTTCAATGCCTCCTTCGGCACTTGCTTCACATGATATTGCTATTTTAAGCTGTAATCGTCTTTTACACCATGTAAAAGAGGTGAACCAGCCAGTCAGATTTTCTGGTTTTTTGTGAGAGAACGAAACAGGAATCATTTGGACAGGATAGAGCAAACACTGCAGTCATTTCATAGCATCATTCACTTTTGCTGTTGTAATCTGTGTACTATAGTAGATTTCCCATCAGCGCATACATTTTGGAAGTTAAGTTTTGAAAAAAAAGTCTATAATTCTAGATTACACACACATTTTCAGAACCGCTTGTCCCATACGGGGTCACGGGGAACTGGAGCCTACCCGGCAACACACGGCGTAAGGCTGGAGAGAGGTAGGGGACACACCCAGGACGGGACGCCAGTCCGTCACAAGGCACCCCAAGCGGGACTTGAACCCCAGACCCACCGGAGAGCAGGACTGCGGTCCAACCCACTGCGCCACCCCGCCCCTCCTAATTCTAGATTATTGATAGGTAATTCTGATTCATAGAAATTTGTAAAGAAAGCTTAATCTCTGTACATCTCAATACTTGGCACTTGCTTGACATAATGTTGCTATTTTAAACTGTAATCTTCTTTTACACCATGTAAAAGAAGCAAACCAGCCATTCAGATTTTTCAATATTTTGCAAAAGAAAATTACAGGAATCATTTGGAGAGGATAGAGTAAACAACAAATCATGTTCATCTTTAGGAGAAAAAGGCAACCCATCAAAAATTTTGACAGGAAATTCCATTGTTTGTGGCTTCATCCACTTCTGACAAAGACGAGATGTGCCTTTATCATCATGTAAATCTTATACTCAGAAAGACACTAAATAATGAAATTGTGTTCATTAACATGGGAAGTCATGTTCAGAGGAAATTAATAAGATGTTGTCAGCATGTACCGTAGTTTTGTATTTACATATAGGACAAATATCGCCGATACCTCCCTCACTGTGTGCCCATAGTTTCTATGCCAGTGCAAACAGAAGTGGACACAACAGACAACCCTGTCTGTGCTTCTCTGACATTCAAATTGATCTGACCATCCATTAATAAGAACTGCTTTGAGAGGCTTGTTATATAAGACCTTTACCCACTGAAGAAAGGTGTCAACTAAATCAAATGTGTGAAAAGAGCAGAAAACATAAGGTCTTTCAGTATGGTCAAACAACTTCTTAGAAGCCCTTGTACATTGTTTGAGAAATTGTGGTTCTCAATGAAGCCAGTGTGGTCATCCTTAATAATGAACGGAAGCTGTTCCTCAATATGTGTCAAAAGTACTTTTGTCAGGACTTTTAAGTCTATATTTAAAACAACTTTTCGCCTAAAAATAGCACAGTTTTCTGGACACGTCCCCTTTTAGGGATCAAGAAAATATTGGCATCTCTGAGTGATTGTGGCAGAGAATTGCATTCAAATTAATTATTAAACATTTAACAGTGCCAGCCAAAACACCCTGAAAGTCATTATAAAAGTTGGTGCCGAGTCCATCTGGCTCAAGAACTTCTCCAGGCTGCAGTCATTTCATAGCGTCATTCACTTTAGCTGTAGAAAACTGTGCAACAGAAGATTTCTGATTAACTCATATATTTGGGAGATTCAGTTTTCAAAAACAATGTCTATTAATTCTAAAGTATTTTTTGGCAATTCTGATTCAGTAAAATAAAAGTAAAGAAAGCTGAAGCTCTCACTCTGTCTCTCATTATATATATATGTACAATACATACACACACAGTTAGTTCAGCCACAGGCTGGTTGCTCAAAGTTTCAGTAGAAAACAACCGCATTTTATCCTCATTTCCTTCTGGAATACTGTTTCTCATAAAATGTCTTCCATTTCATAGCATTTTCTTGATTTATGGATTTTTTTTTTTTTGTGATCCTTTCATTAAAACAGGCTATGTAAAATCCAAGTAGCACAAAACTTGCACTGAGTGACATTGACAGAAGATATCAAATGTGAGGCTCAATCTATGGGTTTATCTTCAATATTTGTATACAGAGCTTCTTTTAGGAACTTATATTGTGTTAATTTGAGCAGATAAAACATATTTCTACTATTTCATTTTTATGACACTTGGCTTAGTTATTCTGCAAGCCATGAATATAAGAATCATTGCTTTACCCAGTCTGGCCTAAGTGACCATTAACTTTGTAACTAACAGTAATAAATCCTCTTTCCAACAATACTGAAATACGGTTCTATACTTAAACGTTTGCTTCAGATTACAGTAAAATGAACTATTGCTTTCCTTCGTCCTCAGTATCAGATCTGCTCCCAAGTCTCCTGACCTTCAGGTTCATGCCAAAGACCCACTTGTTCTCGCAACACCTTGGAACCGTATAGCCTCTGCTTTATTGTGTCCCTCAAGAGCCTTGCCTAAAACATCTGTTTCAGTGTGCTCTTTATAACACGTTAATTCTGTTGAGTTTTCCTGTTCATCTTGCCATTTTTTTTCCCCTCAATAGATAGATAGATAGATAGATAAACATTAAACACAGTTTCATAGTTTTCATTCTCATAGCTAAGACTTAGCCTAAGTGTGACCCCAACCCTATGAACACCGAAGCCTCAAATACCACCCGGTAATTCTCAAAAATGCAACAGTAGCAGCAGCAACAATACCAACATTTTAAAGTGTTCACTTTTATAATTAATAATAATTCTGTCTGTTACTACGGTGCTGTTTATTCACTTGAAAATGCAGGACTTCACACCACCGTAGGGCGTTCGGACAGTACAGTACACTGAGTGACCCGGATGTGCTGAAACACTTGCGCGGGAATAGCGGGACACGCGGACTGATCATGGACTGCAGCGCGCGCTCGACGGGCTCCGCTCCAAAACGCGTCCACTTCGGCCACTTGAACCATCTCCCAAAGGGAGCCGAGCCGACGTCCATCGGCAACACCCATAGCGCTGTTGCTCTTCTTTTTTCTTTTTCTTTTTTTTGACAGAAATTGGATTAGAGGGGCGTGCGTCAGCGTCCGGACAGCGCGCGCAAGTATTTTTAGAGCGCGCGAGCTGGGGAGGAGCGCCGCCGAGGTGGTTCCCGCGCGCACACAGGGAGAGAGAGAGAAAGCGAGAGAGAGAGAGAGAGAGAGAGAGAGAGAGAGAGCTGCGGGGAGCAAAGTGCTGCGCAGAAGCTCGCAGCGGTCGGGGAGAGAAGGGATGTCGGTGCGAAGCCTCATCCCTGTGGTGAGCATCCCGTGGAGGAACAACAACTACAGCCTCGTGAGCAAGGAGCCTCCCCTGTCGGACCAAGGAGAGACCATCATTGGGGTGTATCTCCTGGTGCTCGGTGAGTCCCGGAGCCGGAGGTCAGGCTTCTCCCACTTTCTCTGCTGCGGCAAAAGCAAAAAAGGTCGGTGGAATAAATAATAATAACGCGTTCGGTGTCCTCGTCACTTCACTTGTCAGTCTGTACCGCGCAAGATGGAAAGCGGCTCTAACTGTCACTCACTAGCTAATTCTGATAGTCACAATGTGACTTCTAGTCCGTAACTGATACATAATCAATGTATGCGAACCCCCTCCTGACAGTTATGTCCCTTAGTTTTACCATGAATTGTTTATTTAATGAGAATCGTTCTTTGTCATGTGACGTAACAGGTGTTGCTTTAGGAAATGACATGATGTGTCGCAGAAACACACATTCAGTGCAGGTGTAAAAATATCCCACCCAAGTTGTACTGGTTAAACCAACTAGGTAAATAGAATCAGGTGTGTAAATCATCACCTTTTATTCTTTTCTTGTGTTAACTTTAATATTTAACATTTAGGTTTTATTAGTTTTGTTTTAACATTTTATTATGCAAAAATAATGACCACCCCTAGGGCTCATACTTTCAGGCAGCACTGTTAGAATAATTTGCTTTTGTACGCTTGGTGTGTTCAAAAAAATCTTAGTGTTTAAATTCAAATAGCTTTAAAGATTTCCGCATTTTTGGCTTATGTGGGAAGGGGTGCGGTGGCGCAGTGGGTTGGACTGCAGTCCTGCTCTTCGGTGGGTCTGGGGTTCAAGTCCCGCTTGGGGTGCCTTGCGGCAGACTGGCGTCCTGTCCTGGGTGTGTCCCCTTCCCCCTCTGGCCTTGCGCCCTGTGTTGCCGGGTAGGCTCCGTGACCCCGTAAGGGACAAGCGGTTCTGAAAATGTGTGTGTGTGTGTGGCTTATGTGGTCCCTGACTGCATGATTAATGTAGTTTTAAAAATTTTAGCGAGGCTCACGTTGTAGTGGTTTTCATCCTGGCCCTAGAATTTACCCAGGTTAAGAACCGGAGAGTAAGAAGCAAAGATATCACTGCAAATCACTTAAAAATTTAATTGTTGGAATAAGGAAATAAAAAAAAAAAAAATAAAGCAACTGTTGGGTGGCATGATAAAATTTAATTCAAGTGCAGAATAGACTGAGAACACCGATGCGAGGACAGAGACATATTCCAGCGTCAGCAGGCACCGTCTAGAAATGTTTTGGTATGTTGTTAGTATGTTGGTATGTGAAGAAGTCCGTGTGTAAGGCGCCTAGATCTCCTGCTGGTTTCATGCTGAAACTGAAAGTTTAAACTGGTACAAGGAGCTGTCATCAGAATTCACGAGACCCACTTGATGTGCTGACATTCACGCCGAGGAATTAATTCTATGGAGCTCCGTAGAATTAATTCTTGCCACCGCGCACCTTTTGTGGTTTTTATTGTCTTATGTCATTATAGCTACCTGCGTAGTGTGGCTGCGTAGCTGTCCTCTCACCCACGGTGGTACACGACACAGCAACGTTCGGTGTCACACAAGGGCTAATCACCTCCATTCATATCCCCTCTAATCTGTGGAGGTAAAACGGCTTGACCTGGAGGAGACGATTCCCTGCCAGTCTAGACCTTAATGCGATCCCTTCTAAAACAAACCCATAGAGCTTATCATTCAGCAACACTGGATTTGTCACTCTTCATCCCAGTTGCAGGTGGACAGCGCCTAAGGGCTGCATTAGCATTCGATAAGCCTCAGCAGGGCTCCAAGCTCGTGCCATTGTTACTGGAAAAAGAGGGAAGCTCTGTAGGCTACCAGAGTCCGTTATTTTAACCCTATTTAATGGCAAATTATAATGTGTTATATTAAGCGCAACCAAATGTACATCCAAAAAAAAAAAAATTGAGAACTGAAGCCTAAGCCTCGATTGTTCTTGATGTAAGTGCTGTCACTGTTAAAAATCTGTTCTGGAACCGCTGGTGTGTCTTCTCTGTCATAATAAAGTAAGGGTGAAACAGTATGTTTCCCCAT
Source organism: Scleropages formosus (assembly GCF_900964775.1). NCBI lineage: Eukaryota > Metazoa > Chordata > Actinopteri > Osteoglossiformes > Osteoglossidae > Scleropages > Scleropages formosus. The sequence continues at coordinate 18,710,151 of NC_041821.1, read as the reverse complement.
CACCGCATGAGATGCAGGTAATTTGCTTATGTCCAAGGCTGGAAGGCAGACTGCTCAACATTGGCTAAAAATAGTGTGCAGTCAATTGTTGTGACCTGTAGCGAAAGCTGGGGCCAGTTCTGTGGTGCAGCTGGTTCTGCAGACCTGGGTGACCTCTGCTTCCGCGTCATCCCCCACTGCAGGGTGGCTCTCGTGGTTCGGAAACAGCATCGTGATCTTCGTTCTCTACAAGCAGAGGGCTTCCCTCCAGCCCACCGACTTTCTCACCTTCAACCTGGCCATCTCCGATGCCAGCATCTCCGTGTTCGGTTACTCCCGTGGCATCATTGAGATCTTCAACGTCTTCCGGGACGACGGGTTCATAATCACCTCAATTTGGACGTGCCAGGTAAGGCCCTCGTCTACATTTTAAGTGGGTTTAATATAGTCGGGGCTGTTTTTCTTTTCTTACATTCCTAGAGAATGTGCATATATCGCTTGTAGTCATGACCTTTTCTGAATGGTGACAGGAAAATGAATTGTTCTCATTTAGGGCTATCGTTACATTTTTGATTCAGATCATTAGACGTGCATTTTAATTACAAATATACTAAGAAAAAAGTATTATGGTTTTTTAAAGAAAAGAGTGATTTATAGTTAGGCTTGTTTAACAGCTGGGGGTGCGGTGGCGCAGTGGGTTGGACCACAGTCCTGCTCTCTAGTGGGTCTGGGGTTTGAGTCCCGCTTGGGGTGCCTTGCGACGGACTGGTGTCCCGTCCTGGGTGTGTCCCCTCCCCCTCTGGCCTTACATCCTGTGTTACCGGGTAGGCTCCGGTTCCCTGCAACCCTGTATGGGACAGGCGGTTCTGAAAATGTGTGTGTGTGTGTGTGTGTGTGTGTGTGTGTGTGTGTGTGTGTGTGTGTGTTTAACAACTATTTTGAGAATATATCAGCAAAACAATCTTCTTTGTATTTTGCACATTGGATTTGGTTGCAGTTTTACACTTATTTACCTATTTTTGAGGTTGGGTTTTTAATTCAGCTTCAGCACATTACTCGAGATACAGTTTGGTTTACAGCAAAGTTTCAGCTGCAAGGTGAGATTCTATCACCTGCATGTTTTAAAAAACTACATGAATTTTCAAAGTTATTAATATAAAGTCAGATTACCGCATGTATTCAGTTCAAGATGGGAAATGTTCTACGCAGATTTCCATATGACGACACATCAGAGTCTCAATCTCAAAAATGTCTATGTCACTTCAAAAAAACTATTGCAGGAAGATTTTTTTTTATTAATTACAGCATGTGTATTATTGTCAGTCTTAATATATAACAGGTGAGTTATTGTGAGTATCAAAAATACAAATCCCATCATACAACACAGTACCTGGCAATAAAGAATTAATGGTTCGGACTGCTATCCACCCGGACTGTACAGTATAAGGCTTCTTGCCCTCATCATCATCTCACACAGCTGGGTTAGGCACCTCAGAGCTACTAGGCTGCCAGAACTGGCATCTGCTGTCAGTTTTGTGCACATGTCAGTGTTGACTGTTTTCACACTCTGGTCTTTTTGCATTCCATCCACAGTCACTTTTAAATGTCTCATTGTTGACTGTATCCACACTGTCTTCTTCGCACATTCCAGTGGTGGTTGCATCAACACATCAATTGCACGAACTCGCTGACTTTTTTTTGCACATCTTATTGTTAACTGTTTGTGTCAGCACTTAGTTTGAGACGTCAACACTGCTGCAGGGGCAGATGTTGCCTCCATCCCGGCAACCACTCATCATCGCATAGCACAGTGTCATTTCCCGGACTCTTTTATCAAAGTTGCATCTGTGCTTAACGGTAAAATATCTTCCTTTACCATAAAGCTTTCCTTCTTTCCTGGAGATGTTTGAACAACTCTTAAATTAACATCTTAAAAGCCTGTATAAAGAAATGTAAAGCATTACCAGTATTTTTTAAATAATAGCACTATGTAAAGGTGTAAAAGGAAAGGGTTTCTTTTAAAATACAACCGAGGTTGCACATTTACTGCGTTTTGTATGTAATGTCCACATGCATATTTCATTGTTCATGGAAGGGTTGAAAAAATATATAAAAATAAAGATAGCTGTTGTTCACACTATGCTTTCAGGAAGAACTGAATAGCCCTTAAAAGAGACCTGCTGAGAAAATTAAAATGCTTCCCAGAGTTTTCTGTATTTTGTTTCAGTGGGTACTGGACTTATTGGATGGATAAGACATACAGCACACTAAAATGGGGCTGGTAAAATCTGGTCCAGCAAACCTAAGGGAATGCATTTTTATTAGTGTCTGATTTATACCTTAATATCTTCACAAATTCCCAATCCTTTGTGATTAATAATTGAATAAATGGTATCCCAAAGAAAACATAGGACCACTGTCCCTTAAACAAAGATTCAATGTAATATTTGTGTAGGACAAAAATGAAATGTTATGTTTTCTAAGTTTTTGAGTCTCTCGTTATTCCAAGCTGCACCCGACAGTAAATTTTGCCAAAAAACAGGGCAAGCAAGCGGCTTTCACATGGAAGGTGAGACACTGGCTGGATAAGGACCTCTGATGCGATTACTTAGAGGTGATTAGCAGCAGCCTCTGCCCCGGGGACTCAATGAACTGCCCAGCGCTTGGGGAGGAGCTTTGCTCAGTTTCTCATCACATGAATAACTCTGTAATTGTTGCTCAGACTACCAAGGTTACGGCCCAGGATGACTTCTGAAAAAGCTGTTTGAATGGCTTGGCACTTGACCCCATTCTTTTTATAAAGTCATACAGTACTGATAGTATTGCTGGAGGGACCAATTGCAGGATCCCAAGAAACTATTTACTTACCAATGTAGGTTAATCAAATAATGTTACTACTTACCTGAAATTCTGACTGAATAGCTAGTTCATTTGTTGACAGTCTGTTTGGACAGATGATTTTTCTTTTAATATTGTCTGCAGGGGGTGCGGTGGCACAGTGGGTTGGACCACAGTCCTGCTCTCCGGTGGGTCTGGGGTTCGAGTCCCGCTTGGGGTGCCTTGCGACGTGCTGGCGTCCTGTCCGGGGTGTGTCCCCTCCTCCTCTGGCCTTACGCCCTGTGTTACCGGGAGGGCTCCGGTTCCCCGCGACCCCGTATGGGACAAGTGGTTCTGAGAATGTGTGTGTGTATTGTCTGCAGGGATGATAGTCTGATATTCTGTTTAAAAAATTTCCAAAAATACCATGCCACAATTAAATGATGTAAATGTAACATTGGTATATTAATTCTGCCCTCTTTCACATAAGTAAAGTCTAAACCGAAATTGAGTAGTTGCACCCTTGAAACCAGTGCCTGTAATGGCCTTGGTTAAAATTTATTTTAATTGTGGCCCTGAACATGCGGTGTTGCTTTGTCTGTGATTGTTGCCTTATATGTGAACAAGGGATATGGATATTGCCATTGCCCCCTTCCTCCCCCTTCAAATAATGTTATTGGCTAGCCTTTTCAATCAATAAATCAATCAATCAATTGCATAACCTCTATGAATCAGCTCTGTGGATAGCCTTGCTGCAGAATTAATTAATCCAGCCTGGAACTGCACTTACATGTCAGTAAGAAGAAGGTTGTTCTTTTTAAATAATTTCCATAAGCAGACGATCTGTATCCCATCTTTGACAGCTTCAGGTATGACAAGAGTTAAGACTTGCATGGTCCTGGGTTATTCATTCATACCAAATAATGAGTCACGTATTGTGACAATGGTAGAGCAGATTTTTTCATATCGCAGCTGACAGGATCATCAACCGTGGGCCTGGCAATGAACTGACCTTCCATAGACTATAGCTCAGTGTTTTTTAGCCTACAGTTGTTCAGATCTTTTCTGTATCAGATGTGTCCAGATAGGTTTCCTGTCAACACGTTGCAATACCCAGGAAGGGTGAGCAGTCACTGATACTTGAACCCGCAGTGGTTTATTTTTCTTCATTTCTTTGCAGTTTGGAGGTTCTTTTGTTTTTCTCTCCTCAGCTGGCAGCTTTCTTACTCTATAGTTAAATGCAAGTGCTGTTTTTCACACCCTGCAACACTGGATCATCAACAGCAACTTTGTTTGGCACTTTGTGTCACTGGTGAGAAGAGCAGTCTATAAACATGAATTGAATTGAAAACTTGAATTCCTCACAATAATGTGTCTTTTTTCAGGTGGATGGATTCTGCACATTGCTTTTTGGCTTGGCTAGCATCAACACCCTCACAGTCATCAGTGTGACAAGATATATAAAGGGATGCCATCCAAATAAAGGTACAAATCTGAAAACACATTCAAGTTCTAACTAGAAATGTCATCATCTGTCTCAGGAGTAATTTTCTCATTATAAAACTTCTTGCACAATGCTACAGGTGCTGTAACAGCTAGTGTCAACTAATACTACACTAGTGATCCCATTTCCTGTTCAGTGATTACACTGGATTTCTTATGGAAATGTACGTGTTTTTTTTCTACAGCCCACTGCCTCAACAACAATACAATCTTCATTAGTCTGGTTTTCATCTGGGTGGGGGCTGCCTTCTGGGCTGGAACTCCTCTTCTCGGCTGGGGAAGCTACACAGGTCAGGTGGCAGAACTGGCATGCTGTTCTCCTGAGCAGTGTTTAGTGGTATCATATAGTGAAACCAGTAGTGCTCTTCCATGCTCAAATCCTTGTGTTTCTTCAATGCATCTGCAGGTCTGACAGTGTAATAACTCAAGTTTTAATCAAACACTGGAGGGATGATTTTTACACAGTCACCACCCTGTTAGTCTAACCAAGAAAAACCAGCATTCTTGAAAAACACAAGTGGTCCCTTTGGCCCAGTGGCCTATGGTACTTTTCTTGTAGCCTGCTAACCCTTCTATTTAATATTTATAATCTTCTAATGTTACAAAGAGGTTCAAGAACAGCCTCACCCAAGCAGCGAGGTATAAGTCCCTCAAATGACTCCTTCCCAAAGAACAAATTTCACATTTGCGGTATACAGACTCTGTATGTGTCATTGCATAAATACATGTGCATTGTCTGTAATTGTAATTGACTGAAAGATAATTTGCTTCTAATCCATTCTACATGCTTTTCCCTTCAGACCGTGGGTATGGGACATGTGAAGTGGACTGGGCCAAAGCCAACTTCTCCACCATCTACAAGTCCTACATCGTGTCCATCCTCATATTTTGCTTCTTTCTGCCTGTGCTCGTGATGCTCTTCTCCTACGTGTCTATCATTAACACAGTGAAGCGAGGCAACGCCTTGTCGGCCGATGGGGACCTGACCGAGAGGCAGAGGAAGATCGAGAGGGATGTGACAATAGTGAGTCACTCACATCTTGTTCAGAAAGGAATAGGAACTTTGCCTACTGACAAAGCTGCTAACAAACATAAATATATAGCTATACATATATATACATATTTTCTAAAATTTCAGCAGAATGAACACAAACTGTTTACTTAAGCCTAGCTGATAGATGTCAGTAGAATGCACCCAAATTCAGCTCACTTTACTAGTGTTTACAGTTCTTGTTTAGTGTTCCCAAATTTTGGTGGACAGAAGACAAACATTTTAGGAAGAGCTCTTTGTTTGTGTGAGTTTCTTCTGGGTGCTCTGGTTTTCTTCCATGGTCCAAAGACAGGTGAATTGGGGAACTTAAATTGCCATTAGTGTGTAAGTGTGCTAATTAATGTGCTGCTCTATCGCTGTCTCAGTTCTTCTTCATGTGAATGTAACCCAGTTCATCTCACAACATTCCAGATAGGGAAAATCCCTGATCAGATTTCTTTAAATTTGCAGCATTGTTGTGAAGCAGGTAACCCTAGAAGTATATTTGTGTCAGCTAGTATATTGGTGATTTACTGACAATGTTATTTACTGAAGACAAATATGTGACAATGACCACGTGATGATATCAGTGGTACAAGTTTGTGTTTGTGTTTTTTCTGACCACTTGTGGTCCACTACAGGTCTCGATTGTGATCTGCACGGCTTTCATCCTGGCATGGTCACCGTACGCCGTGGTCTCCATGTGGTCAGCCTGGGGCTTCCAGGTACCCAGTCTGACGAGCATATTTACACGGCTCTTCGCCAAATCGGCCAGCTTCTACAACCCGCTCATCTACTTCGGCCTGAGCTCAAAGTTCCGACGGGATGTGGGCGTGCTTCTGCCGTGTGCACGTGAGGGCAAGGATACTGTCAAGCTCAAGCGCTTTAGGCAAATCAAGGCACGGGCAGAAGGACCCCCACCTCCGCTTCCACCACTGCCACCCTCATATGATGTGGAAAAAAAGTACATGGCAGAGGAGCCTCCTAAGCCCTCACCCAGCCCTGACTCAGGAGTGGGGAGTCCGCCGGAGACTCCGCCCCCCGCCAACCCCAATGTCTTTTTCATCCCAGTGTCCCCTGATTCACCTGAATTTGAAAGTCACAGACTATGAAGAAACACTTTTCATTTGTTTGTGCTTTTTCTATAAAATGAATATTACTCTAAAAAAAAAAAATAAAAAATCTTCATGGATTTTAGAAATGTGTGTACAGCTGAAAAGAATCACTCTTTTTTTTTGTATATGACATATGTAATTTATTTTTCTGTCTTATTTCTTCAATTTGTGTTGGTAAATTTGAATAAAGATATTTCTGTATTATGACAGAATTGGTGTGCAACTCTGTGAGTTACCCTGGTAAATGTGAAGGTTGCCAATAAGACTGAAGAAAGCGAAAACAAATGATACTAAGAATTTCCTAAGCTATTTCTCAGCCATTAGCGATATTTGTGACATAGAAAGTTGATTTTTGTATTGTTTAATGCATTCATATGCATTTGTATTCATCTTAATTTGCTGATTTTACTTAGGTATGTTTTCAAGAGAAAATTGAAGTAGAGAACATAAGACTGAAAATTTGAACCTCAGTACCAGTCTAAGTATGGGATTCGACAAGCACGGTACAAACAAGATCATTTGAAAAAACGTTTCACACACACCATAGCACACACACACACACACACACACATTTTCAGAACCGCTTGTCCCTTACAGGGTCACGGGGAACCGGAGCCTATCCGGCAACACAGGGCGTAAGGCCGGAGGGGGAAGGGGACGCACCCAGGACGGGACGCCAGTCCGTCACAAGGCACCCCAAGCAGGACTCGAACCCCAGACCCACCGGAGAGTAGGACTGCGGTCCAACCCACTGCGCCACCGCACCCCCACACACCATAGCAATAATACCATAATACCTTACTGTACTACATAATAATACCTTATTTTATATCATGCTGCACTATGGTAAAGCTGGAGATAAACAACAGTAAGCACACACACGCATGTCTATATGCAAAATCTGAAGTTTTGTTTTCTTGAACTGATCGATAGCATTGGAAACAACCGACCTCTAGGCTGAGCAGGGAGAAGGTGGTGACCATGGCAAGTAGGGACAGGGGTTTTGGACTGGGTTTGGCATGGGATGACCCTGCCAGGGTACACCGCAGGAGGGCACAGCCTTGCTCAGCAGAGTGCGGTGTACAAACGCCTAATCAGTGTTTACGGCCAGGTAATAACTGTGTGTGGCTTGAAATTTATACCATGTTTATACTAAGTGTGCACCTAGTCAACAACCTCACACCTGTCAGCCCCACACACTTCTTCCGTCCCAAGAAGAGCCTAAATCTATCTATCTATCTGTCTGTTTGTTTTATAGGGGTATAACTTGTGAGTTTGGGGAGAGCAAAAGTGTTATAACTGCTCCCCTGGACACAAAAAGCAAAAAAAAAAAAAGAAAAGAAAAGAAAAGAAAAAAAACTGAACTCATCACTTGCATAGACAAACAAAGAAAGAGAAAACAGTAGTGTTCCTCTCCAAACTACAGTATCTTAATAACAGTTAAAAAAGTGTCAAGTTGCACAGAATTGCAGTTTTATTTCAAATCTGTCATTTCAGTGCACAGTCACCTAGTTTACCCCATTTTTTTCGTTGTACTAAATGACATTTTACTTCAAGCACTGGAGAAACTTATGTCCTGTGCTGAATTATAAAACAATTAATTTTTCAACTTACCTTCTAATTCCAAAACCTTTTTATGCTGAAAACGATATCTGTTGCCTATGACAAAGGAGCTTATAAATACTGTATGTGTGCCAAATATTACGTTAATACATGAATACACAGGACTTGCTGATGAGAAGGACTTGTCACGTTTGTGATCATGATGATGTTCAGCGGAAGCTGAGGCTGAGCGCTGTGGTGCAGAAATAGAGAAATGCTACGCGAGCTCTTCCAGCCCCACACAGTCCAGGGCAGCGCGTACATCGTTTAACCGCTTGCTTTGCCGCTGCCGCTCGTCCGCAGAGCGCCGGGCTGCGGGGCTGCGGGGCGGCGGCGAAGGGCGCGAAGGGCGGGCGCTCAGCCCGATAAAAGCGAGCTCGGGCGGGACAGGCGCGCGCTCACTACTACGGCTTCGGGCTCGCGACCGGCCTCCCGCCACCGGACAGAGCTGTAAATGTGTGCGCGCGCTTTAAGCACCAGGTGGTATTCTAATAACACAGGATTTGAGCAGAACGTGGACAGTGACGTTTTCTTCCGCCCAAAAGTAAGTGTAAACTTTACTACTGTTACTAACAGTGAGTGATAGCGCATCATTTTCAAATTTTGTGTCGCTTCAACCTCTCTTACACTCTTTTTCTAGTTTTTCGTTTCTTTAAAAGTTGCGTTCCGTATATATTGAAACCATACGGAACGCGGTTTGTCCCGTATTAACCTTTCTTTCACACCCAGAGACATTTTAAAAGTATTTTTTTTTTACATATATTTATTGCATACATACCTAAACTTAGCAGTTTGCATAAAAGTGTTGAAAGATTTGGAAAACAAATCGCAAGTGGATGTGAAACACCTGTGTTGCATGTGAGTCCGACTATCATTGGCCGTTGCTACGTTACCTGGATGCAATTTGAGTGTGGGGAAGGGTCAAGGGTCAAGCCAAAGGAGAACCCCCCCCCCCCCCCCCCCACGAGAGGGTCGAGGCAGGTAGCTACTAACTAGATATGTTATCATCGCTACTAATAGTCCACCTCGTAAACGAAAATGATTAGAGAAGTATAAAAAAAGAATGGGAGACTGAGAACCGACGGAGGACAAGTTTATGGCGAACTGTAAAGTTTGTAAGAGATTTTTCTGTCAGCGGTGGTGGAGCATTCGACGCAAAACAAGATGCGAAACAGGAAAATCATCGACGGAACGACGTAATGCACAAGACCAAGGAACAATTTCCAGTTTTTTTTCTTGTTAGAAAGTCTAATGGCCTAAGCAGATAGTGATGTGACTGGTGTGTGAGACTTGCAAGACATTAAAATAATTTTTTTTTCTCACACGTGTCAGTGAGCTAAATTAATTCTCATTCATTTTAGCAGAGACTTTTTTTATATATACATTAACTACAAAGAAATTCCAAGTGTCCCTGTCCCTTGTTTTGCTATAAAGAACCCAAAAGTGTCCCTATTCTCTTCTGCGGGGGTTGCCAACCCTAACTGTACCTAAAATCTGACCGATGAAGAAATCTTTCAGTTCTTCACGATTCATCTGCTCGTTTGCTGGAGGAAGTAAAAAAGTGAACCGGCACAATAACTGAGCGTAAATGTTTACCCCTCCAGCGGTGGGTAAAGCGGCGCATGTAAACTTTAACTTAAACTTTAAGCCATGTTGGAAGAGTGTACACATTGATTGAGTTCTAGTGTGAGCGGAACTGAGAGTGTAACTGTACCTCAGACTGTGTTATACACCACAGTACAGTACAATACACACTGAACTAGTGCAGGTAAACTACTACTGAATCTTTACTTTTCTTGAAAGTCAGTTTACAACCCCTTCCCGTTGCCGTTTAAAATGCATCGCACATGCGCACGCACTCACAAAGGTGTACCCTGACTGTAGTGACCTCCCTAAGGGTTATTTATGGGTGAATTATAAGACAAAGCGGACGATGTGAAGGCTGCCGGCAGGACGCGGTGAGCGAAGCGAGAAGCAATGAGGGAGTCGAGAGCCCGGTGATGCTGGACGTCGGACTGTGCTGCAGGTTCCCATAAACCTGGCAGAACTTTTGCGGATTTTAAAGATGATACGCAGAGAGAAAATGTGAAATTTTGAAAATACCTGCTCGATGCAGGTAGCAGAACGGTTCTGAAATCCTTCTTTGTTTGCGAAAAGGACATAAACGGTCTCTCTTCTAGACCATGTTAGTTTTTGGGTTTTTTTTTTTTTTTTTTTTTTTTAACACCTACAGGACTTTTTAGCATTTGCAGGACTTTTATGTTGCTAACTAGGGCTCCACAACAGAAGTGGTGTCATGAGAAGCCAAGCACTGAAATTTACGGAGCAGTTGCACCGAAACAGACTCGCGCCGACAGTAAATGTTCACCGCAGCAGCGACACGTCACGGCAGAACAATCCACCCCTCACGGTAAATAGTCTTTTAGCCCCTGTGAGAGCCCATCCTTTTTACACTATATAACAAAAAGGAAGACAGAATGTTCATTCTGCACTTTTACTCTCAGAATATAAAAAGCGAGATGGCAAAAGAAACATTGATTTTTGTCACGGTAATGAAAGTTGTCCAGGAAACAATTCATGGTGTGTTCACCCGTACACCCCAGCAAAGCACTCAACCAGCGACTTCACACTTGTGGATAAAAGAAAATCTGTTAAAAGTATTTTTTTTTTTTTTCTCCCCACGCCTTTTATTCAAGTTTGGTAAAAGATGCTTTTGTTAAATTGTCCAGTTGACAATGAACCGTTGCCAGAGTGGTACTTTCTCCCATACCTCTGACGCCTAAAAGTTAATTGAGGGTGAGAAATTAAAGGACCTTTCCATAAAGACATGGCCTTGTTAAACTCTTAGTTCTAGTTCCGTTAAGGCCTAAATTATGAAAAAGGCTTCATATGGAGGGTTTCTTCTTGATAAATCTGTTAAGTCCATTTAATGCTGTCGTGTGTGTGTATAAATAAAATATATGCCTGTCTACTGTTATTGTACTGTTCTCCCTGCGTGTTGTGCACACCCAGTACGTTAACGCAGTTTAACAGCAAGCCAAACTCGATTCTCACGAGCCAGGATTATGAGCGTCTTGCTCCTTTATTGTCTCCAAATGTGAAAATGCGAGTGAAACTATAATAAACAGAAACAGTAAAGGAAACTTAGTCTAATTACAACAATCGTTATAATAACTAGTTAAATCGTTTGCCGATAGCACACTTAGCATGACACAGCACGAACTCACAGCATGACACAGCGCGAACTCACACACGCGTTTTACAAGACAGTAACGTGGAGTTACGGCTGAATAAACAGAGTTTACATTACAAAGGTCAAACTTAAAAGCACGTAAACATTTTAGCCAATGCCTGCAAGAACTTCACAACTTACAGTTATTGCTTCCACGGGCGTAGGAAAGCACACAGAACTCAAGACGCTTCCACTATGCCTATCGCGACAGTAGCGCATCATGGAAATAGCGCATGTGCACAAATTGCGTATAACTTACGGAAATAAAGGTTCCGCTCAACAAAGCAATTAATCACATGAACTAAACAAATCTGCGGGCAGAACACTCCCCGTCTGGCATGACTAATGCCACTAAATTTAAGCTGTTTTCTCCCTGTCCTTTTCAATCCCGTTCCTCCCAGTCATTTTCCAGCAGGAGGACGACGTCGGAGATGGGCCGCAGGTAAGTCTTCGAGGTGCCCTGAGATGACGTCCGTACTTCAACTGTGCGGACCTTTCCATCGCTGCTTGGAGAGGTTGACGTGACCAGAGCCATAGGCCACTCATTCCTAGGCGCTTGACTTTGGTGTAACAGCACAATGTCCCCAGGTTGCAGGTTCCGATGCGTTCTGTGCCACTTGCGTCTTGAATGGAGAGTGCTTAGGTATTCGTTTCTCCAACGGCCCCAGAATTCATTCGCAAGCGCTTGCACTTGTCTCCACTGGCCTTTCAGGAGATCTTTTCCAGTGAAGATTCCTGGTGGAGCATGTAGGCCTGGCTTTTGAGTTAGGAGCATGGCAGGGGATAGCAGAACTGGTGAGGAGGGATCCGATGAGATGGGGACCAGCGGCCTTGCGTTGATTATTGCTGAGGTCTCTGCCATCAGGGTACACAGAACCTCATGTGTCAGGTGAGTGCGTTTGTTTTGTAAAAGCATAGAGTCTAATATCTTGCGTGTCACCCCAATCATACGCTCCCACACTCCCCCCATGTGGGAGGCGTGCGGGGGATTGAACTTCCATGTGCAGCCGTTGCTGTGGAGATACTTCAGGATGCTGGTCTGCCTCTCATCAAGACACCCCATGCCCAGTTCCGCGCTGGCAGCGACGAAGTTAGTCCCCCTGTCTGACCTAAGCTGCTTTGCGGGGCCTCTAACTGCAAAGAATCTCCGCAATGCATTGATACAGCTGGTGGCATCCATAGACTCTATAACTTCGATGTGTACTCCCCTGGTACTCATACATGTGAACAGAATGGCCCACCTTTTGCTTTGCGCTGCACCTCCACGAGTGCGTCGAGTGACCACCGACCATGGTCCAAATATGTCCAGCCCCACGTACGTGAAGGGTGGAGATGTGTTGAGCCGCTCCGGAGGGAGGTCAGCCATCTTTTGCACTTCTACCTTCCCCCTGAGCTTTCGGCATATTACACAGCGATGAAGGATAGAACTCACCAGCCTCTTGCCAGCAACAATCCACAGTCCAGCCGCTCTGATGGCCCCTTCTGTGAACTGACGCCCCTGGTGTTTCACTTCCATGTGATGGTGTTTCACAAGCAGCTTGGTAACATGGCTATTCTTTGAGAGGATGATTGGGTTTTTTACCTCTGATTCAAGGGAAGCATGTCTGAGACGCCCTCCGACCCTCAGGAGGCCATCACTGATGTAGGGGTCAAGGGTCAGGATTGGACTTGAATTAGGGACTTCTGTGTTTGCTTGAAGAGCAGCATATTCGTTCGGATATGTGTCTCTTTGAACAGACTCTAGTATGAGCCTCCTGGCTGCTTCGAGTTCTCCAGGAGTGCGAGGCCTGCTACATTGATGCCATCCTTTACACATGTGCTGCGATGTGTCGGTGGAGCCTGACTTGTGGGAACGTGCCTGATGTATCAAGAGGGAAACAGCTCTCAACAAGGAGTTCCATGTGGAAAAATGCTGGAATCTTTCAGAGCCAAGTCGCTTAGCTTCAATGTGGGTAGCGAGAGCCGTTACTTGCGGTCTGACGTCCATGTCCATTTCAGGGTCTATCAGTTCAAAGTGCTCGTGCTTCTCTGGCTTTGGAGGCTTATAGAGGAAGTCAGGTCCCTTGAACCACATTGTGTTCATGAGCTGTGATGCAGCCACAGATCTGGTGGCTAAGTCGGCTGGGTTCTCTTCTGAAGGGACGTAATGCCACTGCTCAGGGGACGTTGACTGGCGTATGCGATTCACGCGATTGTGTACGTAGACAAAGAATCGCTTTGAGTCATTACCGATGTATCCGAGGACCACCCTGCTGTCGCAGTAGAATTGTACAGCGTCCGGCTTGTGGTCCAGTTCGTCTAAGATCAGCTCCGCTATCTCAACCGCCAGGACGGCCCCACAAAGCTCAAGGCGTGGGATTGTGGGCTCTGGCTGCGGTGATAGTTTTGCCTTTCCCAGGACAAATCCAACTTCACAACGGCCATCTTCAGTGACAGCTCTTAGATAAGCTACTGCCCCTATGGCCCAGTTTGAGGCATCGGAAAAAAGACACAGTTCCGTGTACATAGGTCTTGAGAGTGACTTGGGTATATAGCAGCGAGGCACGTGGAGGCTGCTTAGCTCCTCGAGTGACGATTTCCATACTTCCCATTTGCTCATCTTTTCATCTGGCAGAGGAGCATCCCAATCCTGAACTCCACTGGACAGCTCCCGCAACAGCAATCTGCCTCTGATCGTCACTGGTGCTGCCAGACCCAAGGGGTCAAAGATGCTGTTGACGACTGATAGCACCCCACGACGGGTGTAAGGCTTGTCAGTGACAGCTACTTTAAAGGTGAACATATCTGTGCTGATGTCCCAGCATAGGCCTAGGCTCCTTTGGGCCGGCAGAGTCTCATCATCTAGACCCAGGTCTTGGATGCCTGAGGCCAGTTCTTCTGGCTTGAAGGCTTTCATCACAGTGATGCTGTTTGATGCGATTTTGTGCAGCTTCAGGTTAGACTCTGCAAGTGATGCACAAGTACGCTTCAGTAGGTCTATAGCTGTAGACTCTGTAGGAAGGGATATGAGCCCATCGTCCACATAGAAGTGTCTTTCAACAAAGTGCCTTGTGTCAGCTCCATACTTTGGTTCTCCTTTCTGAGCAGCTCGCCGCAGACCGTAGATAGCAACCGCCGGGGATGGGCTATTGCCAAAGACATGCACTCGCATGCGATATTCTTCTATCTCTTTGGATAGGTCATTGTCTTTATGCCACAGGAATCTCAGGTAGTCTCTGTGGTCGTGCTTTACCAGGAATCCATAAAACATCTGTTGGATATCAGCAGTGACTGCGATGAGATCCTTCCTAAACCGTAACAGCACACCCAGGAGAGTATTGTTCAGATCGGGGCCTGTAAGCAGCACTGAGTTGAGGGAGACACCGTGTTGTTGGGCGCTTGAGTCAAACACGACTCGTATCTGCCCTGGCTTCTGCGGATGGTACACCCCGAAAATGGGCAGGTACCAACATTCTTGCTTCTCATGGATGGGCGGTGCCTTCTCTGCATGTTTGTTCTCAAAGAGCTTTTCCATGAAGGAGGAAAACTGTTGCTTCATCTCCGTGTTTTGCTCAGAGTGCGTCTTAAAGACCTAAGGCGGGACAGTGCTTGCTCTCTGTTGTTCGGGAGTGGGGGACGAGGTGACTTGAACGGTAAGGGAGCTACCCAATTGTTCTTTTCATCCTGATGGACTTCTTTCTCCATAATCTTTAGAAAGATCTCATCCTCGAAGGACATGGCACATTTGTTGTCATTGTCTGTACGCTGAAAGACCATAAGCCCGAGCTTGTCTTCAGGTTGCATAGGTTTTGACGTGGATGTAGAGAGACCATACCTGCGCTCCCCGCCGTAGCACGGTTTTTCCTTTACCCTGATGCTGTTATGACAAGGAGTGAGGAGAGACGGGCGTCCGTTCTGTAGGATGTGGGTTCTGAAGACACTCAGAGTTGGTTTATGAGCATTGTCAATACACACGTCACCTACAATTACCCAGCCTAAGTCTAGACGCTGAGCAAAGGGTGCGTTATGTGGTCCATTGAGTTGCTCTCGCACCTTGTGCACACGTATCATGTCTCTCCCTAGCAGGATCATCATCTGCGCGTCAGGATCTAGCTTGGGAATGTGGGGAGCAATGTGCCTTAGGTGAGCGTGTGCGAGAGCGACCTCTGGAGTTGGAATCTCAGATCTATTGGTCATTATCTCATTGCACTCAATGAGTGGTGGAAGGTCCATGCACACACCTCCATTCACTGCTTCAATTTGAAAGCCTACCGCCTTTCTTCCAGTCATCTCCGTGGTGCCTGCGCATGTCTTCATCAGGTATGGTGACAGGTTGCTCTCAACCCGGAACAGGTGGAAAAATTCAGAGCGGGCCAGTGAGCGGTTACTCTGATCGTCAATGATGACATACATTTTGATGGAGTGCTCCGGTTGACCCCGGGGGAAGACACGCACCAGGCACACCTTTGAGCAGGACCGCATGAGGCTGCCCTTTCCGCAGACCTTGGTGCATCGTGATGTCACCTCAAGTGGAGGACTGCCTCGTGCTTCTGCGTCTGGTTCTAGAGTGGTCAGTGAAGCAGGAGGTTGGGAGGTGAGAGGGTGCATTGCAGAGCAGTGTCTTTCGCTCTCACACTCGCCGCATTTCAAAGTCGCTTGACAATCCTTGGCCTGGTGCCTTGGAGAGCAGCACTTAAAACAGCGTTTGTGTTCCTTTAGGATGCTTTTTCGTTCCTGCAATGTTTTCATTCTGAATAACCTACATTTTTCCAAAGGATGAGTTTTCTTGTGCACAGGACAGTATCGAGCTAGATCATTGTCTCCTCTCTCAGCCTCTGTAGTGCTTGTGGAGTCTGCATCAACTGTGGCAGACACGTCTGTCTTTTGCACAGATATAGCAGTCTTGAATCCGCTGTGCTTTGACTGAGTTCTCTCACCTTTGTTATAAGACTGACCGCTGCCAGACAAGGTGAAACTTGGGTCATTTCTGGCCTTAGCCTGGTTATAGACAAAGTCAACAAAAAATGAAAAAGGAGGAAAAGTTACTCTGTGCTGTTCCTTGTATAGTGAGCCGGTGAAGAGCCATTTGTCTTGCAGGGCTGGAGGCAACTTTTCCACTATGGGCTTTATCCCACGAGGAGTATCGAGGTAGGCCAGGCCAGGAAGATAGCCATCATTTTTAGCTGCGAGCAGCTCCATGAGAAGATCGCTGAGCTCTCTCAGTTTTGTGTTGTCCTTAGCCGACAGACGGGGGAAGCTATCCAATCTTTTAAATAGGGCATTTTCCACTATTTCTGGTGTAGCATAGCATTCCCGAAGTCTTTCCCAGGACAAATGGAGGGCAGCTCTGGGGTCAGTAACATAAACGGCACGGATCCTTCTCACATGCTCAGATGACTCTTTACCCAGCCATTTCACGAGAAGGTCCAACTCTTCACTATATGTGAGCCCCAAGCCCTGTGTCGCGTTGAGGAATGAGGACTGCCATGCTCTGAAGTTCTCTGGCGTGTCATCGAATTTGGAGAGACCAGTGGTCACTAATTCTCTGCATGCTAGGAACTTGGCAAAGTCTAACATGGTTGAAGTGTTAGCATGAGAAGGATGCTGACCATGTTCTCTGCGTGGGTAATCCGATGGTCGTGAAGTAAGTATGCGTTCAGTTGCACATGCGTGCTGATCTGCTGAGGGTCTGAAGAGATTGAGCGGAGGCTTCTCCTCTGCAGCTACAGATGTTGTTTGCTGAGTATCATTGTTCGCAGCGTGCCGGATTTCATCGTGATGCGATAAAGCAGGAGTCTGAGTACTGACCTGTGACCGGTGCCGCACATATTCTTCCGTGCGCTGCTGAATCACTTGTGGCGAGACAGCGCTCCTCACACTTTGCATGTCATCATTTCCCATAGCTGCGGCTGCTTCTAAGATTTCAGCGTTTACTCGCGCAGCTTCCGCTTCCTTTTCAATCTCCAATGCTTCTAATTCTAGATCTAGCCTAGCTCTCTGCTTTTTTATTTCTAGCTGTCTTTTAGCATAAGCCACCTTGGTAAGAGCTGCTTCAGCTGAGGCTCTAGCCTTGGCAGCAGCCTCCATGATAGATGACTCGGAAGAAGATGAGCGCTTAGAGCTCGCTCTTGATGCTGCATGGACTGAAGAGTTGGGTGAAGATGGACGCTGCATGCTTGCGTTCCTGTATTTTTTCCTCGCACCCACCGCTGGTATAACTTTTCACTGTACTGTTCTCCCTGCGTGTTGTGCACACCCAGTACGTTAACGCAGTTTAACAGCAAGCCAAACTCGATTCTCACGAGCCAGGATTATGAGCGTCTTGCTCCTTTATTGTCTCCAAATGTGAAAATGCAAGTGAAACTATAATAAACAGAAACAGTAAAGGAAACTTAGTCTAATTACAACAATCGTTATAATAACTAGTTAAATCGTTTGCCGATAGCACACTTAGCATGACACAGCACGAACTCACAGCATGACACAGCGCGAACTCACACACGCGTTTTACAAGACAGTAACGTGGAGTTACGGCTGAATAAACAGAGTTTACATTACAAAGGTCAAACTTAAAAGCACGTAAACATTTTAGCCAATGTCTGCAAGAACTTCACAACTTACAGTTATTGCTTCCACGGGCGTAGGAAAGCACACAGAACTCAAGACGCTTCCACTATGCCTATCGCGACAGTAGCGCATCATGGAAATAGCGCATGTGCACAAATTGCGTATAACTTACGGAAATAAAGGTTCCGCTCAACAAAGCAATTAATCACATGAACTAAACAAATCTGCGGGCAGAACAGTTATTTATTCTTATTGTCACCATTATTTATTGTTATTAGCGTTACTCATTGTTATTGTTTTGTGCAGTATTATCTGTTGTTTGTGTTCATAGTCTGTGGAGAAGCATTCAAGAAGAATTACATGGTACTTGTACCCATGACAATAAACTTGAACTATGTCTATCTATCTATCCTATCTATCTATCTATCTATCTATCTAAATATATACATATCACCTCTGGCGTTTTTTTTAATTCTCTGTATTGTCACTTCTAATAGAATGACCCCATGCAGCTCTAAAGAAGCCAGTTCTCTCAATGTCTGTTACAGGTCTTACTTTAGACCTAGTGTTAATTGGAATAATATTCCCACAGTGTGTAGATAGATTACTTTTTAATTTCATTAAAGTTTTTCTGTAAGATACCATCATGCCAAAGGCATTATGCTACTTTTGTGATACTGCTCCGTTCAAAAATGGACAGATTTTAGAGGCTACAATTCAAGTTGAAATTAATGCTGGAGGGAAATCTTATCACACATCATTTGCTGATGCCATGGTTGCCGTTGGTCTCCCACCGCCACCCTAAAATATTCTGTATTCTAAGCGACTGGGTGATCGCTGGTAATGGAATTTTCCACTCTGGACGTGCAGAGTGTTTCACTACTGAAATTTGCAGTGAAGACCAGTGTAACCACCCAACAGACAAATTCCTTTCTGAGTGCATGTTCATTTGTACATGTATGTGTGTTCCTCTGATCTCGGCAGGTGCTGCCAGTGAAGCCTTGTGGGCGTCAGCTAGGGCCTCTGGACCGGCTAGAATCCCAGCATGTTCCGAGCCATAATCACTGCCGCTTGTGCTGGTAGGCTGTCTTTAATTTACACTCTGAACTCAGGTAACTTGATCTTATTTTAGTAAGGGAAGCACCATTGCCGCCAGCAATGCGTAATCAAAAATCCAGTTATCCTGTTGAGCCTTGTAGCTCCTTAAGGCAGACATGTGATACCCATTTTACAGCAGATGTGTTAGTGGAAATCTGTGACTTGTTAGGCGCTAAAGCATTTATCTGGGTATATCAGTACGCAGCAATTGGCAGAAAAAAAGTTTAGCAGTGTCCGGTCATGTTAACATAATTATTGCTGTTAGCTCTATAATAAATTCTTCATTATGGTAGCCATTAGTCCACTGTCTTCTTTGTTTGTATCTGTTTTTCTTGCTTTATACCCGTGCTAAAGCATTCCGTGTCACTGCGTGAGAAGAGCGCTCTATAAACATAAATTGAATTGAATTACAGTATACTTGAATTTATTCAATGGCTGTGTTCTGCAGAAGTCTTCGATATAGCTGTAATAAATATCAAAAAAATCACTGTAAAATCACTGTTTTGTTCACTTTGAGCTAAATTAAAAGTAATTTAAAATAATGAGAAATATACGGTGGCCACAAACTCCTGTTCAGTGGTAGCTATTGATCAATTCATACCAAAAACATTGGTAATGTTAGTCATCTTATTATTAATTACCAAAACTCAGGAACACCAGATATTGTGTAAATACTATGGACAATTAATTAAACCAGCCTCACCCTCCTACTCTTTTTGAGTGAACTTTACTGCTAACTAACGGCTGGATATGGAAACATCGGTGACATTTGTTCCCCAACGAGCATATATTTTTTAAAAACAGACACTCAAAGAAGATGCGCACGCACACACACACACACTGTCTGAAACCGCTTGTCCCAAGTGGGGTCGCGGCAAATTGAAGACTAACCCGGCAACACAGGACACAAGGCTGGGGAGGCGGAGGGGACACATCCCAGACGGGACGCCAGTCCATCACAAGGCAGTCCAAGCGGGACTCGAGGCCCAGACCCACCAGAATGCAGGACCCGGCAAAACCCGCTGCGCCAGAGAAGATACATTTAAAAATAATTGGAGAAATATTTGCATTTTCAAAAATAATATGTAACTCGAACATTGTTGTATTGTGTAAGGCTTCTTTGCTACTGTCCCTTTAGTTTCTCTCCTCACATGCAGTAGCAAGGCTAAACCAGACAAACAGAAGAACCTGAGGCCAAAACAAGGTAAGCATTCAGCAGATGAAAATAAGGTTGCAGATGCTCCTCTACTTACAATGGTTCGACTTACGATTTTTTCGTAAATGAGCTGGCGATAGACATTCAGTAGAAACCATACTTCGAATTTTGACTTTTTTCTCGGGCAAGCGATGTGCAGTGCAATACCTTCTTGTGATGCTGGGCAGAGGTGTGTATTAGATGCATTAAATGCATTTTCGACTTACGATGGGTTTTGCGGAACGCAACCCCATCGTAAGTTGGGGACTACCTGTATCATGTTTCCTGGTTATGCATCTCCTTTATAATGTCATCATGTCAATTTGCAGTTTGCTTTGGGATCCATAAAGTTTTTATCTATCTTTCCAACCGTGCCTCTGTTGCTCTTTCCAGCTATACCAGCTATAGGGTGCGATGTCCGGGCTGGGAAGATCAACCACATGGAATTCATTGCCAGGTGTCCTGCAAACTGCTTGGAGACTAAGCAACCAGTGTATGGATCCAGGATTTTTGCCTCCATTTCCAGCATCTGCAATGCAGCTATTCATGGGTGAGGGCAGGCTTATTGATGCTCATCATTTAAGTGACTTCATACTTGCAAAACACTCATGGTTACTTTTCTTTTACATGTAACCTTTCACATTTTCTTCTTTAATTTGCAATATTTTAAGTGGGTATTAAGAAAAAAAATTACTCCCTTATTTTTGAAAGTATAGTGCCATATACATACCCGTCTAATGGGCAAGATATGGTAATGTACATTTACATTTATTCATTTAGCAGACCCTTTTCTCCAAAGCGATGTTCATCTCATGGAAAATACAATGTGTACATTACATTAGAAGAAAGAGAGACTTGGATGAAGACGTGTGATTCTGAAGTGCAGTTAGTTTGCTCCTTTCCACCGTAATGTAATATAAAATATTGTTTAAGTTTCTTGTTAAATAATGTTGCCTTTGTTTATTATTTTGAGTTATGTAAAGATCAAGTAATATTTTATGAGCCATTCATGGAGAAATCCTGATAATTCAGGGTTTACAAATTTTTTTTCTTACAACTGTAGTTATGTTTCTTTCTCAGATTTCTCCGATTAAAATGCCAGCTGCTAAAGAATGAACAGAAACGAGACAGAGTATACATAATAGTGAACTAAATGTATCGATGAAGACAGCTAAATCAGTTGGTGAGAGAGCCCACACGCAAGCAGGCAGCATTAAAACGTACATGAGAACTGGTCCACAGATTGAAAAAGTTTTGCCATTGGGACCTGGGCATTCTATTCCAGTGGGATTATCACCAATGCTGGTGGGAGTGTGATTGTGAGGAAAGTGGCGTGGCGGGACTCTTACAACGGCAGCTTCTCCAATGGCGTGCGCTCCCTGTCTCTGCCGAGATGGAGGGAGTCCTTCATTGTTACAGGTCAGCTTCCGTCTCAGTCGGCCTCTGTGCGGGGGGAAAATTTGGCGTTGGGGGTCTGAGCTCCCACAACGAGAGCCCTGAAGATCATGGTGTAAAATGTAGGAATGCAAAGGGACAAAAACAATATAGAACATATGTGAAACGTGTGTACAAAAGTACTATATTTACTTGGTAACAAGTAACTCACCGAAAGAAGTTGCAATAGCAGAATATTTATCGTACGAAAGTTCAATCTGCATTCGGCTACGTGTAAAATCCTCATTTTACTAATACCAACGATTTCTCACTACTATTAACCAACCAATCTCACCACTGTTTGTCCTGAGCGGGGTCGCAGCGAGTTGGAGCCTATCTGGGTAACACAGGGCGCAAGGCTGAAGAGGGAGGGGACACACCGTGGACGAGACACCAGTCCATCACAGGGCACCCAAAGCAGGACCCGAACACTGGCCCCGCCACGCCACACAGCAGGCTCTAGCCAAACCTACTACTACTACTAGTACTACTATTACTACTATTACTACTACATTTTCCTCCTTGTTAATTTTCACTATGGGGATAGAGTGATGCCACCACTCAACAGTGCCAGTGAATTTAAGTACATTCTAGACAATGTGTGTGTTCACTAATTCCAATGAGATATGTTGTCGGTGGGGGGGTGTCGGGGGCATGGTGGCACAGCGGGTTTGGCCTGCGCCTGCTCTCTGGTGGGTCTGGGGTTCGAGTTCTGCTTGGGGTGCCCTACAATGGACTCGCGTCCCATCCTGGGTGTGTCCCCTCCCCCTCCAGCCCTACGTCCTGTGTTAGCGGGTTAGGCTCCGGTTTGCCGCCACCCCACTTGGGGCCGTGTGTGTGTGTGTGTGTGTGTGTGTGTGTGTGTGTGTGTGTGTGTGTGTTGTCAGTGATGAGTTGTTTCCTATCTGTGAAATAGGTACTTTCATTGAGTACTGTATGTTGCCATAATACTAAAAAAATACATGGGTCATATTTACATCTATCTAACACTTTTCTCCAAAGCAACTTACACTGTTAATCTACCTACAATTATTTACCCACTTACACAGCAGGGTACACACACACACACACACACACATTATTTGAACAGCTTATCCCATACGGGGTCACGGGGAACCGGAGCCTACCCGGCAACGCAGGGCGTAGGGCCGGAGGGGGGAGGGGACACACCCAGGACGGGACGCCAGTCTGCCGCAAGGCACCCCAAGCGGAATTCGAACCCCAGACCCACTGGAGAGCAGGACCCGGTCCAACCCACTGCGCCACCGCACCCCCCCCCCACAGCAGGGTAATTTTAATGAAAAAATTTAGGGTACATTACTCAAAGGTGCTATAGTTGGAAGTGGGATTCAAACCTGCAACCTTTAGGTATAACGGTAGCAGTTCTAACCACTGCAGTACCAACATGTCCCATACTACACTACCAGTATATGGTCCATATGTCCCATTCATACGAGGGTGAATTTGCATTTTTGGCACTACCTTGACAGAGTCCTACATCAAAAGTGTGTCTTCTAGAAACCGGCCTGAACTGGACGAATACCATGGGAAAGAATGGTGACAGACAGCTTGATGTATTGACCGACCAGCAGTTGATCAATATTATCATCTAACAAATTTCTTCCATTTTTTTTTTTTTTTAAAACTTGTTGCTTATAATTTTACAGTTTTTTTGCATGGGCAATTGTCTTATTGTATGGTTTCTTATGTCTGTAAAATGTAAACTGTGGTGCAACAGACTTATTGTGTGTCTTTGGCATTTGTTTCTCAGCAGGGAAGCCAAAAAAGAGTGTGATGTATCCCCACAGTCTAAACTACACAACTGTACGTGCTACCTCAGAAAAAACAGGTGATTAATTCCTGTTCCATGTCATGGAATTACTGTCCACCAGCGCACGCACGCACACACACGCAACAGTTGGCAGAACCCCCACTTATACAGTTCTTAGAGTAACTTTTAAAGTATGAGGGCACATCAGGTAAGTCTCACAAGTAGCTACCAGGATGATTTTAATCAATAGACTGACAAAATATGAGAAAAGAACTGACTTTTTTACCTAATTTTTACGGCACATGATGCAAAAATCGGCTAAAGAAAGTTCGACAAGTGAAAAAGTTGATGAAAGACAAAGCTGAAAACTTTAACACGACGTCACAGCGACCAAATATCTCATCGGTCTGACCACAGATATCGATTCTTTCAGAAGTGTCATTTAGGAATTGATGGTCCCGCCTGGAGCTTGTTTCTCTTTAACAGGAGTTTTTTTTTCCAGGCAACAATGTCCGGAGATCTCTCCCTGACAAGTTCACGAGATGGGGACCTAGGCTTTCACACTATACCATGAAGACTGTAAAAGTTTCTGATTTATCACTCTTTTCTTCATCTTTATAGTTCGGCTGGAATCCAAGAACTCCGCTGCCACTACTGTACCACCAAGTAGGACAAGGTTGAAATCGACCATTCTCACAGCAGCCCCACGTGAACCGAACATCACCGCAGCCAGCAAGCCTCGTGTTGCGGGCCATCAAACTGGTAATGCGGGTACATTTGGAAAGTGTACATGAATAAGTGTGAACAGGGTAACGTGCACCTACGAAAGGCATTGCTGTCAATGGAGATTTCTCCTCTCCCCTTTGCATGACCCCAATATCCAACTCAGTACATTTTTTTTTTTTTTTTGTCCCCGTTTAGTTCTTTGAATCATTACATTGATACCTAACCCAGTGGGATACCAAGTGATTTACCTCTTTTAATTAGGGACACCTGGTAACATAGTGGTTGGAGCTGCTGCCTTTGGACCTAAAGGTCTCAGGTTCAAGCCTTACCTCCAGCTGTTGTACCCTTGAGCAAGGTACTTACCCTTAAAATGCTCCAATATTACCTAGCTATATCAATGGGTAAATAATACTAAGTATCTTAGCATTACTACAATTACTCCAATAAAAATGGGTAAATAGTTGTAAGAACCTTAACACTATAAGTCACTTTGGAGAAAAGTATCTGCTAAATGAGTAAATGTAATCCCAAAATTCTGGACACAGCAGGTATTGGTGTATGGATGATACATGGAAAGGAGAAGTGGAATGTGTCTGGTGGAGAATTTCTGAGGGCTACTATTTCACAGTGGTTCTTTCATTTCCTCTTTACCAAGTCTCAACAGCAGCCGCCGCTGGTGCCGACAAATGCAGAGGCTGCTACTGGATGGCAGGGTTATGAACAGGGTCCCTAGGGTGTATTAATTCTGAATTTGTCCTGATCTATGTGTTTATGGGGGGCATGGTGGTGCAGCGGGTTTGGCCGGGTCCTGCTCTCTGGTGGGTCTGGGGTTCAAGTCCTGCTTGGGGTTCTTTGCGGTGGACTGGTGTCCCATCCTGGGTGCGTCCCCTCCCCATCTGGCCTTGCGCCTCGCGTTGGCGAACCGAAGCCTAACACGGCGTGACCCCGCCTGGGACAAGCAGTTTCAGACAGCATGTGTTTATGGTGCTGTGTTTGAGGTGTGCTTTTGTCAGTGTTTTAAAGTTATATAGAGTTTATATTTGAGAATATTTGCACATCCTCATTGATCACTTGATGCCAAAGAGTTGCCAGTTGAAATAGCAAAGCTTTTGCATGTTTAGCAAAATTAAGGTAAATTGGATTTGGAAAATATTCAGCTGTATAAATTAATAAAAATGAAAAGTTGTCCTTAGTGCCCTCCTATCTGTTTAAAGCAATAGTTTCCAATCCATCACAGGTTGTATCATTCATATTGTTTTATTTTTTTCAGGTGTTGATATAATCTTTGAAGCTTGTCTGAGACTTGGGAACCACGGGTTGCAATGTTCATGCCTATTTTTAGTTGCCCCTAATTAGGCAGTAACTGGACTTTTTAACTTTTAATGAAAAAAAATTCTAATTAATATCTTGGAGCACTTTAATAAAAAATATTAAAAAAAAAAAAAATGAGAGTGAATGAAAGTTTTTCCTCAGTGGGGTTGTTTTTTTTTCTGGTTAAAAAAATCAGCAAAGGACTAGTCTAAGCCAAGATAAGCCTTGTGTTGACCTTTACTTTATGCCTTTCTTATGAGAATACAGACCAGAGAAATTCTGCACAAGCTCTGTCCATAGTGTTCAGAAGCCACTGCACATTCTCAAACACATACTCTGGTCAGAACATTTCAGATATTTTGATTTTTTTTATTTGCTTTCTGTGACCTTTTGTCAAAGGACTCTCTTGGTGCTTTGTATCAAAAAATGTTTAATATCTGTGTGGGTTAACAATCTAAATTCGAGGCTGTACATTCATTTCACAGAAAGCAAAACATCTTATTCACCAGTATGAAAATATCCGAGTGTCAAGCTTTGAGTGCAGCAAGGTACATAAAAGTTACACGTGCATTTTCACGGTAGCTTAATAAATTAAACCGACATGTTCTTTTCTTCTTTCGTGGCGCACATTTAATTTATACGTATTCCTGAGACACTAGTGGGGCCATCCTGCGTTCGGGGACATCCTTGTTGGACTCGGACGTTCTTGACCCATTTAAAATGAGCACAGAAAACAGCTTTTGCTGTGGATGTGGGTCAAAGGTTAGGTGGCATTCAAGAGACAGAATGGAGTTAGGAAAGCGTGTTAAGGCAGAAAGATTGAGATGTGGTTTATAGGTTGTGGGACAAAGGCTTTGTTGAGAGCATAACTACGCTGGGTTTCAAGCAATACCTTTAAGTCCCATCACCCCAGGTCCCAACCACTGCTGTACATAGTGCATTGAATTTATTAGCCAAAGAAATTGTATTGAACTGTTGATGTCTTGTGTTGGCTTGCATCATCAGGACTAGAAGAACTACAGATGAAATGTTAGTGAATCACCTCATGTTTTTTTTTCTTGCCAAGCTCCTATTCTGTTGTTCCCAAACTGGTTCAGTCCATTTCCTCCAAACTCAAGGGTGACATTTTCCAAACAAGGTAGCAATAAAGTCACTATCCGTTTGATGACAAAGACAGAAATGGACCTGCATGTTTAACAGGATTCAAGAGAGGCATGGTCTTGGTGCCAGAGAGAAGCCAGCAAGTCATTCGTGCCAAATTCAGCCAGTGAGAAAGTGGGTGCTCTTGTGGAAGCTCACATAACATACACGTGTTGTCGGCTGAATAATTACCGAGGACCTGTGCTCTCAATTTATAGGTGTTCCTCCGTTTACAACGAGGTTCCATTCAGACGACCTTGGCACTTTCGGCACTTTCACCTCATCTCGCCAACTTCATCGTAAGTCGCAAATCCTCTCATGCTTATTATATGAACGATAAGGCCTGAATGCTATGTTATTTGGAAGGACTTTCTTTTGTTTTTTCACTAATTTCACACAATATACAAATAATACAGTAATACAGTATTATGTACTTTTTTTTTCAGTTTTGTCTCTAATATATTGTCATCCACTAATTTTTTTTTAGCACCACCTGAACACTCACGTTTTTGCTTGCTATTTTAAATAAAAAGTAAACTTCAAGGGAATTACACATGAAAAGTTTTGTGAAGAAAACATAATCCCTGCTAGACAGCAATGAAAGCAATGAAACCAAAGCTTTTAATGTTGTATGTATAATTTTTATACATCTGTTTCTTCAATAAACACTGAGAAAAGTGTCATTTATCCCCCATACAGCTGTCACAAGGAGAGACTGGCCACCTCCCTTTTACCAACAAATTAATTAGTTTGTCAGTATATGCAGTATTCTTTACCAAGGGCATAATTCATAGGTGCTTCTTTTCTTCATATCTTGTTTTTTCACCATCCAACTTTGACATCCATATGATGTTATTGATAACACCATGGCTTCAACAAGTTGAAACTTTGTGCAGAAAGATATATCTCCACACATGAAGATCTATTCAGCCCTTCATAGTCAAGGGCAATTCATTCTTAGATTTCTTGACTGCTTTTGCTTTCGTTTTTGCTTATTGATTTACATTTATTTATTTAGCAGACTCTTTTCTCCAAAGACACTTCCAATGAACACTATGTGGTGTTATGAGCCCACACACCTTATTCACCAAGGTGACTTACACTGCTAGACACACTACTTACAATGGGTCACTCATCCATACATTAGTGGAACACACTCTCTCTGTCACTCATACACTATGGGGGAACTTGAACAGCATGTCTTTGGAGTGTGGGAGGAAACCAGAGCACCTAGAGCAAACCCACACAGACACAGAGAGAACATGCAAACTCCACACAAGGTGAGCAGGGATCAAACCCATGTCCTCTCGCACCACCCAGGCACTGTGAAACAGCAACACTACTTGTTGGGCCACCATGCCACCGTTCCGGTTAGAGCTGCCGCTGCCTTTGGACCCAAAGGTTGCAGGCTTGATCCCCACCTCCAGCTGTAGTACCCTTGAGCAAGGTACTTACCCTAAATTGCTCCAGTAAAAACTTATTATCCAGATGTATAAGTGGATACATAATAGTAAGCTTGTAACTGTAATAATTATAACCTTAACATTGTAAGTTGCTTTAGCAAAAAGTGTCAGCTAAATGAATAAATGCAAATGATGTACTGTGTAACCTTTGAGCTACACACATACCCTGTTTCATTGGGTAAAGGATCCAGCTAAATCACAGATGAATAACCATTCTTTTCTGTATAAATATACATTAAATTTGAGGTCATGGGCTGTCAGCATAAACCAAACTACACAGAGGTGGCTGTCACTCTAGGGGGAAATCTTAATGATAGCCATTTTAAGTAGAGAATGTTAAAATACAAAAAAAAAAGAGGGTGACAGACTAAAAATAATTTTTATTTTGAAATATACAGTTATTAGAACATTATGTCAAAAACTACTGTGCAAAGTACAGTTTCTTCAGAACTTTGCTAAATTACAAGTAGCAGAGTACATGCCCCTGATTTCTTTCTCATTTCATGTGACCAACAAGGCAGGAACTCAGCAGGAAAAGAACTCTTTTCTTCATCTCTTTGCTTCTCCCAGCCTTCCATAGCATCATTAAACCTCCCACGTCCCAAGTGCTGAAATTAAGCCGCTGGCCATTTTTAGATGGAAAGTGGTGCAGGACTTTTAGCATCTTTCCCATTGTCAAACAGTGTCATTTTATTTATATTCTGATCCAAATGGAAAAGAGTAATGAGTTTTGTGAATGTGCCTCAAACTTATGATATATTCTGTAATAATAGGAGACACAGTTTAACTATTATATGGTTGTCTGCCTAGAAAAGGCACCTTCCCGTGCTGCGTTATATGAAGGGGACAGTGAAAATCAGTGTTTCTCTAGCACATAACCCAAGGCCTGTGTTTTCTGAATGTGAGCACTGCCTTAACATCTTTGGATGAATTGGTGAGTGACTTTTAGCTACTTTGCTTATTTGTGATAATCTCGCAATTTTAGTCTACGGGAAAACGACAGCGCGCAGGGTACCATATCAGGATTATCTTCAACAACAAAAAAGAGAAGAAAAAATGGCTCAAATCACATAGCAAGACAAAAGGAAAAGATATTTCAGTCATACAGCATATTCCCTAAAATATGTCTAAAATAGGAGTACTTTTGCTTTGACATGAAAGGAGCTTTTAAATATTGCCTTGTGAACACTTTGGTTAGGTGCTCAAAAACGGCATCAGATGCAGTGTAATGCCCTCCAAATCTGGAAGATTTCCTTCAGATAAACTGCAATAATTTTCTCATTTTATCTCTTAAATTTGCAAAATCTTACAGGTCCTGCTGTGACTGCACCGTTTTTACTTTTAGGTGTTGAAATGGAGCAGCTTGATGACCACATCAGATTCATCCCTGATGTGAGCTACACTGGAAGTATGTATCGGGGGGGGATTCAAGTTTCAATTTTTTTTTTTTTTTTTTTTTTTATTTATTTATTTACAGAGCATGGTGTGGAGTGGAAGAGGGACTTGTGCTTGTTTCATGCCTTTGTACTTTTCCACTTGCTGGGGAAGGTTAGGGTTACACAATATTTAATTTAATTCAAACTAAATGTATGACAATTAAAAAAAACAAAAAAAAAAAAAATTGCCATACTGACCACAGTAGCAGGTGATGAACTCATTGCTAGTTCAAATTCCAGAATATTTGATGTAGCCATGAAAAAAAAAAATCCGTGTGTTGCTTTTTTGTATATCCGGCGTTCAGATGTCAGAAAGGTTTTAGGACAAGGCATACAGTCAGAAAATATGTAATGTTTTCATTTTTTTTTTTTTTTTTTTTACATTACTGTCTGCAGTGTTTGTCTTTGAAGGGGGTGTAGTGATGCAAAATCCTTTCTTGTCCAATGTGTTTTAGTCAAAGCTGTTGGTAACTGGAAACCAGAAGCAAACCCCTTGGATTCCGGTAGGCCAGCATGCAGTGCTGCAAATGTCTCTATGGATAACGATGTCTTCAAATGTGATTTTTGCTTGTATGAGCTAAACATTTTGGTAAAGGAATGAAAAAGGTGTCAGTCCATGTTACAAAGAATAAATAACTGGTTACAATGGCGAAATTTGTCTTTGATTATTGAAATTCTTGAACTATCGCTTTTGGTGTTGAGATTTTTGTGTCATCTGAATTGTAGACTAAATGTCTACATAAATCACAGAGGAAGCACTTTTATACTGTGAAAAATCAGATTTATGTTAACTTGCGATAGTTCTTAACTAGGGTCTTTATACAGTCTCTAAGAGCTGCAATTTTCTTTAGGCCCTTTCGAAGGAAAGAAAAATACCACCTTTTGATAGAGGGAATGCACATAATATATGTTCAGACATGTGGCGATGCATTAAAAAGTCCCCAGGTGAGGGGAAAAAAAAAAAAAAAAAGAGAGAAACAAGTACAGCCTGGGCACTGCAGTAAAAAATACATTGCAACTTGTAATTTGTCATTTTACAGCCCACCCACCCTGAACCATAATTTCACTGTCACTCAGCACAAACACAGTCCCTGTACGACAAGAGGTGTTACTCACATGTACTTACTTTGGTTTACTCCTGTTTTTTCTATTTTTCCATTCTCGAACCCAATCCTCTCCCAGGCTTTGCTGTTAGACAGCAAGACTCCCATCCTGGTGCTCCAGCTCAAGCTTTTTCAGGAAACCCAAGTATGTTAACACCAATGTTACTTTTGGAAGTCAGTTCAAACCCATACTTTACAGATGCTGTGCCTTCACTTTGCTTAATGTGCTGCTCCCTTGCTGCCTCAGCACTTCTTCATGTGAATGCTAATAAATGAGTCTAACAAAGTCAAGATTAGTCTTGCATACTTCAGTATATTTTTTTTTCAGGACTTCCTTTGCATTTTTCTCTCCCTCTCAAAGATGGTATTGTATACAGTATCTAATGAAGTGGTTCATCTATTGAGCTGAGGTTTTGCTTCTCCAGACTGTATGGTGGACATCACCTTCCTGATGGATGGCAGCTGGAGCATTGGGAGGCGACGCTTCAACATCCAGAAGGACTTTTTGGCTGAGGTGGCCCAGGTCATCGATATTGGGGTGGCTGGGCCCTTGATGGGTGTTGTTCAATATGGGTAATTACAGTATCTTGTCCCTTCAGTCCATGTTATACACAGTGACCTATCTGTGAGCGCTGGACTGGCATCACGAGCCGGGGTGTGTCATTCTCAGAAAAGGCGGTTCTGCTCAGACAGCGGAAAGGATGACATGTTTTGCAGGACCCACATTTGTCATGAGCCTGTGGCCAGTCAAAGGAAAAGCACTTTACTGCAAAGCTGCCTGAGTATTTCTTTTAACATTCTTTCAGAGTAACGCCTTAATTCATAATTGCACTCTCTGGACAAAGTGTCCTTGTGTCATGACTAGTCACACAGAAACTAGGGTCGCATATTCCACGTTGTGTTACTTACGTGTACCAGAGTTCAGCACCTGGACAAAAACCTGTTTTGTCCGTCATAGTCGAAAGAAGAGTGTGGACAATTTTTTTTTGGTTTAGCTAAATTCTACTCTTGTTGTCCACTGGCACTGATCCACCCTAAAGGTAGTGGGCACCAGCTGTGGGTAGCGGGTTGTACGAAATGCAGCAAATATGGCCAACGGAGCTGAGGAGCACACCTTCCCCTCAGCCTGCAGGAGGCATGGGGTCCAGTTTGTGGAATATCCCCAGCACCATGTCCAGTACTGTTGATGGCAGTCCTCCAGTGAGCAATGGGAGAGCGGGATGTGATGCACGCTCCCCACAGTGCATTTTTTATTGGGGCCCCTTCTCCTAGGCATCAGTTCAAGTTTTCTATCTGGATGTGTAACTGCAGTGTAATCAGCATAGATTATTTAAGAAATAAGAACAAAAAAAGGTTTCTGGGCAGTTAACCAGGTTCTCAGTGACGCCTGATATTGGATGACCATTAAAAACAACCTTGTCTATCGTCCTGGATAGGGACGACCCGGTGACAGAGTTTAGCCTGAAGGCGTACTCCAACTCCAATGATGTAGCGGCTGCCGTAGAGAAGATCACCCAGAAAGGGGGACTCTCAAATGTGGGTAAGTGGGGGAATATGGAACCTCAGAGAAGTCGTCCTCCTTTATTTCAACAAATAATCGCACAGCAGATCGGAGCAAAAGTGGATTGTCTGTTACGAGGTAGTTTTAACGAGATTTCAATGATTCAGAAAGATTCGAATAATGCTGGCTGTCTTTGTCACTCACGATTGAAATATTGGCACAAAATATTCGGTGCATGTGGGAATTTTTACTTCTCAAATTAAAAAAAAAAAAACTAAAAATTTCGATAAAACCAATATTTCTATTTTTTTGTACCATCGTCAGGAAAAATGTGCCTTCGCAGGAAATAGCAGTATCCAATAAACGTAGCTTTTGCTAACACTGATTGAGGTAACAAAAATGGCTGAAGATTTTTTTAAAAAAATGGAAATGACTTAATTTGACATTTTTGCCACGTGTCTCCATCAAGGTAGTGTTCGAAAGTGTTGTGCAGATTCAGTGGCTGACAGGGTAATAACAGCAGTGGTAACAGGTGTAGTTTTGTCTTCCAGCAGTTTGAATAAATACAGTAGGAGTTCAGCACAGGTGACACTACAAAATGAATTGACATCAACCCTTCTGCACAGGAAAAACAGTGTCAGTTTCAACAGAAAATGAGCACAGTGATCTAAGCCCTCTAGTAGATGCCCGTGTTCCCCTCGGGTGTAAATTGCTGGAAGCATCTCCCTACACGTCTGCTTGAACCATAATGTTTTGCCCCGCATGGTTTCCAGGCAGGGCTCTGTCTTACGTCAACAGTCGGTACTTCACGAATGCCAATGGCAACAGGGGTGGGGCGCCCAATGTGGTGGTGGTGCTGGTGGACGGATGGCCCACGGACAAGGTGGAGGAAGCATCGCGACGTGCCAGAGAGTCAGGCATCAACATCTTCTTTATTACCGTCGAGGGCCCTGATGAACAGGAGCAGGAAAACGTGCTGGAGGGCAACTTTGTGGACAAGGTAGAGTTGGTCTTCAGTAAAACAGGGCTGGACCAGGTATAGATCTGGCAATAAATGTTTCAAAGATGTCTTTAAGAATGCCATGTAATATTCATCCTTACAACAAACAAATGTAGGGTCAATAGGCAGGGTAGTGGGTAGAGCTGATGACTTGCAGTCAAAGGACTCAGGTTCAAATTCCAAGTCTCAGTGTAGCTCCTTTGATCAAGATACTTACCGTGAATTTCCTCAGTTAAATTAAGAAAAAAAAATTATCCAGCTGTAAAAATGGGTAAAACATAGTGGACCTGTTCTTTAAGCTGATACTCTTCTCCAAAGTGACTTACAATGTTAAGCTACATACATTTATTTACCCATTTACACACCTGGATTTTTTTTTTTTTTTTTTTTTTTTTAACTGGGATAATTTAGGGTAAACACTGTACTCACGGGTACTGCAACAGGAGGTGGAAATTGAGCCCCAGAGTCCAAAGGCTGCAACACTAACCACTACATCACCTGCAGTAATTCATAGTAAGTGCTAAACACTGTGTCACTTCACTTGAAGTGTCCACTCAATAAGAAAGTGTAAATATTTGCATGTTGATCAGACAGTACAAATATTTTAATACTGAGACTGTCTGTCTGTGAACGGACTGGGATATGAAGTGGGACCTACTGATCTAAACAGACTGGAAATACACTGGGAAATTAATGTTGTTACTGGTGCCCTGGAATTTAATGTGTGTCCTACGTTTGTCCATGTGGACGTCCTGCTGCAGTCATTTACAGCGTCATCACTGGAAAGGCTGTCTCTTGGTTTGTTAACGCATCGCTCCAATGTCCCATTTTGTGAGGCAAGGCGGTGTGCCGCACGAATGGCTTCTTCTCCCTGCCGGTGTCCCGTTGGTTCGAGCTGCGGAGCGCCGCACGGCCACTGGCGAGGCGCCTGTGCGACACGGAACGCCTGGCATGCAGCAAGACGTGCTTGAACGCCCACGACATCGCCTTTGTCGTCGATGGCTCCAGCAGTGTGGGAACGGGCAACTTCCGCATCGTGCTGCAGTTTGTGGCCAACATCACGCGGCGGTTCGACATTTCGGAGACGGAGACACGCGTCGCCGCCGTACAGTACACCTACGAACAGCAGCTGGAGTTCGACTTCGAGAAGCACGGCAGCAAGGCCGAGGTTCTCGCCGCCATCGAGGGCATCCGATACTGGAGCGGCGGCACAAGCACTGGGGCTGCCGTTGCCTTTGCTGCCAACAAGCTCTTCGGCAAGTCCAAGCCAAACAAGCGCAAAATCATGATCGTCATCACCGACGGACGCTCCTACGATGACGTCAGGGCTCCGGCGCTGGCCGTCCACCGTGCAGGTCAGAAAGCGGGGTGCAGGGGTGTTATTGAAAAGAAAAACCATCTTTACATCATTAGGTTTCCTTTTCAGGAGACACCTGTTTTTCTGTGCTATAAATATGGACAAACACAGTAGTTCAACCAAACAGTTGAACATGGCAAAGACAGGGTTCACCAGATAAGATTCACCACTGACAACATAATGTGTCTGATTAGCTGGTCTTACTGAAGTTGTTGGTGTAGATAACTCCCAGTTTAATAAATAGTTTTTTTTTTTTTTTATTAAAATCAATTTCATGGATTTCTTCCTGGAATGCTTCCAGGAATTAATTACTGAAAGCATCAGTGATGACCAAAAAAAAAAACAGGTACATTTCAGATCCCCACCATCAGTGTCACCTACCCCTGCATCATGTCATAATAGCTGCAGAATTATTGACATATTTTCCATTTCAAAAAGTAATTAAAGCACGAATTCTGTAATTGTGACCCTGTGGACTTTTGACCATGGGCAGTGGCAGTACTGTGCCTGAATTGCGTAAGATTTTTTTTGACATTTAATAATTTAATAGAAGCTTGTTACAATCTACCCAAATAATACATTAGGGCAGTTTTTAGTGGAGCAGTTCAGGTTAAGCACCTTGATCAAGGGTAAAAAAGCAGGAGGTGGGGTTTCACCCCAGGACCTTTAGATCCAACAGCAGTGGCAGCAATTTGTGAAAATGGGTAACAGGTAAGTGTGCAAGCTGCTTCCCATCAAGGAGTCCTCTAACCAGTGTGATGACAGGCGTGTGCAGACTGAACAGGCATCTGTCTGTCGCTCCATGTGCCCAGGTGTGATCGTCTATTCCATTGGAATCGCATGGGCGGTCCACGAAGAGCTGGAGGACATTGCATCCGACCCCATCGAGGAGCACTCCTCCTTCGTGGGTGACTTTGACGAGCTCTACAAACTCGCGCCCAAAATTTTCAGCAGAATCTGCCGGGAGTTCAACTCCCAGCCACAGAACTGAAGCGCATGAGGCTTTGTCAAATTTGATCTATTATAAATATCGTTTCTTTCATCTGATTACCATAAGGCTTCATGACATCCTCATTCCAGCTATCTGAGCACACCATCAATGATAGACAGTTTTAAGTGAATTTTACCTGTTTTATTCACATCTTGTACACCTGTCATGTGTCTAGTCAGAGCTGCCTGGCTTCAGGAAATGAATGGGTGAGACTATAATAAAGAGCCAAGAGTATCAAATGCGAGAGTCAGGAGTTCACACACTCTCTCACACACATGTGGAAGTAGTACCATTTCATACATGAAGTCTAGAGACTGTAGAACTTGTGATAATGACTAGAATGAAGTTGGTTCAAATATGCAACGCACTGGTTGATGTCTGATGTCTTTATAATTGGTTTATCAACAACTGTAAAGGGCCAACCACTTTTAGATGAGAACACCAAACACGGGAAGAAGTTTTGAAGGGTTAAAATAGACTTCAGAAAGACAAAGGGGCCTTAAGATATCGA
The DNA here is from genome assembly GCF_900964775.1 of Scleropages formosus. Lineage (NCBI taxonomy): Eukaryota > Metazoa > Chordata > Actinopteri > Osteoglossiformes > Osteoglossidae > Scleropages > Scleropages formosus. The sequence goes on along the minus strand of NC_041821.1, from coordinate 18,674,290 downwards.
ACTATGACATCTGCACTGAAGTCTGTGCACCTACTGAGCCACCGTGGGGGGTATAGAGGGGTAACTTGCTCTATGTTAAAACACTCCAATGGCAAATATCTCGACAGGCTGCAATAATTACATAAATGTAACAAATATTAATTTCTTGCCCGCTTCGAACGAACAGAATTGTGTTTTACGTACTAAGAGGTCACGTCATTATTTTCTGACAAAGCAGATACATATAAATCACGACAGGATTTATGTAGCAGCAATATGAAAAGCACTGCAGGAGTCGCCTTTGGACTGGATCTTGTAAGTTTCTGAGAGACAGAGAAGAAGAAGAAGAAGAAAAGGCCAATTCTGCAGAGTCAAGAGGGTCTGTGCACCCCTTTATCAACATATTATTTTACCTGATTACTGTCCTTATATATGAAAATCAAGAGTTAGCAATATAATTTGAACAGCCCATGTCTTCTCCCAATTTGCATAAACCTTAACAAGAGAGATACATTGATATGACAGATGGTGCATTTGAGGGTTTTAACTGTCATTTGGTTTGTCACTCACCAAGTCCAGGTCGTCTTATAATGCATAATAATCCTTTGACACACACAATTAATTCCGTTATTGTCTTTATCATAAGAAAAAGATTTTGTTAGACGTGAAAAGCAAGCTGGTACTTTGATGCTTCTGGAAGAAAAAAGCATTAAAATGCCACGGGTAGAATAAGTTTAACACATCAATGTGAAATACAACATTCTTTTATTATTATTGATAAATCTTTCACCCTCCCGTTGGGCAACAGGAGAATACAACATGGAAAAAGAATAATAATCTATTATAAGGTCTGTACAAGAAAATCAGCATATTTATCAAATACACATAATCTTTCAGAATTCTCTATACAGTTGTACTTTGAAACAGCAATGACGCTACTTTACAGGCTGACTTGGCAAGTCCCAGAACTCGGCCCATTTTATTTCCGTGTGCTGTGCTCAACAGCTGTACGCGTGGGCAGCGCCATTGCTTAGGATCGTCGGTCCGATGCTAACTTGTCCTGAAGCGGGTGGCCTGCTTTGCGAGACGTCCCGTCGCTCGGAACGTTGGATTAAGTTAACCGGGCCGCTCGTCCCGTTTCGGTTCCGGGGGGAAGCCGTGCCCCCAACCGCTAGCTTCTGTTTGCCATCACCAACTGCACTCGTTGGGAGCACCGTACGGCACGACGAACGAAGGCCGTCAAAGGGCCCCCTTCATCCCCACCCAGCCGCCATCCTCAGGACCACCTGGCAACATCTGTCTGGCGTGTTCATGGGGGAGTGGAGGTGATACGTGACGAACGGGCTGTTAAAGACCAACTCTCCTGCTAAAGGCTCAACCTCGGACTGTGACGCGTGTCCAGCGGCGAGTGAGACCATGGATGTTTGGTGGCAGGGGCATCGTGACAAAAGTACTCAAACATTGCGCTCGATTTTTCTACTCCAGTAACACATGAAACTTGGGGATGCACTGTAATCTGCAGGTACGGTGACTTTAAAGTACCTGTGAACTTTTCCTCCTTTTCCCCCCCCCACTCTAAGTCTCTTTCAATTAAGTTCAAATGCTGAGTTCTGGGGGCGGGAGGGACTATCCGTGCTCCAAAACTTCTAGTCTGTTGATGTCAGTTAAGACGTTACTGAAGAACAATGAATGCGGAGTGTGTCAGTGGTCATCGTACGCAGATGAGCCAAGACTAGGAGGGTTCAACCAGCGAGAAGCTCAACGTCTCAGGTGTGTGTCACTACGGCGAGGAGCCGCAGACCGCCGCGCTCGGTCGGTCCTCTCCTCCGCCAGCCACGAGAGGACACTCGACGCTCCCCTCGGAGCTCATCGCACGGTGGTGTACGAGACTACAAGATAACCACGAGAAGCACACCAAACGGATTCCATTTCACGTCACTTTAATGTGTTTCCATATATATATAGTATATTTATAAATAGATCTTTAATACTTTTAAAACTATATATTTTTTCAGGTTTTTTTTCATCTTTAATTTCTAAAATTAATAACTGATGCACCAAAACACCTTTGAAAATATTTTTTGTACTATGCAAACAGATACATTTAACCCAATGGTTCACCCACTATCCCTGGAGATAGGAACTTAAAGACATCTTGATTAGAGACCACGACATTTGGTAAACAGCAAAATTCCTGTCATTTGTTGTGAACCGCAAACTGTACAGACCAAAATGACCTGTGAATAAAAACACTCCTCGTTTTCACTCTACCTTTTTTTTTTTGTTTGTTTGTTTTTTAATTTTTCTCTTCTTTTGTAGGTGTGTAACTCATTGGAAGAACAAACAACTCAACCATACACTTACCAGTTACAACCAACACCAACACAACTAGCATCCCAAAGATTCACTTATGTTTTCAAGTAATCACAGAAAAATATATATTGTTCAAAATAAATCAACCTGTACTTGCTTAAACGTCTGCACCCATTTCCCTATTTCAATGCCAGAACAATAAAAAATAAAATTCTGTCCTTGTGCCCAGGTTTTATGTACAAATTTCTAATTTCTACCTTACGATGGTTGTTAACTAAGCAAGTTTTCGCGGCCTAGGTGTGTGGATCCGCGTGAGTCGCGGTTCTACGACGAGTTCTTTTCCGCAGCGGGGTCGAGCGGTCGGCGCGGATCCCTCTAGAGGGTCTCTCGGCGACGAAGCCACCCCGAAGCAGGCATTAACGGAGGTGTGTGTCATACTCATAGCGCGCGTGCAACAAGCCGAGTCGATCATTTTGGTTCAAATTGGTACAAAAAAAAAAAAAAAAAAAAAAAAAACGCAAAAATAAATACATCACAGAAGCAAGAGGGCAAAAAAAAAACAAAAAAGAAAATCACAAAATCACACGTTATCACTGCAAACTTTTTCAAATGCAGTTTGTCTGAGAGGAGAGGGAGATGATCACCACAACTTGCATTTCCAGAGGAGTTCCCAACCGCATTCGAACGATACTCGCAACGTGGTCCCCGGGAAGGGATCTGTTCCGTCAGACGCCACGTAGCCGCGCGGTTCTCCTCGTTTCGCATCGTTTCCGTTTCCGTTTCATTAAAACACCACTGTGCTGGCGATGTATCCTAAGATGGCAGTTCGCAAAGTCCGCTAGTCCGAATATATTAAAATCTATACGACACAAAACCATCGGGAAATATCGTCAGGGTTGTATACTGCACTTATTTCATTGGCAAACTGAGACATCTGCGTAGTGTCGTATTAAATATTAACTGTAAGCTAATATACTTCCTATTATTATTTTCAACTTAAACACAGCAGGTGCATAATAGACCAGACAGAACAAATGAAGGCTTCACACGTGAATATTGAAAAAGAGCTCATTCGTTGCAAGGTTTTTTTTTTGTGAAGGGAAGAGGTAAGGGGAGGTCCTGAGACCAGAACAAACGAGCCACGTTCGCCTTCTGTATGTTAAATTAAACTTTCTTACAAAAATAAAATGCGCCGTCTGTGAGAAGCTACGGCCAAAGAGAAACCTGCGCAAAAAAGTACGTGTGTATGTGAGCTTAACTAGATGTTTTAATCACGTGTAAAAAAAGTACCTCGAGTGTGAAACCGGAGCTCAGTCCCACTGCGTCCCGCATACGGAGGGTTACTGTGAGGGTACGAGACCGTCTTGAAGCATCTTAACGCTGTAGGCTGGATGACGTCCCGCTTCAGCTAGAACCCACGACCAGCAGGTTGACCTGGGTGCTCGAAAACCTGCTATATATATATATATATCCAGCCTCACGCACAGTGAACTGTCTTCTTAGACTACCCCCCCCCCAAAAAAGGAAAAGAAAATTGACATTATCTCAGTAATTATGATGGAATATACTTTTCATGTGTATCGCATTACTTGAATTTTACACCGAGTATTTAATCTAAAAACAGATACTGCGGTAAATTCGGCCCATTTCCCTCCCAAAGATAATGCTTGGTAAAATAAAACTGTTTTCAAGACTTGTTCTCCTCGAAGCAAAAGGCACCTTTTCGATAAATGTGTAAAATGGAACGCAAAGGCGGGCGGGCGGACTCGGTCCGGTGAGCAGGGTGCGAGAGAGCGGTGCCCCCTCGGGCTCCCGTCACGGCTCTTGGAAAGACGGGTCATCCGTTCCATGTTTACCACGCGATTCTGAGCGCACCCTTGTACGCCCAGAAGGCGACCGTCCTGGACGTGGGGAAAGTGCCGGGAGCTCACTGGAGCTTTACTTATCTCGCTGGAGATGCCAAACCTGCGTTCCTCCACCACCTCACACGTGGAAACACACGCTTAAGAATGGAAAGAAGCAGAAGCCCACTGTGGCTCCGTGGACTGGATACCTGGTAGGTCTGTTGGCTCGACTGACGTGGTGGCTGTTGCACCCAGGCCTGCCTGGATGGTGCAGGAGGGGAAAGGAGTGGAGACCGGAGGGCCCCAGCTGCGGAGGAGCCTTTGGGGCCCTCGAATCTAACGCGGCCCTCGTGCTTCAGTCCGGAACCAAGACTAGTCTCAGGCCCCTCGAGCAGAGTTTCCGGGGCCAACGGAACGCCCAACGGTAGGGGAACATTTGATTAGCGGGGGGAGGAAGGGCACCGACCCTAAACCACGCCGCACCTCCATCGCCAGTGGTCCGTGGCAGCGGGGCTGCGGTCGGGGAGGAGGCCGGTCCAGGCGTCATACAAAGACCTTGGCTAGGGCATCGGCGCCAGCGCTGGCGATGTAGCACTTGGTCGGGTGGAACGCCACGTCGTGGATGGACTCGTCGAACTTCTTGCGGTGGGCTGTGAACTCCTGTATGCAGGTCTTGCTCTCCAGGTTCCACAGGCGTATGGAGCAGTCGTGACCTGCGAGTTAACGCAGGAAAGATGTCAACGCACACTCGCCCGCTTTACCGAGAGACGTAACCCCTGGCGGAGAGCGGGCTTCTGCTCCGTAACTCATCCGATTATTCCACTGGCGTTTTAGTCTAGCCCTCCTCACACGGTTTCTGAAACGGCTATTCGTTTATTCAAGGATTCCAGCGCTGCACTCTGAGCGAACTCCTTCAGTGCAAAGTCAAGAATGCCGTGCATTTCCGCTAGTAATTTTACAGAGAATAAAATAAATAGGCAGGGTGGAGTCTGACGCCCCTGGGTAACAGCACTCGATCCCAGGTCCTTGTTATGACACGTGGAAAAAGTGACACACGCTCAAAGCCTCACGAAAAATTTTATCCCAGTATAATGTTGATTGTTATTACTTAAGCACTGTCATTCGGTCAACAATTTATATTTAATCACATACATTATTCTTTTGTTCAAAGCAGCTGTCAGTGCTAAGCTACTTACACTGATTTACCCATTTATACAAGTGGGCGGTTTTTACCGTGTCAGTTCAGGGTAAGAACCTTGCTCATGACTGACACCTCTCCAGCCCTCTCTGGGACCTTTGCTCTCACACTACTTGTTCTCAGTGTCAATACTTACTACCAGACATCAGGTAAAGTCCATTGGGGTCCACAGCTAAACTAGTGACCGCATCCAAGTGGGCAACCATGGAGTGGATCAGTTTCCCTGCAGAAAACAGCAAGTAAACTCAGCAGAGGAAGATGGAGCACGAAGGCATGATGATGGGGCGGAGTGGGGTGGTCAGAGCTCCAAAAGGAACTGGCCAATTAAAATTCAGAGCTTACAGAATGTAAAACTACATGCTCGACGCAACTGAAATCACTCATTTACAACATTTTCCTCCCCATGATTTATTACTTCATCATTAGAATTAAACTAATATTGAATTAATAAAGAAGTACAAGGCTACACCCCGACCCGACGCGTAAGACATCCTAACATTGTCTCAGAAACAGAGGTACGACTTGTGCTTTGGTGACAGCGCCCTCTGGTGGCCGGCCCTCGTACCCGTGTTGTTGTCAAAGAACTTGATGTGGCGATCCTCCTGGGCCGTGATGGTGATGGGGAGGGTCGGGTGACTCAACACTTTGTTGATCTGGCAGGGAGTGCCTGAGGGAGGGGGTGGGGCAGGAGGCGGACGGAAGTCGTGGCACTTGTTAGGAACGAGAACAAAACACAAGGGGACGGGCGCTGGACAAGGAGGAGGCTGGTCCACATGTCAAACAAAGACCTCGGCTACGGCATCAGCGCATAAATGATGAGCGGATTCTTTTCTTTTTCTAAACTTCTTCTTTAACTCTGTTATTTTGTCATTTTTTCAAACGCTGGTATTTACCGTCACTCCGAGATCTTCCTTCTTTATTGAAAAACCCTCAGAAGACAATTTAAACACATTATATAAAATAGATTGCTGCAACAGTACTTAGGCAGGCAATTCTTATAATTCCTATGATCACTTGTAACGTCATTTGCAAAGTACCACTTGCAACAAAAGAACTAAGTTAAATCACAAAGCCATTTGTACGAATGATGTTGCTTTTCAGGAATATTCTATCAGTTTTATCACCTGCAGTGTCAACTTCCCGTTGCCTTTTCAAAACAAAAATTCTTGCTTTAGAGTTCCTTACTATTACTGTAATGAACTAATTACTAATGATAAAGGGTCATGAGATTTTGGAGCTGCTTGTGGGATTCTGAAGCTTTTACAGCAGCAGACATGGGTACGAGCGGTCACTTCCAGGACACGGGTAATGTTGCACGTGCACTTGGAGGTTCCATACCCATCTCCCCAACGGATTCCAGGCGGAGCACCAGTTGCCGTGTTTCCATGTTGAAGAGCCCCGTCTGACCCGTGCTGAACGATGTCACCATGTAGGCCGGCTCGCCGCCAACCAGGTCCACGGAGGAGGGGAGGCCCAGCTCTGGTCCAATGGAAAGCAGGGCATGACAATCATCACATTACATTACATTGATTCATTTAGCTGATGCTTTTCCCCAAAGCAACTTACAATGTTGAGGTTACAGTTATTACAATCACTTATACAGCTGAGTAATTTTACTGGAGCAATTGCAGGTAAGTACCTTGCTCAAAGGTACAATAGCCAAAGGCAGGGATTGAACCTGCAACCTTTGGGTCCAAAGGCAGTAGCTCTAACCACTACTCTACCACCTGTCCATCACACACAATAACATGCAAACACAAAGCAAAATGCAGAACGGAGCTCAGCGGGATACACTGCAAGCACTCCGAGTCTGAGCAGCAGCTTGCATAGTGGTGAAGGGATTGAAAGGTCTTACTTACAAGGTTGTCAGTTGCACACCCATAGGGCCAAGGCTACTTTACCATGGAGGCAAGGTGTTTAACTTCAATTGCTTCCACACACACACACACACACACACACACACACACACACACACACACACACACACACACACACACACACACACACACACACACACACATTATCTGAAACTGCTTGTGCCAAGCGGGGTCGCAGGGAGCCGGAGCCTAACCCGGCAACACAGGGCACAAGGCTGGAGGGGGAGGGGACGCCCAGGACGGGACGCCAGTCCGTCGCAAGGCACCCCAAGCAGGTCTCGAACCCCAGACCCACTGGAGAGCAGGACCCGGTCAAGCCCACTACAGCAGCGCACCCCCATGCTTCCATAAATACTATTTTATTAATTAGTTAGCACTGAAATTCAAAGATTGCTGATTAAAATCAACAGCATCATTAACATTAAACTTCAACTGCTGCCTTTTTTTTATTGTATCTTTTGGTAGATCTTTGTTCAGCTCTGTTTTGTAAAAAGAGCACAGTATCAAAGATAGAGTAAAATTCAGAGAGGCCCAGGTGCAGTAGCCTTAAGAAAAGCAACTAACATGTCTCGACATACAGGCGGTCCCCGATTTACGATGGTTCGACTTATGATTTTTTGACTTTATGATGAGTGGCGATATTATGGTGAGCTGGCGGTAGACATTCAGTAGAAACTGTACTTACAATTTTGAATTTTGATTTTTTCCCTGGCAAGCTAAACGCAGTACGATACTCTCTTGCGATGTTGGGCAGCGATCCGCATCTCCCAGTCTGCCACATGGTCACTATACCGATACCCCCCGTATTTACGTTGTGTTTTGTGCATCCGTAACGTCACGGAAACACCCATCTGTGTCTCCTGCTACTGGTGGGAAGAAGAAGAGGAGGGCAAATCCTCTTAAGGAGAAGCTCAAGATAACTGCCCAGCACGAAGGGGGCGAGCCCGTAATGGCCATCGCACGTATGCTAGGCTATGATGTTCGGTAGGTTAGGTGTGTTAAATGCATTTTGGACTTACGATATTTTTGACTTACGATGGGTTTCGCGGGACGTAACCCCATCGTAAATCGGGGACCACCCGTAGTAAAATATTCAGTCGTAAGGTCCACAAATTGGAAGGTTGTGCAAGTTCCCCTGATGAGATGTCTCAGCAGCAGTAGCCGCCAAAGCCGCCGTGACTTCGGACAACGAAATGGCACGACTCACCTTTGCTCTCATTGAAGACGGCGAGGGCTGGGGAGGCGTTGCTGGCGTTCCAGAGTCGCACCGTGCCGTCCGCCGAGCAGGAGAGCAGCCGGTGATGGGCTGCGCTGTACACCAGGCCCCACACAGCATCCGTGTGCCCGGACAGTGCCCCGCGGAGGGCGGAGGGCTCTGTAACGGTGTAAACATGACTATGAGCCCACCGTTTCTGTATTTCCCTGCGTGCCGCAGAACTCGTAGTCAAAGATCCTTCGGAAGAGGTCAAATAGTGAAAATCCCATGTTGTCAGCAAGAGCTTAGTTCTCAGCTAACAGTGATGAAATCAAGACCTTCTGCTGTTAACAGCAAAGACATGCTGGAGAAAATGAATAGCAAACCGCCCCTGTGAACTAATTGAAACAATCTGCGTGACATACAGTATAGGCGGGCAGAGTTTGAGTGAGTGGGTCAAAAGCTGTTGTGTGCTTTAAGCGAGGAAAACGTTCGTGACACTGTTGACGACCATGTGGTACGTCAGGCAGGATGGATCTACATGGCGACCCGCAACAGAATGTAACCTCTGCAAAGGACCCGCAGACAAGATTTTCAAAATCAAAACTCTGTAAATTCTCAGTTCTGGTTGCGACGTGGTACTAAAAGCTCCCTCTCACCCTCAGACCTGCTGAATCCCTTTCAATATGTAAGACAAGTCTGAAAGGGCGTCTTTTTCAGACCCACTTCTTACCCGATCTCCAAACTGCTCAATAAATTTTCTTCACGTTACCCATCACGATTACCTTTGTACGTGTATTCCTAGTCAATCATATACGCTGTTACTCCTGATTGTGGACGGATAAGAAGGGTCATACTGGACAAACTATCCTAGATGTGCTTTGATAATCATGTGTCTATATCTGTAGCCTGTCATCCATTGTGAGCTGCACTTTTACTCAGTCTTTTCATCTACTAAATTAATAAAGGTAAATGCAGCCCTAGCTCACAACGTACAGTAGAATGGGTATCGGAAATGCAGAAATACAGAACTAGCCCGCTAGACATCAAGCCACACAAGCCCAAATTATGTTGCAGGGCTCTAACGTTACGCAATTTTTATGTAATTCCTGAACTCTTCCGCAGATCAAGGCTCCACAGAGGAGCTCCTCTCATTATACGATCAATTATTCCACCAAAAGCGGAAGAATGTCGTCGAGGTAAGGACCCCACCCGCACCACAATTTCTCCATGGATCTATCAGCTCCACATCCATCAACCTTCAAATGGGACGAAGATCACTCGCTCATCAAGAAAAACACGGAAAGGAACATTCCTCGCTGAGCGCTTGCAGAAGTTTTTCCGAAGCTGCTGCCAGACCGATTCCCAACCAAGGAGAACAACTGATTCTGAAGCTAAAATGAAGATTCGAAGCTGAGCTGCATTATTCAGCCATTTCCATGCATGCAAAATAATACCGAGCAGCATTCCCACTTTATCAGAGTACTCCTTGAAAAGCTGCATCCCAAGGGATTACCATCTTTTTCGGTGTCTTCCTCTGAGGCCGCGATGCATACCGTATGAGTCGTAGGGGTCAATGTTTGGGTTGGGCGTGTTCCAGCTCTGGATGGTCCCGTCGACTCCTCCGCTGAAGCACTGCTCTCCTGAGGCGCTCATGACGACACACAGGACCGAACCCCTGCAGGTGGGGACGCGTTTAAACGGGACGGCAGCTCGCATGTCTCAAAACAGCTCCCGGAAGACTTCGAAGCGTCTCCTTTTTCCTAGATCATCCGTCAAACCTGTGGGTCTCCGAGAAGGACTCGCTCACCTGTGGGCCCTGAAGGTGTAAATGGGTTCCACGTCGAGAGCCGTACTCCTGGGGAAAAGAAATGGGAAAAACCCTTTAAAGCACCATTGAGGACAGCGATGAAGGCTCGTGTCCGGGGAGGGTTCTCGGAGAGCGCTCCCGCGTGAATGAAATGCACAGATGTGCAAAAAGACTTCTCCGTCGGAAGATCCCCACGAAAGCGCTTCCAGCGGAGAATGCGAGTCCGAATGCGAGCACTTTCTATCAACTGTCATTTTCAAGATAATTATTTTGCGTCAAAGAATTTTTCAAGTATTTTCATTGAGCAGTTACATTAATTCACAGTGTTGACACCTTTTTTTTTTTTTTTCCAAAGCAGGGTAATTTTTGCTGTATCTACTCTGAGTAAGTACTTTGATCAAGGGCACTAGAGCAGGAAGTGGGATTTGAACCCAAGACCTTTAAATATAAGGTAGCACCCCTATGCTACCTTCCGCAACTACTACACATATCAATGACTCACATTAATACTGTACAGTGGAAATGCAGTATGAGAAAGCACAGTTCAGGGAAAAGATTATCAAGAATTATTACTGATTCACTGGAGAAGACACAATATCACAAAATTATGGGATGTGTATGTGCCACATTCATGTATTACAGTGTATAGAGATACATTATATATTAATATATTTTAGACTTCCGATCCTGCGCTTGGGGTGGACACACACTTTTTGGCAGGGGCCGTCTTCTGTAGGTTCCACATCTTGAGCGTGTGGTCCTCGGAAGCAGTGACGAGCACTGGCTCCACCGGGTGGAAGGCCAGGCCGCGGATGGCGTCGAAGTGGCTCCGCAGCGTGAACTTGGGGTTCCAGGTTTTCCTCAGGGCGTCTTTGTTGTTGGCGATCTGCGAGAGCGACGGGCAGAAAGCTCAAGCAGTGCACGAGCAGCAGGCAAGTAAAGGTCTTTTAATGGTGAAGAAATCAAGAGCATTTTGTGTTTTGCCTTGGCACATCACATACACACACACACAGGGTGAAGCTGCTTATCCCAAGTGGGGTCGCGGCAAACCGGAGCCTAACCCGGCTGAAGAGGGAGGGGACACGCCCAGGGTGGGACACCAGTCCGTCGCAAGGCACCCCAAGCAGGACTCGAACCCCAGACCCAGCAGAGAGCAGGACCCGGTCAAGCCCCCTGCGCCACCGTGCTCCCATCACATAGACTGTCTCAATACAGTTCTATACAGAGACTTTTAGAGAACCCAACCAGCAAATGTAAACATGTGTATAGTACAGTCTGTATAATACTGTGAATGCTGGGCACTTCGTTGGGAAGCTTGGCAATATCATTTTGGTCCCTAATGTATATTTCTATTAATTCAATTCAGAGCTGCAGGAACAAACTTGCCCAGAAAATGAACATCAGATGTTGTCTTCCAAAAAAAAAAAAAATGGCACCAACACAAAGCTCTAATTAAAATTCAATTTGTGACCGTCGTCCAAAATGCCTCAGGTGGTATTTCGGCAATTACGTTGCCGCGTTTCAAACTGCACCGCTGTGCGGTCGGGGGCTCCGGCAACGCCGCCCCGGTCCCCACGTGGATCACTCACGTCGTACGCCAGGCTGTCCGCTTCGTTGGCCACGGTGAGCCCCGCCAGTTCGCCCAGGCCCAGCTCGCTCTCCATGGCCTCGCCCGCACCCATGATGAACGACTTCCCCGACGTGGGGGGAAACGTCATGGCCTCCGCTGCAAACAAGACTCCGTTTTAACATATTATGAACGATCCACAAATCGGCGTAGAACAACCGCATACAGAGCGCTGCGGGGGCGATCACTGGTACTCGAATTATTTCATCTAAAGGGACTTCCAGTGCTTACAGTTTGACAAGCATCACACGAAGCAAAGGCAACGCGAGGGTTCGAGCTGCCGTCGAAGCGCTCGGGACCGTACCTTCGTCGGCGCGGCTGACCTCGTGCTCGTTGGGCCGGGCCGCGGCCGGCCGCGCGGGGGGCGTCGCCGACGGCTGCACGGACGGCATGTCTTCGGCGTCCCTCAGGTTGGCCAGCATGTCCTGCAGCTTGGACCGATTGGGTCCTTGGGATAAAAAGCCTGTCAGCCCACCGGAAACAGAGCGAGCTTGGATTTATCTCAGTTGCACAAGAGCGAATGAACCCAGTACACAAAAGCAAAGAGCACAAATCACAGGAAAGGGAGGGGAAAATAATGAGAATGTGAGAAGCAATTGGCTTTCTGGTTCTCTGAGAGCCTGGAGTGAAACTGAAACGGGAAGCGACAGAGTGAAGGAACGCCATTGTGGAGAGCAAGCATGTGGGGGTGGGGGGGGGTGAGCTGGACGGCCTCCCCCGGGAACCTGCTCCGAGAAGAGGAGGTCCGCGCCGGGAGCCGTCTGGTCGGCCTGGGCAGCCAGACGGCGAGGCTCGGCCTCTCAATGGACAGCGTCTTCAGAGCGACCACATACCGTGCACCACAAAGCGACAGAGAGGCAGAATCTTCAACGGAAACAAAACCAAGGCGTTAAGAGCGAGTGCGCGGAAATGGTCGTAAAAAGTGAGAGGAGATAAAACAAGGCAGCTGGAACGAAAGACTGGACGGCAGATGCAACAAAAGGTGTGAACGGGTGTCGGAGACACAGCTTTGGGGGGGGGAGTCCATAAAACAGTATGCTGGGAAATGTAGGCATGGGGCGCACGGTGCGTTTTGGGTCTGGGACCTTGTGCGGATGGGTTACTGGTGGGAAATGGCAACTGTAGATGGGCTACAACATGAAGAAGTAAGACGACAACATTTGCCCATTCGTATTAATGGCTTTCTCGGAAGCCGGCATTTAGTTCGGCCGAGCAGACGGAGCCTGCGAGGGCGCCTTAAGGGTCAGCGCGGGGAGTAGACGTTCCTCCCCGAGGGGACTTGTGAGTGAGCTGTGAACGATCAATGCAACGATAAGAAAGAAGTGACTGGCACAAGTACGGGAGAAACGGGGCGGGGGGGGAAGGTGTGTGGCGGCTGGCGGAGAACGACACCGGTCAACACATTTACTTATTTAGTGCTTTTAATCCTGCCGCAGAATAAAAATGGGTCATTTGTACTAAATCGCATGCCCGGAATTCAAACACGGAATCCAAAACGCTGCATCACCTACCATTGTTTCAATAATGAAAATGAAAATTTTGATCCAAAAAAATACTGAAAATATCATATTTGATACATTCCTACAAAAGATAAAGGGAAGTATGCTGTGGCGCAGTGGGTTGGACCGGGTCCTGCTCTCCACTAGGTCTGGGGTTTGAGTCCCGCTTGGGGTGCCTTGCGGTGGAGTGGCGTCCCGTCCTGGGTGTGTCCCCTCCCCCTCCGGCCTTACGCCCTGTGTTGCCGGGTTAGGCTCCGGCTCCCCGCGACCCCAAATGGGGGAAGCCGTTCATAAGTATGCCGTGTAAACATACGATTACAGATAAGAAAATGGTCAGTATGACTCATTTTTTTAAAAGCCTTTCTAGAGCTCTTAGGTTTGCAACTAGATTCTGGGACTTTAAGGACATCCCAGAAATAATCTGCTAGCACGTTTAGTGACCATCTTCCCGTGTATCCCTTCTTCACGGTAATAAAATCCTCATGGAGTCTTTCTGCACGTTCGTCACTCATCGCACGCAAGTTAGGTGAAAAGAGACGCAAATGCGAAGGTAAATACGTTCCGTAAGTGACGTGCAGCAGCCCATAGCTCCGTATGTTTCAAGACTACGTTTATTTTGAGCCCTACCGAGCGCTACAAGCGGGACCTCTTCAGCTTCCCCAAATTTTTGCAATAGGCACATCGGATTCCGCAAGAATCACGCATTTTTATGTTGCGGCAAAATTCCGTGCAGTACGATGTAATGTGAAAAATAGGAGGGAAAATGGAAAAGGAAAAAAAAAAAAAAAAAAAAAAAAACTGGGGGGGGTGACAGTAAAGGAATAAAAATGCAGGATCAGAACCCAAGCACTGGTGAACTGAAAAACAAAGTGTCTGCAATGAATACACGCATGTGCGCACACGCACACGCACACACACACGCACAATATCTCTCATACATAGAGGGCAGAACCAAGGAGAGCAGAGTGACGGTGTCAGCTGGAGCAGCAGAGAAACAGATGAAAAAAGGAGGGACAGAATGCTGGTCGAGATCAAGTCATTTTCTTTTTTTCTCCCAGGCTCATTAGGTCTGTTTGAGTAAAGGGAGGCAACGCTGCCCTCGCGGGACTTACTCTTAACCCCCTTTTTCCCTTTGCGCTCCTTTCTGTACTGCTCCTTCAGTTTGGTTATGAGGCCCTGGTCCACGTCCCAGGCCTCTGACATGGGACACTGCTCGTCCTTCTCTATAACAGGGGACACAAACCGAGAGGCTCTTCAATCTGTAAAGGTTAGCTAAGCTGCTCCCAGACAACGGCGCCTTCCTGAGCCACCTGATGGAATACAAAATAGAAGTTGTTTTTTTTTTTTTTTTTTCCCCCCTCGTCTTTGGAATATGCTGCTCGCGCCTGCGTACAGAGCGTGCCGAGAGCGCGGCGGAGCCGGCGACCGCGGGGCCGCGACCCGTTCCCTAGGGGGCCCCGTGGCGACACCTTCCGGCAGAGCATCCGTTTCCGGAGACCGCGCTCCCCTTTCGCCCCGCCGCCGCCGATTCGGCTGGGGTTCGAGGGACCTACGGTGGTTATGGGGGATGACGTCGACGCGGTCCGGGAAGAAAATCGCCCAAATTCTCTTTGGACCCAGACACAGGAGATGAGGAACAGAAGGTTGTGCCGCGGGGAGCCGCACCGGTTTACGTAACAACAGCAAGCACAGAACGGGACGGCATGCAGGCGTACAAAGAGGGAAAACAACACGGTATACAATATCACACAATAATATACAATCATAACTACTGCACCAAGTGGAGTTCGCAAAAGCTCCCGGAAGAAGATCGCAACGCATCCGGAGGAGAAGGAAAAGGCATAAAGAAGAACGAGCGAGAGAGATGCCGCCACGCTGCCGACGGGCCAGATTCGCGGCTCCGTGTATTTCGAGTCGCTGTAGACTGTCCGTGCAGGACAGCCGACGATCAAAAGGCCAAGCGGGTTAGGGCGATCAAGCGAACCATAGCAAATCTGAACCACAAACAGGACTAGAAAAACACAAACTGATTTATGTCCCATGTGCTGGGCAGCAGGTAGCATAATGATTGGAGCTGCTGCCTTGCACCGGAAGCACTCAGGTTCAAATCCCACTTTATAATCCCATGCCCAGTATGCACTTGGGCAAGGTACTTACTCTAAATTGATGCAGTAAAAATTATCCAACTATATAAATGAATAAATTGCTGGACATTTACATTTGGGGGGGCGTGGTAGTGCTGCAGATGTGACTGGTGCCTGCTGTGTGGCGGGTCTGGGGTTCGAGTCCTGCTTGGGTTGCCTTGTGACTGACTGGCATTTTGTCCTGGATGTGTCCCCTCCCCTTCCAGCCTTGCGCCCTGTGTTGCCGGGTTGGGCCCCGGCTCACCGCGTCCCCGCTCGGGACATGCGGTTTCAGTTAGCGTATGCGTGCGTCCACAGGGCAGGTACTTTTTATCTGTCCCAACTAATTTGTACCTGTCCAATTTGCAAACTATGGGAAAGACAAAAATGTATAAATATCTAAGTTTAAAATATCCTTGTACGTCGTAAGTATCAACGCGAGTCAATCAGGGGAACGTACTTACAAACAGGTTCCAACAGGGAGAAATCACACAAATTATGAGGACTTTTCCCCACTTTCTAACGAGAAAACAAGTTTGAAACGAAAATGGAGATTAGTGATTTCACATGGTTTCTTATGAAGGTGGTCTTATTTTTGCATCAAATTAAGTAATTTAATTATTTATATACTGTTCATATATATATATAATACATACACACACACACACACACACACACACACACACACACACACACACACACAGTAATGTGCAAAAGTTTGAGCCACTTGGTTGGAGAAAAAGCTGTAAAGTGAGGACGCTTCCAAAAATCATGCTCTTAATTAATAAACTTCCTATAAAGCTTAGTAACCATCTATCGTCAGCAACTGCTTGTCCCGAGCGGGGCTGCGGTGGGCTTGGCTGGGTCCTGCTCTCTGGTGGGTCTGGGGTTCGAGTCCTGCTTGGGGTGCCTTGTGATGGACTGGTATCCCGTCCTGGGTGTGTATATGCTCTTTCCTATTGACACTAATGCAAAAGACATTAAATAACCATCTAAAAAATAAACATTTCTGCGAAACATCTAAGTGCCGAAGACTTTTGCACAGTACTGCGCACACACGCACACACGCACACACACGCGTCTGCGCACAGGTATCCTTCAGTTACGAAACTAATCCTTTCCAGAAAGCATCGTGCATATTGAATTTTCGGACACCGAGATCCTACTTCCCTTTATCTTAAATGGGAAAAAGAATAATGGGTCCCCAGCCGATCCAAAACCTGCTAATCACTTTCCGATGAACGTTTCCAATATATTTCACTATACTGATGTTTTGTTGTGTAAATCGAAAACTGGGCACCGATTTGGGGTTTCCGAAGTCAAGAGGCCTTACGCCTAAATTTCGGATAAAGAGAGTTTGTAAACTGAGGGATGCCTGTGAATATTGCAATAAATGCTACTCTACCCTAAAGGATCCTGCACAAAACCCTGAGAAAACTAACTGTGGATATAAGGAAGGAAGCTAAAACCCTTAATCTGCAGTCTACATCCACTCTAGTCTTCAGCGCTCAGTCTTTAGAAATTTTGCCGCAATGGTTTATCGGAGAGAGGGTGTCGAAAAGTCAGCAACGAGTCTTTATTTTTATGATCACTTCTATCAGCCCCTAACTTTTCCCATCTTCCACGTTTGACAGGACTACGTTTGGCTGAAACACGGGCACTTTGTCCAATAGCAGTGACCATTATGTTTCATAAAGAAAAGAGACATAAGCTAAAATGTCTTAAACAAGCATCTCCGAAACATTGCTCATGTAATTTATGGCCTTTGGCTGCAGTAAAATAATGGTTGCGCAACACCAGATTTCATATTTTAGGTAATACAGTAGAGACCTGAATATCTGGTCTGTGATTACTTGGCCATGGGTTTCTTTTGCTTATCTTTTTAAATATTTTGTGAAAGTCTTCGACTGAAAACCCATCCAGTTTACAACGAAATGCAGTATCAAGCAGTGCCTGCCATTGACCCCTCTAAACATCTTACTCCACACAGAGACTCGTTTCATGACTTTTACTTACGATATTTTTCACCTTTGATAGTTGTGTGCTGAATCGCGACAATGTAATAAATAACTCTGGTTTCATTTTCAAAAATATGATTTAATTTTATTTTTAAAATACTGAATTAATGATTACTACCTAAGGTTAAGTTTTTTTTTTTTTTTTTTTTTTTTTAACTTTTTATTTCATTATTGAGCCAATTTTATTTCATTACTGAGCCAATCTCTCAATCCCTCTCCAAATACAGCTCACATACATACGAGCTCATGGGATTCAGTATCGCTGGGGTTCCGTGTTTTCCGGCCCACCGCCGTTCGAACCCGCTCAGGCCAGATAATTGGGACTCTAATGTTTAACCAAAATCATCTTTTGAGCATTGGGGTGGAATGAGGACAGGCTCAGGAGTCCTGTGCTGCATGCGATATGGGGGTATTTCAGCAAGCCGGAACAGAGGAAGCCCCTGTTTCACGGAAGAAATTACCTTTACGCGCAAACAGAATGCGTAGTTACCTTGTGTACGTGACAACGAAAAAGTAATAAAAAAGGGTTCACGTGCAACATGCAGCAGGTTACGTGTTGCAAATGGAGATATCAAGTCGCTTTACCCGAAAGTGTACTTGGATTAATGATACAAATCCGCAATTTACGATCTCGAAAGGGAACAACGATGCGTTCATATTGATTTAACTCAAAATGTTTTCAGTGTTTGTGAACAATATGTAAAATACAGTAGGTATTAAATAAAATTATTTATAGCCATTTAGATTCATTTCAAAAACACAGGCAATGTTTACAATACTTACAATTTTTCCAGCCATGTTTTTTATTATTATACTTCTCATAGCTATTATTATGGTTATCCATTTTTACCTTGATACGTGTAACTATTATGTGCCATTACACCACAACTAAGTGTCTCACAGTTTTCAGAAACACTGTACTGCGTTAGTAAACTGAAAACGGCACAAGTTCGACGGCACTCGACATACAGCCGGGTTTGTTCGTATCTCCGAAAGTTCCTAAGATGAACTTTGTTCAAGTGAAAGGCTCACTGTGCTATTACACAAGAAGCACTGGCAGATGGTGAGAAAACAAAACAATGCACAATGTTGACGACTTTAAAAGCGCAGCGCTGAGACTGCACAAGTAACCCTAACCGAATCTGAACGATACCGAAAACGATGACTGCTCCTCGCTGAAACGGAACGATACACAAGATAACTCTTACTGATAACCGATACTCATTAATACTGAATGATACTTACGGTGATGCTTGAACGTTTGGAAACCCCTCGATTCCCTTTGTTTTATTTAATACGAATCAGGCTTTCTCATACGATGGGTGTGTAACGACCGATTCCATACGTTGCTTTAGAGGAAATCATATGTGCGGGAGAAACGCAGAAGTAGTGCAGGTGCCAAAATGAGTGAACCCCACCAAGTAGGTAAATAGAATGAGGTGTGTAAATCACAGTTTAATATATTAATTTGATACATACATTTATCTTGATATTTTATACAAGAATAATGACCATCCCTATAGGGTTAACATACTTTCAAGCAGCACTGTATAATAACTGCTATTGATATGGAATGATACTAATAATGATAACCTGACTAATATTAATTAAGGGTGGTAATGGAGTTCATCAACCGATCACAGGTGACACACCTCTCAATATCTGCAACAGTGCCTGGAGACCTTCGGTAGACAGGGCAAAGAATGCATGGCATTGAGAAGTACAGCACACCCCACCCCACCCCACCCCACCCCGATTCCGCCACTTCCGCTCTCACCCCAGTCTGTGCCGTCCCCGGCGCTCCTGGATTCCGGAGACCCGTCCACCTCATCGGGGCTGGCCAGGAAGTCGAAGCCCTTCAGGGCTTCCTCTGTATCTGGGTCATCGTTTATGTCAGAGGAGGATGAGGGCGATGGGGACACCTTCTTCCTTACGATCTGTTAGAGGAATGGGACGGAAGAAGCTTCAGTGTGTGAACTGATCTCCTTGCACGGCTCTTATTGCATCGCTGCGGCACACAGCGCAGTTTCCTATCAGTAGGTCCGCAACAAAATCTTTCTTCCATCTTCGGCTATACTGATCAGGTTCGTGGCTCTCGCCGAGAAGGATCCGCCTGCGTGGACCAAAGCATCCTGAGAGTTTCTTAGGGCAGTAACTGTTTGTATACGTGGGGACTTGGCCAAGTGCCGCTTTACAACTTCTCACACTTTTAATGAGCTTTAACATGGAGCCTTGTGTCACTGGTCAGCTTTGCACGGCGCCCAAGTTCCATCCAAGGCTCCGGCCCTCACCGTGGAAGAGTCGATGACACTCTTGTCCTTGTCACTGTCATCGTCCTCATCCTCATCGCTGAACTCCGCAGCGGCGCTCTCGATGAATTTGAACGCCTCCAGCACGGACGCCGAGTCCGTCAGGTCCGGTTTCCTAACAGCGGAGAGGGACGGGAGATGGGTGGGGCTGCGAAGCCCAGCTGAACCCACAGGGCTGTGGGACTCATGAGACTTCAGTCATCGAGATCACCGCACACATCTCTACGCCTTAAACTGCAACACCAGACAGCTAAGCACTGTGTTCACCGCTACTCTTCCGGAACATTCTGCAGTCCTCAAAGCGTGAAAGAATTTTTACTTTCTTTATTTTCTCACTCAAAAGGGGAAGCAGGTGGGGTAGTGGTTAGGACTGTCACTTTCCAGTTGCAGGACCCAAGTTCAAATCCCACCTTCTCCTGCAGTACGCTTAATCAAGGTACATACCCAAAAAAACTGATACAGTAAAGTTACCCAGCTGTATCAGTGGGTAAATAGTTATGTAAGCTGCTTCGGAAAATAGCAGCAGTTACATTTAACATATGCAAATTCAGAAATGGAGTTCAAACCTTTGGACCTTTTGGGTCCAAAGACAGCAGCTCTAACTTTTATGAAACATCACTATACCTGCATTAAGCAATTCCCTTTAAGGAGGCTAATGGAGATGCAACAGTGTTGGTGGTGGGTTTTATTTAGAATATTATTTTGGGTTAAATTTCCCAAAAGGTGCAGCAGATCCAATTAAACTGCCACTAGAAGAGTGTCGGCAGAGATCCGCTTATGTTTCAGAGACCAATCAGAATGGAGTTTTTCTCCAAAGCACATTACAATGTTAATCTACCAACAATAATTGACCCGTTTATACAGCCGGCTAATTTTTACTCCATCAACTGAGTTTAAGTAACGTGCTCAAAAGTACTACTGCAGAAGATGGGATGCCAAACTTGGTCCTTCAAGCAGAAGGTGGCCACTCTGACTACTATGCCACCGGCTGCCCCTCTTCACTGCTCTTACCGAAGTGCCAAATTCCTGCTGTAGTACCCTTGAGCAAGGTAAACGGTCCGGATGTGTGAATGATTTTTTTTTTCCTCTTTTCTTTTTTTAAATTTTTGTTTCGTATAAAATCGCGTACTAAGCAAGGGAACAATTTTGGTGTATGCTGTGTTTCTACCAGTATTTGTTTCAATCTTCATTTAATGTGACCCATTCATCTTAGACACGGTTGGTTAAGTTGAAGCAAAGCTTCACGGACATGAAGAAGCAGCTGGTAGCGTAGTGGTTAGAGCTGCTGCCTTTAAACCCGAAGGTCACGGGTTTTATTCCCACCTCTGGCTGTAGTACCCTTGAGCAAGGCACTTACCCTAAACTGCTCCAGTAAAATTACCTGGCTGTATAAACGGGTAAATAATTGTAAATACATTAACACTGCAAGTCACTTTGGAGAGGAGCTTCAGCTAAAATGTAATGCAAAAAAACCGTACTGGGGGAAAGAGTAGGGCTGTCTGCAGACATACAGCACGTGACCTCGACCGACGCGCACGTGCGTATGTAATTCCGAACGTCTGCGGATGGAAAACGTTCATGCGCTATTTAAATAAAGAGCCCCTTTACAGTTTATACAATTTGGACCCCAGCAGTTGCGATAACTGGAGCATTCCTTAAACCAGGTGTTAAGCCACCGAGTGTTTAGTCGTTCATCCATTATCACCAAGCGTGTGCCCTAATGCAGGCTTGTAGGGCTCCAGAGCAACGCACAGCCTGGACGGTGTACGATCGCAGGACAATCGCACACATTCACTATGGATAACGCAGGATCGCCGATTAACGTGACACACGTGTTTCGGGACTGCGGAAGGAAATCGGAGCATTGAGAGTCTGCACAGACTGAGCCAGATTAGGGCACGTTAACCCGCAGCTTAGTGCAACCTGCTGTGTCATTCTGCCGCCCGAGTACGTAGACAGTTTAAGAAAAATTAATAACTAAATTAAAATGATGCCACGGTCCTATGTTAGAGGTCTACACTGACATGTTTAAACAACCATCTCCCGAAAGGCACAAAATTAGCCTTTTGGATCCCTTAGAAATAACTAGAAGTCCCTTGTAATGAACATGTTACCAATGCCAGCTATAATCTTAGAATACATTCCAGTATTAATTTGTGGGTAAAATTTGTTTTGATACCCAGTTTGTTTTAAAACTGTGTGCGTGTGTGTAATACGGGAAACTACGGAGCTGAAAAATATTAAGCGTCACTCAGAGGTGGAAAAAGTTGGTGATGCAACAAAAAGTGACTTTAAGAAAGAATTACTTGCATTTTCATGTGGCTGTCATGCTAAACAGAGCTCGAAATTCACAGGAACAGTAAAAACTGACTTAATGAGGTTAATCTTAGAAATGGACTTATTCTGTGTGCCCAGTTTATGGCTCCGACCACCCATTTTCAGAAGACAAAGGTTACACCCCCTTCCTCAAACACCTCCGAGTTCTAACCTGAAGGCACCGCCATCCTCCCAGCAACCCGAGACAAGAGCACGCCGGGTGAAGGGCCAGTGGCGCTCACCCGATCATGATGTCACCCTTCAGGGAGGGTTCGGTGCCGTTCACCATGGGCTCCGGGTTCTTGTCGGCGGGTCGCTCCCCAGCGTCTCCGGTCAAGCCCAGCAGCGCCTTCACCCGCTGGGACTTCACATCCAGAATGGTGTCCGTGTAGCCCACCTCCTGCAGGTATCTGGGAGAGGGAGCAAAACGTGGGAAGCCAGGTGAGAAACTGCGCACATACGGTTCACCTGCACATCACTACACCTCAGCGACTGGAAACTGATTTATATTTCCCAGGACGCCTGGTAGGACTGTGGTTACAGCAAATGCCTTTGGACCCACAGGTCGCAGGTTTGATTCCCACCTCCCGGTGCAGTACCCTTGAGCAAGGTACTTACTTTAAATTGCTCCAGTAAAATTACCCAGCTGTATAAATGGGTAAATAAGAGTAGGTGGATTAACGTTGTAAGTCGCTTTGGAGAAGTATCAGAAACAAAACAGTATTTCGGGTTCCAGTTTCTCACCAAAGAGGTTTTGCATGGTTTAGAATACACTTTGGATCATTGTCCTGCTGCATCAAGAAATTTACACCAATCAAATCCTGACCACTGATGATGGCAAAAACATGAACATTTCTGGGTGATTCCAAACTCTTGAACGCTAGTATATATTTAAACTTATTTTGAAGCATACAACTCTCATTACATAAAGATACACATACATATATATACACACATTCACATATACTGTATACACATTTTTTAAAAAATTATGCTTATGATAAATTGGAATAACCCTTCAATCGCATGACCTTCCCCATTAGTCCGCTCACGCGAAGATGTAATACAGGGGACCCTCACAGCGACCAGCAGTCATCCCCAGTGGAATCCCTCCCCTCGGTGAAAATTCACAGGATCTGTCTGAAATCTCTGATCTTTAGTTGAGTAAAAAATAGAGCAGCATATTTAACTCGCAGGATGGGGACCAAATACATTTTTGATCCTGTGAGTTTCTGACTAACACACTTTTAGTGTATTCTTAGAAGCACTGGCTTCCTCTGCTGTATAAAGGGGTGAACAGCATGGCGGCACAGCAAGCGCTGCTGTCTCACACTGCCTGGATGGTGCGAGAGGACATGGCTTTGATCCCCGCTCAGTCTGTGGGAAGTTTGCATGTTCTCCATGTGTCTGTGTGGGTTTCCTGAGGGTGCTCTGGTTTCCTCCCACAGTCCAAAGACATGCTGTTCAGCTTCACCCATAGTGTGTGTGTGTATGTGCGTGTGTGTGTGTGTGTTCCAGTGATGTATGGATGAGTGACCCAGTGTAAGTAGTGTATCTAGCAGTGTAAGTCACTGCGGTGAATAAGGTGTGTGGGCTCGTAACACTACGTAGAGTTTGTTGGAAAAAAAAGAATCTGCTAAATAAATAAATGTGAATGAGTGTAGGGAATTTAGAGTGCTGTATCTAACGTTATGAACTACCTTGGACAGAGGTGCCATCTGAACACTAGTTAATAATCACTGCACACTGCTGTGGAGAAAAGACTACTAAATGAATACATGTAAATGCGGTACAGGGCTACGGAGAAGATCACGAGAGATCCACTGCTGTGACACGGAGGTCAGCGGACAGAGTATTATCTCAATGCCAAAAAGGCCACTGGCTCCAATGGACGTGGGAAGAGGGTAAAATTCCCTCGGAAAGAAGTCCCCCCCCCCTGCGAGCGAACGGTGTGGACGACCGGGAGACCGAAAGATAACCGACACTGCCCGGGATGAGCTCATCTCGGAAGTTATTCCGAACATCAAAATCAGTCCTCATGGAAAGGAGATGAAGTTTGTCTCTGGGTAGCTTAGTTGCTGCTGCAGAAACACACACACACGCGGTCACTGGCGATGACTAGAAATCTTTAAGAAGCTTGCATTAGAAAACGTTGAAAAGAACGGAGAATTATCCGGACGGGCCGAGCCGTGCTTTCTGGATCACAGTTAGAGATGGTCAGACGGGGACACAACGAGACAAGTCGTCCCTCATTAGGACGGGCAGCCCTGGACCGCATTCAGCCGCTGACACGGCTCTATTTGTAGATGGGGTTGCTGGGTTTTTTTTTTTTTAAATTTGGTAATCTTCCCGAGCCATTAAAAAAAAAAAAGCCATTTGCCACAGTACAATTGCATTTCACACACTCAAAGCTTCAAAAAGCGATGCCTATAGCTATTAACATGGCGAGGAGAACACAAAAAAAAAAAAAAAAAAAAAAAAAAAAAAAAAAAAAAAAAGCAGTTATACTTTCCCATAAACGGTTCTCCTTTTCCCTCCCAATCAGCCTTTCGATTCCGGAAAGGAACTGGACTGGAAAACTTTCTCACAATGTTTCGCAGCGACGTTCTCTCGTTTAAAGGGCTTTTTGAGAAGGCACCCGGCAGAAGAGATGCGCCAGTTTAGCAAACGTCGCCGGGCACAAAAACTCACTTTCCCCTCGCAAAGTGACGCTACGCACATCACCGCACCAGTGAAATACTGCACTTGACCGCCGTACAGCTTGACAGCGCCTACGTCAATAACACAACCAGAAACGTTTAACACTGAGACTAGAGTCATTATGATAGATTTTAAAAAAGATAAAAAAAAAAAAAAGTAACTGTGAAAGCAGAGCTTTGCGTGACGTACCTTTCCAAAGGTGTAACAGAAACTCTCTGGCTTCTGCTGGTACCTCCAGTGCAGCTCTCCCTTAGTGCGGCTGATAAAATATCAATTTGTACCAGCTATAACATTGAAGGGGAGGGGGGGGGAGACAGAAAGAAAGGAAGAAAGAAAGAAAAAGAAAGGTTCCCGTCTCTCGCTGTACCAGTCGCTCCGGTCACAGGAAGGCTGAATGCCCCCGCACAATCCCCCATTCATCGGCCGCACTGTCCCCAGCGCAGCGGTGCTCCACACAAGCTGTCCATTCTCGGCGAGGAGGGGCGGGGGGGGGTGGGGGGGATTAAAACGCTCCATTCACACTCCTCACTCAGGGATGTCAGCTAGGAGTAATGTCATTTACTGCTCCGTTTCCGTGTAGCGACACGAGCCCCGAGCAGGTATGCCACTTCTTCGAAGCGCAACAGTTGCAGCATCTTATTCCTACCTCTTATAGTAACACGGAGTAAACGTACTGTAGCTGAGCTAAGTAAAAAAAAAAATGAGAGAAAGGCAGACATACAGAGACAGACAACAGGGTTACAGCACTAAAAGGCCCAGTTTAAACCCACCACTTGCTGTAGTACCCTTCATCAAGGTACTTACCCTGAACCGATACTGTAAAAATCAGCCTGCTGCTGTATAAACGGGTAAATCACCGTAAGAAGCTTGACACTAACTTGCACTGTACCACTGTCCCACGACCGAGAAAATTTACCTCCACGGACCAGTTGCTTCACGGTTAAAGAAAGACGCCGCTCGTCGCCATTCCCGCTCAGGTGACGTCACTGGCGAACTTACCGTAATTTACCACACTGTGGAGGGGATGGGGGGTGGCTGGCGGTAAGTGAGCTGATTATACAGCATGTGATTGGAGAAAGAGTGAGACTACTGAGCCGGTGATTAAAGGTCTTACTCTGCCAGACGTGCAGCTCTTCCCCTTTTCTGTCCATTTCTCCCTTCTCTCACGCTCTCCGAGTCCGGCTGTGGTCAAGGGGTCACCGAGTTCCTCGGTGGCAGGCCGACAGCGGAGTCTGACGTCACTGCGCACTGGTCGCAGGAGAAGGACAGCCCCCTCCCCTCCCCTCCCCTCCCCTCCCCATTTGTACTGAGAATCCAAAAGGATGCACCTTGAAAAAAAACATCACTTTACACTGTTTTAATCTTTCACTTACTCATTCTAATGACCTGTCCTGCTAAGGTGCATGGCGATCCAGAGCCTATCCTGGGATCACTGGGCACGAGGGTGGGGGGGTATACCCTGGACAGAACACCAGTCCATCACAAGACAATGGCTCAAACAATAAGGGCAACTCAGAGTGACCCGTTCACCTAAACTGCATGTCTTCGGACTGGGGGTGGGGGGAAACCAGATCACCGAAATAGGGAGAACATGCAAATTCCATACTGACTGAGCTGGATGTGAACCTATGGCTGAAGAGACCAGGTGCTGTGAGGCTGCAACACTACCCAGCATGCCCCTGCACTCTTACACTTCTGTGACACTTCTTCCTGCGTTACTCATTCGCCTCCCATCACTATTGTGTCGTACGCAAGCTGTTGTGCATCTCTCCAGCTCTCCATCCACATCTATTTATTCAGCTGATGCTATTCTCCAAAGCAACTTACATAACTATTAACCCTTTTATACAGCTGGGTAAGTTTACTGGAGCAATTTACGCTAAGCACCTTGTTCAAGGGTACTGCAGCAGTAGATGAGGTTTGAACCGACACCCTTTCGGATTCAAAGGCAGCACTTATAACCGGCACGCTATCAGCTGTCTTTAGGCGATACGCCGCCTGGTTGACATTCAAGGCCAGATTTTCAGTTCGGACTGCCCTATTCAAAAGTCCGCTAGCAGGACGGACAAGGCGGACTGGCTCCACATGTCGGATCATCGATTCCTCCCTGTTGCCAAGGTCAACGTGCGCTGCTGACATGGTGGATTTGCCATGGTGACAGGCAGCTCATCAATAACAGGCTGAACAGAGGTCAGGCGCTTCAGATCACATGGTCCAGAGCAGCCTAGCACGGTGACAGGTGGTGGACTCCATTCAGACAGGTATGGAGCTCCGATTGTCGTGGGCCCTGAGAAAGTGTCTGGTGTCATTGCCAAACACTCCAAGACTGAGAACTTCGGGATGCAGGTAGTGTTGTGGCTAAGAGGACTGACTTTACATCTGAAATCACAGCAGACGCACTGATGCCGTACCCTTGAGACAATAAAAAAATAAAAAAATCTCTGTAAACAAGTACAGTGCAAAAAAGAAACGTAAAACTTAATAAACAACGCAGACGCGCTTCGATGTACTCAGTGGTCTGGTGCTGTAAAACTCAAGATAACAAAAATTTTTCCTAACTTCGAGTTGCAATAAAACTTAATTTCGATAACTAGATTTTTTTAAATTACTTTTTAAACACCCTCATTTCCATTTCCACAACCTCCGAATCAATCCCAGAAGACGACCAAATCATCCCATAAGAACATGGAATGTTCGTCAGCTTCTGGCCATTTTCAGTTCTCTTTATTATCTACTCTATTAAAAGATTAATAGCACAAATGCCCCTTGATTTACTTATGGCCCTATATTTTAACATTTTTAACGTCAAACTACATGAAAGGTAAACCCTTTAAAATGGATGAAAATAAAAACTGATATCCACAAACTTCTAATCAATTCCGACTGACTTAATGCTTTAAACAGGTGCAACGCTTCCCATCTTGTTATTGATCACCAGCACCCAGGAGCACCAGACGTGAACAGTAAACGCCGTGGAAATGAGTTGTATTAATCCAGTCCAGACACACTCCTCCTCCGTATCTATTCTCTACGAATGCATTTTACTAACAGCTCTTCACAGCAGCACAGCTTGTTTTTGTTCCGTGACAAATTCTGAAAACGGGTAAGTGAAGAAAACCCACCCATCCAATTGTAAAAACTGCGTGTGCTGAGCAGGGTCACAGTGAACCGGAGCCTATTCCAGAACCAATGGACACAAGGCTGAGAAGTGGTACGCACGGGACGTGGCATCAGTTCATCGCCGGGTAGTGAAACACACACACACACACACACACACACACACACACATACACTAAACATGCACTTCAGCATCGCCAATCCACCTGAAATGCATGTCTTTGGACTGTGGGAGGAAACCAGAGCACCCGGAGGAAACCGACACAGACACGGGGAAAACATGCAAACCCCACACAGACTGAGTGTGGATCGAACCCACGTCCTCTCGCAGTGTGAGGTGGCAGCGTAACATGCTGCACCACCAAGTGAAGAAAGTGGAATCAAAAATAAGGAAATAATGTGGGGAAAAAAGGTGTATTTTCAAAAATCTGCCCCTGTAACATTTTCCACATGATGGGCCAGTACACCTCTCTATGTGACCTGTATGCAGTTTTATTATTAATGCAAACATTCTCCACGTTCTTTGCTCTGACCATGATGTCCCTGAGAATCGCTGTGGGCTTTGACACCCCTCCTGCCTGGCTGGAGCAACATGTGTAACATCTAGCTCACTCTTCTTATTCACACGTGATCCCCTGGGGCTCAGAAGCGCAGAGATCTACTAACCCAGAAATGCACAAATATAAACAAAAACACACACGTTGTTGTCAGAACCTGCACTGTAAGTTGGAACGTGGATTTGTGCATGTTTTCATATTGACCGCCAAAGGCACAGAATCACCACACGCAAAAAGACATGTATTCTCATTTTGTCAGCGACATCAATCAAAATTAAACTAAGAAAAATAACCAAATATACACACACACACACACACTCAGATCAGTGATATATATATACACACACACACACACACACACACACACACACACAATATAGTATATACGATATATAGATGTATAGATTCTAGTATCTATACATCTATATATCATATATACTGTATATCACTGATCTGAGTGTGTGTGTGTACATAGAGATATAGTATAGTATATACTGTATTTATAGATATACTATATGCATATAAACTGTCAAACATATTATATATATATATATATATATATATATATATATATACACACACACACACATATATACACACATATATACAAATACACACACATATATATATATATATATATATATATATATATATATATATATATATATATACACACACACATACATACACACACACACACATATATATATATATTATATATATAAATCACAGGTAAAATAGCTTTCAACTTCTGCTGCTGATATGCTTTCAAATGTAAAAAAAAAAAAAAGTCATATTGCAACCTTGGATTTACATAAAAAGAATAAATTGGATGATATAAGAGGGGAAAAAAAAATGTACTGCTCTTTAATAGGGTTAATTCCAGGTCCTGTACTGGACACAGGACCAGTTACAAACATGGTAAGGACAGTCCCAACACTGGCCTAGGGAGGGTGCTCTTCTCCTGCTTTCTCAACCATTGACCCATTTCTTACTGATCCCTTGTGCCATGGTTCTGCAAATAGTTTGAGGTATTTTATTACTTTTTTTTTTTTCTCCATTTAAATGTCTTTACTAGTGAGAAGCAACACAATTTCAGTTGAAAATATGAAGTGAATTGCACCCATGGGGTCACGGTATTATTCCAGTTTTGTAATCGTTATCGTCGTAATGTTTAAAGAAAACGATGTTCCACAAAGTGCACCTTAACGTTATTAACAGGCCAGCTGCCCGTTCCTTGTCGCTCATCCACACTGTGCCACATTCCAGGTTTTGCTCACTTTCTCCGCTGGCCAGGAGGGGTGTGGCTCCAGACCCCCGTTCCACCATACTTACTGTCTCAGCAGCTGTCGCCCTTGTTTCCAAGACAGCTGGCTGTTCTGCGGGCCCTGGAGTTCATTTTCGTTCTCATTCCCATCATCTGGAAAGCAAGCAAAAGGATGTCATGAAGATGGTCCTGGTCCACGCCCACCTAGGTGAGCGCTATGAAGCCATGTGCTGCTACGTCACCAACACCTGCATTAACATCGACGTTTATTCGTTTAGCCGGCACCTGAGTCCATGGCAACAGCTATGTGACACTAAACTCCCGACGATCATTCACTTGTATATGATATATGAGCAATGTAACACGGGGGCACGGTGGCGCAGTGGGTTGGGCCGGGTCCTGCTCTCCGGTGAGTCTGGGGTTCGAATCCTGCCTGGGGTGCCTTGCGACGGACTGGCGTCCCATCCTGGGCGTGTACCCTCCCCCTCTGGCCTTACGCCCTGTGTTGTTGGGTAGGCTCCGGTTCCCTGCGACCCCGTATGGGACAAGTGGTTCTGAAAATGTGTGTATGTGTGTGTGTGTGTGTGTGCATGCACAATGTAACACACACACGCTATGAGCAATTTAGAGTCACCAGTTCACTCAAACTACTTGTGGAAGGAGCCTAGAGCACCCATGAGAATAATATGCAGACTCCACAAGGACTGAGATGGATTCGAACCTTCAGCCAGAAGAACAGCCTGGGAACTGTGAGCCAGCAGCGCTGCCAAGTACGACTGAATAAGATGATCAGGAGGTAGCAAGCTGGTAAACGACAGACCGGTTCTGACGCCAGAGTACACTGGGTCAGTGTGGAACCCCACTGACCTCTACAGAAAGAGCTTACGATACAGCCGTTTTTTCCCTAATTCTCAGGAGTCTCCGAATCTCTTGTACATTCTGAGGCCCTGCTTAGGTTACGCGCTCGAAGGCAGCCTGTTGGGACCTGAGATATACAGAAACAAAGTGAATAAAATAATAAGTACAACATAAGTTTAAATCCCAGGAGGGGGGGTCACTGAATTCACATTTACATTTACTCATTGAGCAGCCACTCCTCTCGAAATAGTCGTACAATGCAAGTGCCTTTCGCCAACAGGCGAATCTTTTATTCGTCGCCCCGTTGCTGTGTCGCTGCCAAGCAACAGTGTGGTTAAGGGGAAGACGTGTCGCAGAGCTCCCCACGAGAGACGCGCGCCAGGTACCCCTGCCCTGTGACTGCCGGCTGCCTCCGATCAGCCAGGTGGGGAGAGAGAGAGAGAGAGAGAGAGAGAGAGGTGGGGGATCCCCACTGAACACAGCAGCGAACCTCAAAGCGGCACTGAATAAAACATGAGCCCTTGGGAATGAACGCGGCAGGAGAGCTGATCTCCCTGAATCCTGTGATCGAAGACCGAAAGCAGCGTGGGGCGGTCGATCTCGGCGTTCGAACAAAGCGGAGACGTTGGTAACGCGTCTGACCGGGTTGGATGAATGCTGGGCAATGCAGCTCCACTGTCAGCATAAGAGCACTTAGGTTGGGAACAAACAACCAACCGCTGCATGGATGCCAGCTCAACGCCTTAGGTGTGTTAACACATTCAGTGACGCGAGAGGTGCGTGACACCCAGTGCCAAAGGGATGGGTCTTGTAGCTAAGTCTGATGGTTCGAGTCTCGGTACAGGCCCTGCCACTGTACCCTAGAACATCAGCCACAACACACGTAGGCAACCGCTTTTTTCCCCCCCCATTCTGGTTAATTCTGCAGCCAACCACAGAAATACACTCACTCATTTAGCTGATGCTTTTCTACAAAGCACCTAACTTTTTTTTTTACCCATTTATAGAAATGGGGAATTTTTACAGGACAACTTTAGGGTAATTGCCCTGCTCAAGGGCACTACAGCTGGAGGTGGGATTCAAACCTGCAACCTTTCGGGTCTAAAGGCTGCAGTTGTAACCGCTACACTACCAGCTGCCCTGCTATAGCTACCTGAAATACCCACACTATTATCACAAAGTGAATTAAATTATGAACAAATTATGACGCACACTCATAGAGAAGAGTAAAAATGGTCAGAAAGACTTATGCATAATGTAAGAATTTGGTTCACCTAAATCGTGTTGGCCACACACTTTTAGAAAACGGGTCAATGGGTCGCACAAGATCCTGCATAACAAGCGGGTTGCAGTCCGGTAAAAGCTCCAAGGTGACTTCACAACACGACAAGGACCTGCTCACCAACGCAACCACATAATTCCACGAAATTGGAGAATGTGGTAAAGCATACAAGGTGACTCTCCATCTGAAAGGGGAACTAAACGAGCCCTCGTTGAGCGAAAGTTTTTGAAGACTAAGGCAGGAGGAATTCAAAGCGCTCGACCTGCTCGATCCGCACGGGCCCGCATCCCGGGCCCCTCGACGTACTCACCGGAGTCGTAGCTCGGGGGCTTCATGTCGCCTTGGTTAAGCTCCGTACCGTACTTCAATTTATGGTACTTCGCCCTGCAAAAGAGAGAGAGAGAGAGAGGAAAAAAAAAAAATGTGCAGATTGGATTGTGCACGTTTTACTGAAGAGCTGGTCAGTTCTTAGACCTCGTTCGCATGTCAGAGGCATCACTCTCAGTCTTGGCCGAGCTGCTTGTGTTTGGAAACGCTCCTGGCGCCGCGCACTATGGTTGTGTGTGGGCTTGGGGGGTCCGCCGCTGTCGGCTCCATCCAGTGAATTCTGGAGGGTCATTTCACTCCGGTGGCCAAAGATAACTTTTTTGGAAACATACAAGGTGCCCCATAAGTCTGGAATCATAAGGAAAAAATAATTCATTTCTTTTAAAAGAACAAGTAGAGTTCGGATAACTCTACTCATAGGAATTCAGACTCAGGGAGCTTTCCGCTGAATAAAAGCATTTCTATTGGAAGCCTTTATCTTGTGTCCTACAGTTACAGACTTACGGGGCACTCTGTATAGTATAAAAGGTAAACGGAAGTGCATTAAACATCCAGTTTTGCAGCATTTACGTACGAAAAGCTACAGTGTGAAATCTGGAAATATCACCATCCGATATAGAAACGTTCTGTTTCAAAACATCTGTAGCTTCAACGCTGGAAGTTATTCATATATCGAGAAATATAGTTAGCGTGTATATACATAGACCTCGCCATATGTCGTTTCGTGCTGCGTCGATCTCGACTTACGTCGGTTTCTTGTTAAATGTATATAGAAAAATATAGCTCGTCTTCAGTTGGCTGACGCGACTTTACGTCGGTCAGCCGAAAATATAAAAAATTGTTAAAAACTTAAAAATCACTTTAAAACAATAAAAAAAGTGTAAAATCAAATAAAAATAAACGTTAAAATAGATAAAATAATATATTGCAATCTATGAAATCAATTAAAAGCTTAAAAATAAAAAAAAAATATTTACCTGCCGTTCGGTGCTGATAACTTTTTTTTCCCTTTACTTTGGCATTAATTGAAGTGTATACAGTTAAGGGGGGTGCTTATTAGGGGTTTATAGGGGGTCTAAATCAGTTTTTTTAGGGGTTATTTCGTTTTCCGTCATTTTTCGACTTAAGTCGCGTCCTTTGGAACCAATTAACGACATACGGCGAGGTATTACTGTATATGTAACACACACACACACACACACACACACACACACACACACACACACACACACACACGTATGTACTGTATATAAACGCATACACACTATGTTACTGAACGTCTCAAGAACAAAAACTAGTTTCCATAATTTGAACTCTGTATATGTTTACACAGGAGTACATTATTTATGGGCATAAATCCAGTCTTAACTACAGTAACAACGAAAAGACTCAAAAATTGTGCTGAAAACAAGTTCCTGCTCACAAGACATTCAGCTGTTGTTCACCGGACACTTTTCTCTAAAGCAACTGACAGTGTTAAGTTTATAACAGGTAGTCATTTATACAGCTGGGTAATTTTTACTGTGTCATGTCAAAGTAAAAACCCTGAGCTCAGGGCAGTATCTCTAGCCACTACGCCCCCTGCTGCTCCTACACGCTCTGAACCGCGCTGCTCAGGACGAAAGATGTACAGCAGACCGAAAAAGTTGAGACGGAGATCTCTCGCTCACACTGCCAGCATAGCCCCGCCCAAACGAAGCAGTAAACACACTTTGGAGCGTCCCATAAGCTTCCCTGCTGGACTCCACACTTCCCACGCAAATGCAAAAACTGCAGTGATTCGCGAGGAACGCGTTTCGCACCGCTTCACACGAACAGCCCGACTGGTGGACGCACTCCCTTCTAAACCCCGTTCGAACGGGGAACGTCCCGCGTCCTCGTGGCCTGCTGCCTCCACGCTGGGAGAAAACATCACGTGTTGCTAAGCAACCAAAGACATCAGCAGACGTGCTGGAGGTTAGCTAATGTCATTCCGTTTCCACTCCACGGTCACTAAGACATAAATATCTTAACAGTTTAATACTTTTCTTGTTTGCCAACTAAACATTCCAAGAAATATTTCACTTAAGAAAATGTCAGCCAAAAAGTTAAGAAAAAAAATTAGTTTACATTGATCCAATGCATTTTTCCAAAGCACATTACGATTATTTAGCCATTTATAGAAATGGGTCATTTTCCTAGAGCATTTTAGGGTTAGTGTTCAGGGTTACTACAGCTGGAGGTGGGATTCAGATATGCAACCTTTGGGTCTAAAGGCAGCAACTATAAACATTACGCTACCAGCTGCCTCCAAAGGACAGAAGGGGGACTCGAACCCACGATCAAGCACATAACTCATATGCTGTCGGGCACCGGCGCCGCCTGCTGCACCACCATGCCATGCAGCCGATGTTTTTCTCCACAGCGACTCACGGTCCTTACGCTGATCTTCCAGCCCAGTATCTCAAAAGCAAGCAGAGGTTACACTTTCTTTTTCTAAGGAAAAACAGTAAACTAGAGAACACAGCAATATTTTACAGAGC
The DNA here is from genome assembly GCF_900964775.1 of Scleropages formosus. Lineage (NCBI taxonomy): Eukaryota > Metazoa > Chordata > Actinopteri > Osteoglossiformes > Osteoglossidae > Scleropages > Scleropages formosus. Next base: position 18,639,552 of record NC_041821.1, on the reverse strand, counting down.
AGCAGCTCACAGGATGAGACACTACAGCAAACACACATTCCAAGTCTAGGTCTAATCTCCCATGCGCGTCCCCTTTGCACACAGAACTTCAGCGAAGCATCTAATCGCAGGAGGAGCTCTGCTGTTGTACCCACAGCCTCCTCAATTACCCTGATTTTGTTGGTAAATATCCAGCGGTATGAATGTACAACTTGAAATAGGAATAATTCGTAAAGTAGTTCGCCATTCAGAATGGACTGCGCTACTACAGAGAAGAAAAACATACAATGGACACAAAGGTCGCAGTAGGTCGTGGGTCCCATCATGTGCAACGATGTGGAATAATGCGGTATAATGTGGCAAAGCACAGTGAGGGTTGCAGCTATGAACACGACACTGGTCTTGACGACGGTGTTTTAACAGCAACGCGCTGATAGGCTGGCGCCCGAGCCATTCCCACACCTTACCTACGCCGTTCTCCAGAACTTTCTCCGGATCACTGCAATCCAAACTCACGACGGCAGTTAGAGAGAAAAAGGAAGGCTGGATATTTCTCTGGATGATCTCAGCTGCCAGGTCGTGAGAAATTCATCTGCTTTGGTGTCCAATCGCTTTTGGCTCACGTCTCCGGCACAGACTTAGCACAGAAATTTTGCAGTAAATAAGACACTTTTGAGATCAGCGTGGCGCCTCTCGAGGGCTACCTTACTGACCACAAGCATTCATCAGTCCATCCGGCCAGTAATATTCTACACGCCGCATCACAGGTGTCACGGGTCATCCTCCAGAGCCCCGTCCCATTGCGCTCAGAAAAAACCGAACTGCTCACAAGCCTGTTGGGCAAGAAGTGCAAAGAAAACTTGTACAACCTGAGACGAGCCGCAGCTGCGTTCGCCGAGGCTCGCCGACATACCAAGGGTTCCTAAAGTATTAGAGCGGTGCATCTCGCCCAAGTGTCCGGCTCTGGTCCCGCAGATTTTTACAGAACGCATTTTGAACAGAGCCTGACTGACAAGTGTCGCAGCAGGCGAGATGGGTTGCGACCGCATTTCGATGTCGAAAGAGCCGAGGAACAAGAAGCCCGAGGGCCACAGCTGCGTTTCCAGCATAATTAACAAAACAGAAAAAGCTCTAAAAATGTTCAGCAGTATGCTGCCGCAATTTAATCTGGACCGCGTACACTTCTTGACAAATTAAATACTTCCCTTTAAGTCACCCTGAACAAATGTGCCAGCTAAAATAAAAAATAATAAGAAAAAAAAATCTCCGGCATTTCAAACTTCTAATAACTTTTCTTTGGAGTTCCAGTAAAAATAGCTGAATACATTTGCAAAAAAAAAAAAAGAAAAAAAATGTAAGCCTTCTCAAAAGCTAAAAAAGAAAAAAAAAAAATTAGGAAGGAAAGCAAACAATACGGCTTTTTAAAAAACTTTAACCTCAAGCTTACTGTAGGTTTAGCTTTAAATTCTGGCGACTGGTTTGTAATCTTCCTGAAAAGTAAATACTTATTTCAATTAAGTCAAATTTAACATATATTAGTTCATATAATAGGTGTTAACAATTGGTCTTATCAAGTCTAATTTTCAAGCATATTAGTTATCCAATAGGAGCATTAGATGACGCCGAATCTCGGAGGCGCTAATAACGTTAAAAACACTTATTTCCTTCATCCTGTTGTGGGTGTATATCTGGAACAAATCCAGCTTTACGGTACGATTCCCGTGGATAACGGCGTAATTTGCCAGGCACAGCGACGGCAATGATGGGCACTGTATATGAATGTGTGACTGCTTGCAATGAAAGAGTGAAGGCGAAGGCCTGGGGTCGACGGGATGATCACAGCGCAGTCTTCTCTTACGTTACGGAGATTTCTTGATTCGCGATTCCACACTACAGCCTGTGTTTTGCAGAATCAAAAGTAAAGATGATTTCAATAGCAGGAAGATGGAAGGAAGCAGTTCCACAGTTAGGGGGTGCGGTGGCGCAGCGGGTTTGACCGGGTCCTGCTGTATGGGGGGTCTGGGGTTCGAGTCCTGCTTAGGGTGCCTTGCGATGGACTGGCGTCCCGTCCTGGGTGTGTCCCCTCCCCCTCCAGCCTTGCGCCTTGTGTTACCGGGTTAGGCTCCGGCTTGCTGCGACCCCACTTGGGACTAGTACTTTCTAACTGTGTGTGTGAGTTCCACAGTTTACTTCTCTATAGAGTATTTTTTTTTATACCTGAAACTTTTTAGATTAGCACCTTACTGGATGTGGTTCACCACCGACTTCTTTGGGATGTGCACCTTTGGACCGTTGGAGAAAACCCACACAAACACTGGGGGGGCACGCAAACTCCGCAAACAGGTCCGGATTCGAACCCAGGTTCAAAACCCCCCACCCAGGAGCTCTGAAGCACCAGTCGCACCCAGTGTGAACTGGCAACCACCAGGTTACAAGATCATTTCCCTAAACACTCCCAGCCTGCTGCAGTGCTACTACAGAAACTTAAGAGTAACCTCCTACTTATTTATCCTACACTTTTACATTCGCTCATTTAGCTGATGCTTTTCTCCAAAACAATTTACAGTTGTTGAGGGACTTATAACTTGCAAAAAATTTGCAGAAATGTACCGATTTGTACAGCTGTGCAATTTTTACTGTTTCAATTCAGGGTAAGTACCTTGATCGAGGGCACTGCAGCAGGAGGTGGGATTTGAACCTGGCTCCTTTGAGTCCTTGTAGAAATAAATGGGCAACCTTCTACTTTACATGTATTCGTTTAGCTGATGCCTTCCTTCAAAGTGACTTACAGTATTAATCCACCTACAATTATTCACCCATTTATACAGCTCGGCAACTTTTTACTGGAGCAATTTAGTACTTTGAAAGTACTTTGCTCAAGGGTTCTGTAGCTGGAGGTGGAAATCAAACCCACATCCTTTGGGTCCAAAGGCAGCAGCTCTAACCACTGCGCTACCAGCTACCCTCTTTTCTCCAAACTGACTTATGTTGTTGAGTTGACCCATTTATAGAGCTGGGCAATTTTTACTGGAGTGATGCAGGGTTAGTACCTTGCTCAAGGGTACTACAGCAGGGCGTGGGACAGAGAAATAAGCTCATCAATATACCATCGCTCTACATAAAAAAAGAGCGAAGCAAAAAAAATAAAATTTCTATGAGCTAACCCTATATGACAACCTTGCAGTTGGAGGTAAAGGTACGATGGCCAGAACTCTGTCCAACACTGCAACACCACAGATGACAGTACCTGCAGATCACAGAAAATATTGGTGGTCTTCGTAGCTCGGGTTGATGGTTGATGGTTATTCTCCAAGCTTGGCATTTATGTTGTAAACATTTCATCATCAGTGCACAACTTGTGTGATTTGTGTTGGATGCTTCTTCCTTTATATATAGTTTGATGAGTGGGATTGCCTGAAGCTTGGACGTGATTGGTTGGTTTCATGCGAGCTTGAGCATGAGCGGTTCTTCTGATTTCTGATTGGTCGGTTGCCGGTTTCAAACCGGAACCGGTTCGATACCAGTTAGGCCCTCGGTGCTCCAGTCTGCGGAGCTGCGTGGGAAAGACGCCGTTGCGTTGGCTCCACGCAGCTCCTCGTGGCACGGTTACCCGTGGAATACGCCACCGGGCACATTTGAATGACGTCAGCGATGAGCCTCCCGAGAAACAGCCGTGCGGCCTTTCAGAGGAGATGCCCCGAGAGAGGGGACCCCGCTGCAGACACGAAATCGGCAGCACTATAAATAAGTGCCGTGTTTTTCTCCGAGAACAGACTGGCGACCTTGTCGTGGTGGACGGCACACGAAAAGCCCTGGATGGAGCAGAAGGCTGGAGGCATTTTTACCCTCCTACCACAAGGGAGGAACTGTGCTGCGTGGATCGCTTTACCAGCAACGAGCACAACGGACAAAGGAGCAGACACCCTATTTAAAACTCAATCCTCCCTTTCACGGTTTGCCTTCCCCCAACCCCACACACACAAAACTAAAAAAGAGATTCCAATTTAACGAAGGCGACACATTTTCCAAGAGGATGACGGCTGCGACGTGCTCTAGGAAAACATCCGGCCGCGCGCTGTTAACGGGGCGGCAGCCTAAACGGTTTGGATTAAAGCAAAAAATTAAAATAATAACATTCCATCATGTCTCGCTTCCCCGTGCTTCACCAGTACAGTGCAGAAAACTTGAGGATTTTCAGCCTGAATACCAATATATAAATAATCCTGTGCCGGGCCTGGAGCGTGACTCACTGAGTGGGAGCGCGCGCAAAGGCAGCGCGGTGTAATAAAAGGAGCGATGGGCACAATCTGTTCTTCGCACTCGGATGTACGGATTTCGCGCCGCGAAACGAATCCCTCCGCCGGAATCGGCAAGTTTGCGCAGGCAGAAAATTAGCATCGTCGCTCCGCAGGACCCGCACGGAAAATAAGCTCAAAAAGAGTGTTGAACTTGAGCTCGTTCGGTGTATTTTCGCGTAGCACCGCTTCCAGCAAGGCTGTGCGTGCGTAAAATCCATCGAGGGCGAAAGCAGCCACGGGACGTGGGCAAACCTTCACGAAGCATCGCTTTCGCCTCACAAATGGCCACGTAGAGCACAAGCAGTGTTAACAGCGTTAAATTACCCCTTCCGGAGACCTGCAAACCCTTGTTCCGCAAAACCCGCCGTAAATTACAGCTACGCGGTAATTACCCTGCTGACAAAAGTAATTAGAATACAATTACACTGTAAGAGATGTTAACTGTTACACTGAATGCTGTGGCAATGTCACTTCCCATGATGCTACGGTGGGCTCTCCAGACACAAGTGTGTCGTGTGTAGGAGGTCGCGTGATCGTACCTTTCTTGCTTGAGCGCATACTCCAGCATCTTAATCCTCCTCACCAGGTCCTTCTTCAAGTTCTCCTGGCCCTTGCGCTCACCCTGCAGGAAGGCGATCTGGGCCTGAAAGACACAGCATTGGCGGAGGTGTCACCGAGATGCTGCTGATGGGCTCCGGCCCACGAGGTGCTACGCTCTCTACACCCCCGACACGGAGTAGAGCGATGCCACACGTACCAGTTCCCTTTGTCCTTCTCCATCGCTGAGTTAAGCATTAAAAATAGTTCATCTGCAGGTGATCAGACCTTGGGTGTGCAGACGTTGTGATGAAAGGACAGTCCAGAGCATGACAACAGTATTTTCTTTTAAATATTTTTAAGAGTTTTTTTTTTTAAAAAAAGAGAGGCTGGATTATCGGCAAAATGAAACCAAAACCTAAGAATAAATAAATAAAGAAACTAAATATTTTACATTATTTTCCAACCATACAACTCTGAGTACATACAAAAGAACATTTTTGGGACACGTACAATCACAAGGAATCCTTGCACTCTTTATACTGGTTTCAGCACAATTTGAGGAAAGAAACAGCCGTTTGAATATACAGGGATTTGCAAGCAGAAATGCAAACTATATTAAATTTTCCAAAAAAAAAAAAAAAAAAAAAAAAAAAAAAACACCTTTTCATAACACGGAGTTTGAAAACATTTACAAATAACAAGACTACCATCATTTCAAAATGATGAAGAAATGACTGGAATGACCTTTCACTGGTATGACTCCCCCCCCTCCAATTAGCCCAGACATACAAGGATCAACTTGCAAATATAAAGCCTGCAATGGAAATCATCTGTAAATAAAGTATTAAGAAAATGTGTATTTTCTTGCTAATGTAATGCAGTATGGTGTTTTCATGAGAACGTTTCTCATTCCTGACACTTGGCCCTATTTCTCCCCCATGGGGATTTGCAGTTCAGTGGTACACCGTGCAGCAGAAAGCAGGGCAGTCGCGGCTTTCAAAACCGACACAGCGAAGCGCACCGTTTGCACGCCTTCCGTCCTTAGGCGACGCTTCTTCTCGCATCGGAGCGCAAAACGAACGTCCCGCCACATTTTACCCTTAGCGCTCGCCGGGATGTCATTCCCCAGAAGTCCCTGCAGCGCTTCGAGAGCGTTGCGGAAATATGTAGGTTTAAAAGTGCATCTGACACTTCTCCACATGAGCTTACTTTAAGCTACGCGCACCCATTTATAAAGCAGGGTAGTTTTTACTGTACCTGGTCAGGGTACGCACCTTGCTCAAGGGTACAGCAGCCGGGTGTTGGGATTCTAAGCCGGGTCTTTCGAGTGCTCTAACAACCGCGCCACCTGCTGCTCCAGGAAACAACCGCATTATCCGGGAAGACTTTACAGTAGGCGACCAACGGGATGCGTTCCATCGACTCCGACGACGACAACACAAAGAGTATTCAGGGCGCTTCCAGGAGACGCTGACCTCCTTCCTGCTTCTACCGCAATCTTCAGTGAAGCGCTCTCCACCCCGGTCCCGGAGAGCACGAACACAGCGGGTTTTATGCTCTACTCCAATGTTCCGATTCTGAAGAACTGCAGGCGCATCGTAACGCGGTCAAGGTGAGCATACGGTAAACATGACTAACACATTTGTCTTTTGATTTATAAATACCAGGCTTCGTGCATACAGATAGGTCGAGTTTAACAGGTCATTTCTGGGAAACCACACTGATGCTCTACAGAAGAGAGACTGAAGGCCACGCCTGTCGACAAGACTTGTAAACAATACCAACTGATTTATGATACCTCCGACATACTAATATTTAACGTGCGTTTAAAAACAAGTACCGGGGAAGACAAAAACCGAAGAAGTACCACCTCCTCAAAACCAGGACGACCTCAACACACCAACATACCCAGAGCTTCCGCACCAGTTACGGGAAGCTTCACGTTCTTTAAATCGCTTCGCAACCGCGTTGTCGTAGCAACGCACCTATCACCTGAACGAAGGACGAGAGATGGAGCGACGGCGAACGCCTCCGACGGATTGCTCGCGGAACCGCCCGGCAAGAGGAAAACGACTAAAAAAAGAAACGGAACGAATAAAGCGAGCAGGAGGACCCGTCTCTTTGGGGTCCCTTTGAAAATCCCGAGCTCTGACTGATGCAATCACATTATGCTATGCCTTGTACACGCGTAAATACACTTTAAAAATAGTACTTCTGTATGAGCGGAGGAAACGAGTTCAGACAAAAGAAGGGAAACCCTTCAAAATCCTTCAAAGCTTCCGGTTTCGCAGCAAAAAATCTCTGCCTTCACACTGCTACGAGGCTGGCTGGATTCAGGAATCCTACTTTAAACAAAAAATAACTTTAACGGTTTCAACATACAGGGAATTTGAAGTGGCCCAAGCCCAACTGGAGACATTATACATACAGAACAACATTAAAACACACAGCATAAAAAAGGCAGGCTCCATATCATCAATATTAAAGAAGGGGCCATGAATGAATACTAAACACACAATGAGTGCAGTACAGTTACTAAATACAGTAGCTATGGAAACGAAAATAGCCTTAAGATTAAATATGAATGGGTGTAGCTGCGTTAAATTAGTTTGTAGCTGGATATATAGATATATCTTACTTATGTAAGATACACTGCTCAAAAAAATTAAAGAAACACTTTGAAAATACATCAGATCTCAATGGGGAAAAAAAAAAAAAAAAATCATGCTGGATATCTATACTGATATGGACTGGGTAATATGTTAGGAATGAAAGGATGCCACATTGTTTGATGGAAATGAAAATTATCAACCTACAGAGGGCTGAATTCAAGGACACCCCGAAAATCAAAGTGAAAAAATGATGCGGCAGGCTAGTCCATTTTGCTGAAATTTCATTGCAGCAACTCAGAATGGTACTCACTACTTTGTATGACCCCCAAGTGCTTGTATGCATGCTTGACAACGTTGGGGCATGCTCCTAGTGAGACGACGGATGGTGTCCTGGGGTATTCCCTCCCAGGTCTGAGCAGTGTATAAATACCACACACACACACACACACACACACACACAGTCTGAAACTGCTTGACCCAAGCAGGGTTGCGGTGAATCGGAGCCTAACCCAGCAACACAGGGTGCAAGGTTGGGGGGGGACACACACCCAGGACGGGACGCCAGTCCATCACAAGGCACCCCAAGCAGGACTCGAACCCCAGACCCGCCAGAGAGCAGGACCCGGCCAAACCAGCTGCGCACGGTGCCCCGTGATATAAATTACTAATAGAGACAAATTTCTGGACAGGGAAGTGAAGCGCCAGCACGGATCACAGTGCCCCCTGCTGCCCTGGAGGATAATCACACACGTCCTGAACACGGTCAGCAAAGAGCCGTTCATGCAATGACACACGGCACATTAACTATGCATCTTTACGTACTGCTTCTGAGCAATGTGTTCCTTATCGTGAAGATCCAACATAGAGGGCGGGCGCTACCTAATCACCTTTCCGAAAATGTATGCTGATGCCAAACATTTGCAAAGGCGTTGAAATCTTATGCAGGGCCCATTGTTGAAAAAAAATGCGTTTCTCATTTTATGAAACCCCCGAGTACGATAAAAAGCACAAAAAATATCCCTCACCCATGACTGTAAACAAAATCCACAGATTACTTGTAAGAAAAGAGAAATGGTGCATTAGCATCTGGTTGTCATTGCTTCGTATTTTATTTTTAATTTTCCTCACGTGTGGTTGCGTTAACCACCCGAAAAAGCAGCCACTACTTGTGGTTTTTGGAACTGCCCATAACAGAGGCTGCATGTTATATTTGGTTTATAGCACCATAGGCAGTTGGGGTTGGGGGGGCTTTGTGAAAAAGTTAAAATTTCCACCAAAAAAAAAAAAAAAGATCGATATGAAAATGCATCAGGAACAACAACATAAAAGGAGAGGTCACAAAATGAAATTTTTGTTTTAAAGCACACATATCTGAGACAGAGAGGAGTGGACTGGAAGGATGAGACTCAAATTACGATCCCTAATCAACTCTGGCCTCTTGTCAGTACTTGTCCCCTTCTACAGAGCATGGATTCATAGTTGCTCGAGGCTTTCCAGTTGCGAAGGGGGTGATGTATAGGGACAGCTGGTAGCACAGTGGTTCGAGCTGGTGCCTTTGAATCCCAAGGTTGTAGGTCTGAATCCCACTTATGGTTGTAGTACTTGCTTGAGCAATGTACTTACTCTAAAACTGTTGGAGTAAAACCACTCAGCTGAATAAAATAGGTAAATAATTCTAAGTTGCTTTGGAGGAAAATGCCAACTAAATGTATTGGGCCTATTTTCTGTGTACGATAAATGTTTATGTTCAATAATTTTGGGATCATACCTGTTGAATGTTGACAAAGCTTTATGCAGCTACTCGTGTGATGTACATTGGTTTATATGGTGAAATGCGACAAATTAACTGAGCTTTAGAATCATGTGTCTGCATCCAGGTCTCTCTTTCCGTTGTATTTAATGCACTCATTGTATTTTTCCTCTGAGATGTACGTCACTGTGGAGAAAAGTGTCTGCTAACTAAATAAATGTAAGCTACCTTATGGTGCTGGTCATTGAATACCTTTATTTTAACTACTATTAATAATAATAATAATAATAATAATAATAATCCCCAGAGGGAAAGAGGACTTGGTTAGAGCAGCACTGAAACATGAAGAATAAACACATAACTCCCTATGGGGATTTTCATTCAAGTTTCCATTCTTTCATTAATTCATTCATTTCTCAGGATTGTCATGATGACGTGTGGAAAGCGCACCTTAGTATTTCTGTTCTTCGATTCAATGCATACAAATCTGAGCAAATCACTGGGTTATGTAAATTTCATTTTGCAGCATTACGCCGAATCGCTTCCATCAGTTTGACTCCCTCCTTCCGCATCTTGGCAGATAAACCGTAAGTGACAGAATACTTGGGTTTGTCCAGGCAGACTGTGATCGTCGTTGTCAGAAAGTGGAAACAATGAACAGCAGACTGTATCTCGTAGGTAATGAAATGGCAAAGAAGTTCTGCTGCATTCCCTTACAGGAAGCAGGAAAGAAAACAAGGCAAAAGTTCAGTGTGGTGAACTAGAGAGCAGGGCAGCCGTCTGGGAGACGCTGCCGTCTAATCTAATGTAAGATAATAAGTTTGCTCACCGACCTTCTCACCGTACAAAACCCATAATCACCCTCTCCCAGTGTTCTGGGCTACAGCAACATAGGTGGTGGTGGAACCAGGACAACGAATGGGTCACCTTCAAAACAGACCAGGACAAGCGCTTCATGAAAACAGACATGACACATGACCAAGTTATTGTAATAATGCAGTGCCAATGTTTGATTGCTTTTTAAAAAAGAAAAAGAAAAAAAAAAAAAAAAAAAAGGGGGGGAAAAAAAAAATCAATAAATTCAAAGAAGTTGTTACACAAAGTGAAGCCTAATTACAAATCAGAACCACTCCTGTGCCAACAGGCGATGTGAAATACTTTCCTCCCACTTCCTTGGCCTGAGAGTTTTTTTTTTTTTTTTTTTTGTTTTCGTTTCCTCAGCTGCCAGGAGGCCAATTTCAGTATAATTCATTCTTTATTTGCTCCCCACTGCGCCAACTAAATGCTGTGTCCCTCTGCAATCAGTACTATTTCAATTATGTGCTGAATTGTGAAATAACTATTTCGGTGCAAGGCTGGTTTTGTTGGTTGTACCACTATTTCAGCCGGTTATCTCGCAACCCTGTAAGCGCTGCTTTGCCACGTAGAAGCGCATCCCTGCAAGTCACTTTGTACAAAACCGTCAGATGGACGGACGGAGGGACGGACAGACAGACAATATCCATTGCAATTACAACCCCTTTAGGAAAACAAAACGCAACTCGTCACCATAAATGCCAGATTGAAGTGCCTATCCTGTGCACTGCATGTTTCTCGAGGTTCGCCCTTTCTGCAGGGCATTTTTTCTCACACTATAAATTAGGACAGTGTGTTATCGCTTTCCAAAAAGGGCATTTATAGCCCAGTTTTCATTCAGGTTTCCAAGGGAGCATTAAGAAAACGCATTCTGCGCTCTTGTTGGCATGTGAAGGAGAAGTCAGAACGCCGGTGGGAAACTCCCCGAAAGCCAGAAGGGAAAACGGCAAACGGGCACCGCGGCAAGAGCGCGCAGCCGCTGCGCGGAAGCTCTGGGTGACGGCGAAAGCCCTAAAGCAGTCCGCACGTTCAAATGCTGCCCGTCTCGACGGCCAACAACAAGCTTGCATAAGAGGCTGCATTCCACCATACCACTGACCCTTTTAGAGATATTGGTTTCTTTGTTTCCGACGGGAGGGAGGCAGGAATCCAACCGCCGATAAGCACCCATGGAATCCTTACCGCGTTGGTCAAACAACATCACTGAACACGTGTCATAAAGAACAAAACGTTCCGATTTGACCAAATCGGCAGCGCTGACGGCAGTTTCCAGGGAAAGGACGGCCTCTTTCGACAGCGTTCTGCGAAATCACCCCGTTAGGCGAAGTCCCCTTGTCCTGCTAAGATGAACGGCTGAATGTTCGTGTCTCGACCATGTAATTAACTTTACCTTCAATAGGGAAAATTTCTATCCATTCCTGAGCTCCTAACGCAACACCCACTTATGTTAAAATCTCACCCAATATCATTAAAAGAGACACAATTGCTTAGTTACAGTAGTTAAGATTTGTCATGAAAACGGCACAAGGCAGTTTCCCTTCGTTAATTACTCTATAATACCGTACGGCTGTCTGCCCGCACTTGTTCAGCTCGGTACACTCATGGAAAACACTGGAATGTTTACCATACTGCAGACTTTACTGAAGAACAAGCCAGCAGGAGAGAATAACCAGGGAGGATTAATTATAGGAGCCGCCTTTACCCAGTAGGGTTAGGACCCCAAAGGCATTCTGCCGAACACAGGGCTGGTACTCCCCCCATTACTAGCATACACGGTATGGTTCACTGTCATAATTATTATTATCACCATCATTAGTATTTTTATTTATATATATATATATACACACACACACACACACACACACACACACACTTTCATTAGTATTATAATTAGTAATAAATAGCACAACTCTAGGGGGGGCGCGGTGGCGCAGTGGGTTGGACCGGGTCCTGCTCTTCAGTGGGTCTGGGGTTCGAGTCCCACTTGGGGTGCCTTGCGACGGACTGGTGTCCTGTCCTGGGTGTGTCCCCTCCCCCTCCGGCCTTACGCCCCGTGTTGCCGGGTAGGCTCCGGTTCCCCGCGACCCCGTATGGGGCAAGCAGTTCAGAATGTGTGTGTGTGTGTGTGTGTGTGTGTGTGTGTGTGTAGCACAACTCCACAAACAATGGTGTCCACAAACATGTATTAATTCATTTACTTATTTAGTAGCCACTTTTGTCCAAAGCACCTTCTAATGAGCACTATGTGGTGTTATCAGCCCACACACCTTATTCACTGTGGTAACTTACACTGCTAGATACACCACTTACACTGGGTCGCTCATCCATACATCACTGGAACACACACACACACTATGGGTGAAGCTGAACAGCATGTCTTTGGACTGTGGGAGGAAACCAGAGCACCCTCAGGACAGGAAACCCACACAGACACAGGGAGAACATGCAAACTCCCCACAGACTGAGCGGGGATCGAACCCACGCCCTCTCGCACCTCCCAGCAGCGCCACTTGACGTTCCACCCAACTGAGAGGTGCACAAAATCCAGTCCGGGTCCTTGCGAACATGAAGAAATGACACACAAGCCATATGAAATAAAGCTCCTTGTAAATCTTGTAACTCAAACAGGCACCTCTCTGGGAATGACTGAAAAGAAAAAGAAAAAAAGAAAAAAAAAAAACAATTTGTTCCCAGATGAAAGAGATGTTATCGAAAATTAAGGAGAAAACCTCGTTACTCTTATGCGTGACAGTGATATCTCTGTAAAGCACACAGACACTATGCCCTTACAGGCACTGGGTAGTGCTACCGATAAGCGGTTGACGCTACACCATCATCATTCCATCGCAAGATTAAGGCTTTATTTACACGAGTGTAAGAATATTCAGGCTGCAGCATCTGTTCATCTTACTTGGAGTTAATGGTTACATGTTTCTAGTTTATTTCTACTAGTGATAATTAAGAGACAGGAAGTAATGCACAATCATCAGACGGTGACAGGATCCACATCCTGCGGTAGTACTGTACTCCTGAGCCACAAATTTACCCTGAACTCCCCCAGCAACAATTATCCAGGTGTACAAATGGGTAAATAACCGTCTATCACTTAACATCGTTAGTTGCTTTGGAGAAAAGTGCCAGGTAGACAAATAACAGTATCCGATCTGCTATTTCGGCTATGAAATAACTGCAGTTGGAGATGTCACGGAGTAAGTTAATAAACTGCTCGAAGAAAAACGTCTCCGTCCAGTGCCTATATTAAAAGCGACGAGTCCAACCACCACCGTTCAAACCCTACGCGTACGCCGGCGCTCATTGTTTCCAGTGGGAGGACAAAACACTAGATTTAGCCAGAAAATACCTAGGTTTACACCACCGAGGGAGAAAAACCTTTGGGGTCCCAAAACGCGCGATACGATCGGCGGTGTGGTTGGACAGAATAAAATGCCTGCTGCGGGAGTAGAAAGGCTGCGGAACGAGCAAAAATGCCACCGCGCTGAATAATAAACGCACTGCATGGGAGCCCTTTATGCGAGGGCTCAGCGTATTTTGCTCCCCTCCTCTTCACAGGCAGAGATCTCCAGCGCTCGAGACGCTCTCTTGCTCTTCCGTGTTCCTCCCTCACCACAACGTACCGTCGCTTTCAGCAGGACGGCGCACCGAAGTCCACGTTGAAGCCGAGCCCCAAAGGCACTTGCAACGCGGTCTGATCAACAGCGCCGGTGCAACGGGTTTAAAAGGACACATTTGCCGGAGCAGAAACAGCACCTACGTTCCAGCGCACGGTCGAAAGCGGTACAGCATCTTCAGCGAGCGCTTCGGTTAACCGTGTTTTTTACTCCAGCTTTTCGAACACGCTTTTAACAGCGGGGCGCTCCGAAGAGGCAATTCGTTAAGTGAAATGCTTTACGTAACCGGCCTAAATCGAGCGCGCCACCTTTTCGGCGCTCCCCGGCGAACCTCGTTCGACAGCTAAACCGTTGGAGACCGCGCTTCTCGGCGGGCCGCTCTCCACATCTCGAGCGGTCCATTTTCGGCACGGGTGCGTTCGCACAGCCCCGTTTGCCCGCCTGCTCGCCCGCCTCTCTCCGATCGCTTTCGGAAGCGTGTGTGGCGAACGGGCCGGACGTGTCCAAACCGCACGCGGCCTGCTGTTGAGAGCTCGGCTCTTCATCCGCACAACAATAAGCAGCACGAGGCCGTTCCAGAACGGTCAAGGAGAAGGTCGCAGCGGCCTGTGTACCCTCCGCTGACACAGTAAGTTACGAAGGTACGGAGAGAGCGAAGGAGCGGGCAGGAAGAAACACGCGCGTCTACCGTTGTCTCCGGACGCAAAGGATCCCAACGTGAATCCCACCGCCTGCTGCAGTACCCTTCTTCAAGGTACTCACCTTGCATTGCTCCTGTAAAAATCACCCGGCTGTATAAACGGGTAAATCGTCGCAAGCTGCTTTTGTGGGAAAAGTGTCACACGAATGTAAATTTGCACATAACGCGTTCCTGGCAGCCAGAACTATGAGATCAGGCACAAGAGAAAGAAGCTAAGGGATTTTACCGTATAAAATTAACAAGCTGACCAGAAACACGGTAAGATCGCTCCCAAAAATTTACTAGATACTAGAACATTAGAATCTGTCTGAAGCAAGAGGGATACAGCAGGGGGTATAGTGGTAACAGCTACTGTGTCGCACTCAAAGGACCCAGGTTCAAATCCCACCTTCTACTACAGTAGCCTTGAGTAAGGTACTTTACCCAAAGTGAAGAAGTAAAAATTGCCCATCGGTACAAATAAGGTTGATTACTTGACAGAGTGAAAAGCATCAGCTGAAAGGATAACAACACCTTTGTATGCTATGATGTAAGAATGTGAGTAAAGGACTTGTTGGCCCACATTCCAAGGCTACATTAATTCACACACCCTGAATAGACAGAGCAAAGGAATACCCAGGTGAATAAACGGGAAAAGCGTTGTAAGACGCGTTGGAGAAAAGAGTCCTCTAAATAAATAGCTAAAGTATTTAAATTATTATTACTAACCAGACAAAAAGGTACTTATCAATTTACTGCATCAATTGATACTGTAAATATCACGCTGTCATGTAAATGGGAAAAACGCCGATTTGCTTAACTATGAGTAAATGCGGAGAAAAGAGTGCGTGAACTGGATGACGATACGAAAATTGTTCTGATGGAAGCTTTGGAACAAAACAAACATCAGCGGTAATGATCATGCGGCATCACGCCTTGTAAACCGCGTGTCGTCTTCCCAGTTGGAGTCGAGGGAAAACTTGCGCTAGAGCTCCCCGGGCCTCGATGACGGGTGCCGGCCCAGCCCTGCTGCGCGCCGCCCACCTGTTGACTTTGTGGCTGCGAAAAGGGAATTCTTTACATTCTCTAGTTAATCATTTGTTTCCTTTAGACGGCGTGTCTCGGTACTGAGGCCTTGACATTTGTTTCTTCGCTGCACCCCCCCGTGCACCGATTTACAGTAAATTTCACTCTGCTGCCGCCTCCAAATAAGGTCCAAATAAGGTGGTGCTCAAGCACGCGGATTCCTGGGTCTGGGGGGGTCTGGCTACCAAAGCTTTGGTCCCACTGGTCTCCACGTGGACTGGAACAAGATCCTTCCTAGATGCTTACTGTAAAGATTTTTCAGCTGAACAGTTGCACAATCTCTCTTACACATCTACGGGGACGACGTTGCAATCGCTTCAGGCTTTGTCTGTCACTCACTCTTCTATCCTCATGAACTCTTCAGCTCGATGACCGAAAATGCATCTCTAACTTTATCTGCGGTCGACAGAAAACTATGAGAAAAGCTGCAAGGGAAAATGCTGAAGAGGAATGCGGATGAAGGGTGGGAGCACTGAGACGTTGTCACAACGGTACAGCGGCGTTGGCCTGGAACTCTGGAGATACAGTACGTTATAGCACCTGATCACCTTGGTCATACTTGAAGCCCAGCTCGGGGGGTGGGTGGTTAGTTAGAGGAGCTTTGGGTAGCTGGGCTTCGCACACAGCCGTGCTGTTCCCAGGCAGTTCCTAGAGCAGTCATGTTCGTTTCTCTCTCCAGGAGGTTGGGTTGCAGTTAGGGGATGACAACTAGATTAAAAAAGACACTATGAATTATTCAAATAAGTATTTATTTTGATCCCTACACACTAACAACAGCATTATACTCCTCCAGCTCTGCCACTAGGTGTTTCCATTCACAAGTGGTCCAAGATCGAAACCCGTAGGTGCTCCGTTTTGGCTCTGATGCGGTGGAATGAGCTCCTTCCGGCCCTCAAAACTGCAGGATCCCTTTCAGCATTTAAAATGGGTCCCAAAAAACATCTTCCAGGTCCACTTCTCTTCTGATCTCTTAAGAGCGGCATAAATTTTCATCAACGGTCTGTCAACAGCTTCACATCTCCTCTCTGTCAACCCAACAGGCAACTACTAGTGAAATGAGAACCGGCAAAAACGGCAGTACCGGACAAACTAACTGCGCTTCGAAACTCACCAGTTTGCATCTAGGGCTCTTCACCTGTTGTGAAACGCCCGTTTGTTTACTCTGAGTTTTACATCACTTTGAAGAGATGTGTCTGCTAAATATACAGTATGTAAATGACACTTTCCTTCAAAGCAACTTACAACACTGTTGCAACGATTTTATCATTTATCCATCCATCCGTCAACAACCGCTTGTCCCAAGCAGGGTCGCGGCGAGCTGGAACCTAACCCGGCAACACAGGGCACAAGGGCGAAGGGGGAGTGGACACACCCAGGATGGAATGCCAGTCCATCACAAGGCACCCCAAGCAGGGTTCGAACCCCAGACCCGTCACACAGCGGGCACCGGCTGAACCCGCCGGATCACCACGCCCCTTTATCATTTATTCTTACTGTACAAATTCTGCTCAAGGTACTACACCAGGAGAGAACATTCAAACCTGGGTCCATCGAGTAGAAACCAGCTCTGACCACTGTACCACCTAAAGGCCAACAACACAGTCATACTTTACCCTATATTTATACTGAGCATTGTAATTCACCAGAAGGAAAGATGTCACGTTCACAATGCGGTAATCGTGCTCTGGACCTGCAGTGGGGTCTATGCAGGATGAACAAATGCCTTTGCGTTTTGAAGAACTGGCGAGCCAGCAATGCGACCGATGTGTCAGAGAAAAGACAAAATGCACAAATCCTGCTGTATCAACAGCCTCCATCTGACAGCCTGCACCTATAATGGTAGGACAAGGGACAGTCGTGCAGAACTACGGAGCCTCTTTTAGAAGACCAGGATGGAAGTGAGTCATCTTTCAGGGACGACTGTTTCGGCGTTTGAGCTCCGCACCGAGCCAACTGCTTCGGTAAAGAACTTCATTGAAATAGAACATCACGGCACTTCTTCCAGTTTCCAAGGACACCGGCGACGTGACGAAACAACGACCTAAGTGGTACAGTGTGTTAACGGGCAATGAGAAACGGAGAAGGAGGATTTAAAACTGTCCAGCTCCGGTGAAACAAAAGAAAAAAAAAAAAAACAAACAGCTTTGTTTATCCGCCAGGTGGCTGCGGGTAGGTGGGTGCCAAAGAACAGTGTTGCCTTGCTTGTCCATCCTGTATTCTCCCTCATATCGAAAGAGCGCAAGTGATACACAGAGCAGGAAGAAGGCAGAGAGGCAGGAGCGCAAAGACCTCACATCAGCGGATGTGCCGACGGGAAAAGTGTGACGCAGAAGTGGGAAAAGTGTATAGAAAAAATGTGCATTATTCCTGTATGCTTTGACTATTGCACTAATAATTTCGATATAATGACAATTACATATGACAATAATTACAATAAATATTACTGTAACCCTACTGCAGGACCAAGTCAGAGAAAACAAGGTAGTTCCCACCCCCACCTCCCCCCCAATGGGGGTCAAAACTTTTGCTACAATATGAAGACCGCACGTGTCTCCGAGCACCACTGACATGTCCGACCCTGTTTTACTTCGCTCGGCACGATTTTACTTTGCTCACCTTACACCCTCACGGTGGTCAAGCCCATAAAAGACCACGAAGTGACCAACAGCCCTACATCTCGAGTTGGCGCAACAGAAGAACCGGGAAGACGTGTTGACCAAACATTTTCCACGTTTACCAAACTTACCCTGAATTAACGCAGTAGATCAAGTAAAACGATCAGCGAAATGGCACTATTATGTTAATAAGTAACTGTAGGCCGCAGGGTGGCACAGCGGGTCAAGCTGGTGCCTTACAGGTCCCGAACTACGCAGTATGTGCGGCGTTCGACTTCAGCTCAGGGTGTGTAGAGTTTGCACATTCCTCCCTGTGTTTGCGCCCCCCCCAGACGTGCAGAGAAGGCGGCGGACTGGCAAACCACCATCATTCCTCCCTCGTATCGAAAACCATGCGAGTGGTCGGATGCGAGTTGGACTTGACTTGATGGCACTCCCATCCGTCCATCGCAAACAGCACGATAGTTTAAATTGCTTCGGAGAAATGTGTCCTCAAAATGAATTAATAATAAAAAGCCTCGAGAATTTAAAAGAAAAAAAAAAAATGTGTACTGCTACACACTGCTAGACAAAATAGTTCATTTGCTATTAAGAAGTTAATCCGACATTTGCATTTTAAAAAATTAAACTTCTCATTAAACACATATTGCTTCAGCCACCCTAAAAATGGAGGATTCTGAGATGTTTAGACTGATTATATAAATTGGAACTGTATTTCCATGTGATGATTATGTAATGCAAGCAGTGCTAAAAATAATTTTACATTTAAATTAATTGCATCAAAGAATGGCAATCAAAATCGCTTTGAAATCTGATCATACTGATGTCCAGTTTTTCCTCTAGGTTTGATATTTTGTAATACTTTAAAAGCAGAGGAAAATTTATATAAAACGGACTTGGGTCCGATTGCCAACGGGGAATTTGTTGTTTCATAGATTTCTGGCATTTATGATGCACCATCACAAGTTTCATGTGCAAAAATAGACTGATGTAATAATGTAAACATTATTTTTTACAATTAGTTACAACAACCAGGCTGAAGGCCCAGAAGGAAATCCCTTTGTAATCAAAGTTTAAACGTAATTCTTAATATCGAAGCATCCTTTTATGAGGGGCATAACGTAGCAACGAGATGACCAGATCAGCACTGCGGATTACATTAAAAAGATGTTCTGCGTCATCTGCTGCCCTTTCTGAGCGAGCGCTGGATCGATGCAAATTCAGACGTAACGCGTTAACGGCGGCGGCGATGAAACTCAATTTTCCTCGGAGTGCGTTCGAAACAAAACGTCCGTGTCCCTCGTCCGCTGGGAGCTGCTGCGTGACTCTGCGTGATAACAGAACTTAGAAGAGAAAGAAAGTAAAGCATCGTAAACGCTCCCGCCAGACACACACACACACACACACACACACACACACACACACACACACAGCCAAAAGCACTCGAGCCATCCTGAAAGGACACTATAGATACTAAAACTAGACACAGAAAGTTCCAGATTGTACACATCTCGGTCAGTGGGTGGTGCGGTGGTTAAACACACTACCGTACACACTGAAAGTCCCAAATTCAAATCCCATTCCTGCTGTAGTACCCTTGATAAAGGCACTTCCAATGATATAGTAAAAATTACTCTGCTGTACGCTGGGGGTGCGGTGGTGCAGTGGGTTGGACCGGGTCCTGCTCTCCAGTGGGTCTGGGGTTCAAGTCCTGCTTGGGGTGCCTTTTGATGGACTGGCGTCCCGTCCTGGGTGTGTCCCCTCCAGCCCTGTGCCCTGCGTTGCCGGGTAGGCTCCCGTTCCCCGCGACCCCGTATGGGACAAGCGGTTCAGAAACTGTGTGTGTACTCTGCTGTACAAATGAGTAAATCACTGTAAATTGTTAGAGTACAAAAATAATACAGAGCAATAATAACTCATGAGGTTGAAATTATATTATTCGATGTTCGGGTTACACCCGAGACGTGAACGAATGCTTCAGGCCAGGGCTAGCAGGCGTCGATCATTCCCATAAAAACCCCTCGCTCATCCCCCAACGCAGCTTCAGCGGAGAGCGAAAGCCCTGCTCAAAGTCCACGTTACAGGACCCCGTTTTCGGAAAGCGCTTTGAGAGCTGAAAGTGAAACGTGAACTTTAAACACGCCGGGTTACGAGAAACGGCTCATGCCGAAGACTACTCAAAGCGCAGACGGCTCACATCTGAGTCACCAGCGCCGACTGCGACCTCAAAGACTTACCTTCCGTACCCCTTTATTTTGTTCATTGCATTACATGCCTCATGATACCTTGTTTTTTTTGTCATGCTCAACTTTCCGCGCATTGTCTTTAACTACAGGCTATAGTTATTTCAGCTGTCCGCTTGTAGCGCACTGAGCTTGGTCTCCGCTACAGCACTCAGCGCCCACCTTCCATACATCTCATTTATGTCCCTTATTTGTTTGTTTACCTACATATTTATTTCATCTGTTGAAACCTCTTTTTTCTTTGTTTATGCTGTATGCTTCTACAACCAAGTGCCATTTCCCCTCTTGGTTTAATCAGTTTATTTACAATTTAATAGACGTGAGTTAATTAATTTCATTTATTGAATGAATTAATTCTTTACACTTTTACACATTTTGCTGTGTTTTCACCCATTCAAAACCAAACCTGTGTCAGCTCTCCAGCCCAAGCACCCAGCAGAAGTCGGTTCTGAGCCTTTCCGTTAAGTCCAGGTACTTAAAAGTAACACAGCTGCCTTCATAGGTGCTGTTACGGTAATCAAGTGCATTTAACTGCTTGTCCTTCTTCATGTGATCTGGTGTAAAACTTTGGTATTTGGGTTTAAAAAAAAAAAGCAAGCAAATTAAATGTACTCGCACACACACATTTGCTGAAACCAACTATCCTGAGCAGGGTCGCGCCGAGCAGGAGCCTAACCTGGCAAAGCAGGGCGTGGGGCTGTAGGGGGGGACACACCCAGGATGGGACGCCAGTCCATCACAAGGCATCCCAAGCGGGACTCGAACCCCAGACCCGCTAGAGAGCCGGACCTGGCCAAACCCACTGTGCCACCGCCCCTTAAATTAAAGGTACTTTATGTCCCAATTTACAAGAATCCAATTTTAGGAGAAGTCGTTATGGACGTCTCTTGCTGGGAGACCAGGATAAAGAGGTATTCATGTTTCAATATTTTTATTTTATTTTTTTTTTACTGTACTAGACAGACTTTCAAAAAGCACCCATTCAGCTCCATCTGCTGAATCCTCGAAGAGCATTTGCGCCCTTGTTTCGCGGCTGAGATCACCGTAACCTTTTCTCAGGTGCCAAATGGAGATTTACAGCGGTACCTGCGACGAAAGTGCGCGTGCAAAGGGGCATCGACGTCCAAGACGCGGCGAACGCAAGTTTTGCCTCCTCACAACGCGGCCGTCCCCGTTTTCGCACGTCGACACAACCGAGAGAAACGGGTTCCCACAGCCGTCAACACTTAAACATCTCAGCCTTTCGATGGTCACTCATCCCGGTGGCACCAAACCGAAGCCTACTTAACGGAAAACTTTTAAAACGGGGTCACCTCCCCTGTTCAAAGTCTCGTCTATATTAAGACTCTCCTACAACGTCCCCGACTGGCATAATTTCATTTTCGCTTGGTAAAATACCACAGGGCAGCATGGCTGCTAGGAGCGACCGTGTTTTGCTGCGACCTCTGAAATAACGTGGCCTTCCGTGTGGCACGGCGGCTTTCGCGCGGCAAGGAGCCCGTTTTTACCACGGCCCCCATCCCCGCACGGCCGCGGTCCTCAGTCCTGCCTCCCAGTTAGTGATTCGTGGCCGTAACAAGAGCGGAGGCATCGCTGTTTGGGCGACAAACGTCCGTCCTGGTCAGCATCAAAGCTGGCGGAGGGCCATATGACCGCTGTTTGTCCACAGACGGCGGCGGGAAGAATCAATGCTTACCGAGGGTTCAAAGCCAGGGCATGGAACAGCACTGATGATTGGGGGTAATTCCGATAGAGGACCCTGGCCTGGCTCCTATCCCGCACCCACCGAGAGTCCACGGCATTACAGCGAGCTCAAAATTAATTATTTTATGTTCAGTTGTCCGCGGGACACGTTCGTTTTACATTTTACCCCATCCCGCAAAATGGTGCACCTGCTGTGCAATTGCAGAGTATATTATCATTATGACGACTAGATTTCGTAAATGTCTGTCTTTAAAATATCCGTGAACCTCGTACTCAACTCTAGTCAACCAGGGTGACACGTGAAAGAAAGCGTAGTAAGAAAAAAAAGGTTCCGACAAAGAAATCGTTGGCAACAGCAACATGAGAAAGATATTGGGTCCACTTTTCTGTTTGGGCATTTACGTTTACATTTATTCCTTTAGCAGACGCTTTTCATCTCCGAGAAAAATACAATCAGCGCATTACATCAACAGAAGGAGAGACTTGGGCGCAGAAACGTGATTCCAAAGCACAGTCAATTACTCTCTTTTTGGGCACCTTCGAGGGAGGAAACAGTTTCAAAACGAAAACGCAAATGACGTAATCAGCGACGTCACACGGCTTCTTTATAATGATGGCGGTCGTCGTTTTGCGTCAGAACTTTTAAGAATCGAATTTCTTAATATTTTCCCCGAACTTACTGTCCACCTGTTCAATGGAAGGGATTCAAAATTATTCTACCTGTCCAACCATGAAGATTTCACTTTAATCATGAATGAATGAGAATGCAGGTGATACTAGTTATACCACACAGTTTCTTTATGATGACGGCGCTTCCTGGAATTTCCTAATATTTTACATGAATTTATTTTGCACCGATTTATCAGACAGGTATCAGAACGATTCTACTCGTCTAAGAATGAAAATTTCAAAATTACCCATCCTGGACGGTCAAGAAAGCAGTGACGTCACGCTCTGGTCACACAGCGAAGGAGGCAGACTGACCGCAATGGAGAGTAGCATTCGCGACAAGCTGGTCGTTAGAAAGAAAGAAAGAAAGAAAGAAAAAAAAAAAAAGCTATTTGTGAGCAAGATGAGCACAGACATGCAGTGCTCACTGACCGCAAACCAGTCCCATGACGAGTCACACTGGGACAGCAACCATAAACACACCCCCCATTCGACGCAACAGCTCTGCGCGAAGTGCAATGTAAACTCACCTTGAAATTCACACGCTTGAAGCATCAACACACACAAAACCAAAATATAATATTTTATAGCCATATCCCAACATATGCCCGTTTGAGTTGCGAGGACTCACCTTTAAGACCCACATTTGGATTTCGCTTGCCAGTTGCCTCCCTACAGCCGAGCGACACGAGACATTTACATTTCAGTTTATATATTTAATGGACACTTTCCTCAAAACGATATACAATGATTAAGTAGTATTTAACTGGCTTCTCCATGCAAGGTGACTGGACTAAACCCCCTAACATCATCTGCATAGTTAAACAGAGCGATGCAACACACACATTCGCACACTACGTCCGCCTGAAACAAGTATTTGGAGAGTGGGAGGAAATGGACACAACTGTACGGTGTGTAAAGCGATCAAAGGGCTGTACAAGCACAGGTAGAGAGCCAAACGCTATGATTGAGTAATTAATGAAGGGAAAAGTGCCTTTTTAAGCTTTTCTTACTACTGTATACCAATGTAGTGACTTTACGTTGCGATCGGATTTGGCCCGGGGACATTCCAAGATAGTTAGGTGTCCATTTTTGGGTTCGGGAACGTGCTTTTCACATTTACTTCATTCATTTAGCTCACGCTTTTCTCCACGGCGACTTACAATTATTTACCCGCAGCTGGGAAATTTTTACCGGAGGAATTCAGGATAAGTACCTTGCTCAAGGGTACTGCAGTCGCAGGTGGGAATCGAACCTGCGACCTTTGGGTACAAAAGCAGTAGTTCTTAAGTAGTTTTGAACCACTGAAACTAGTGGTAATTAGGTCTTCGTGTGATGAGAATTCACCTTATGAAGAACTTTTAGGAACACGTTACCAGGGTAAGGGGGAGAGGACGATATCTCTATCGTTCTGATGAAAGGCGGTGAGGAAGGATTTTCTCTGCTCTGTGCCCTTTAGAGCACCACCGAGCTGACCCTTTGTCCACTTGCCTCCAGAACCGCTCGCTGTCAGCCGGCATGGAACTGAGGATGAGGGACAGGCTCAGGACATTTACCACAGCACAAGGACTGGACCCCCTACGGTCCAGCAAATACAGAGTCCGCAGCACAGACAAAACAAACAAATACCCAGCAGGACCAACACACTCTATACTCTATAGAATCATGACTCCCTGCTGCATTCTTGCTTCTGAGGTGGCGTGGCGTTCAAGGAAATTATGTTCTAGCCAAAAGGTTGTGGGTTTCAGTCCCAGCAGGAGCGTTTCTGCTGCCCAGGTAAACAAGACACTTGGATAAGAGCATGACCTTACAAATCACAGCTAGATGGGGATCTCCACATGAAGGCCAAACAACCAAACGGCAAAGAGGCAAAATTCAGGATTCCAATTCAGGAAGGTTCATTAAAGCAAAAAGAAGTCATTATAAGTTACAACAAATTAAATTAAAAAAAAAACTCATTAAGCTCTTGAAATGTACAAGTTTATAAGTTGTCAATAAGGAGTCATCTATCTATTTTTAATGACTTCTCACTGAAGCAGCAGAGTACAGGTCTGAACTTCATCCCAGGAGCCATACAATGTAGAGCACTTACAGACACACAAACTCCTCCTAAATGGTAGCACTTGGAATATGAAAGGAAGTCCGAGTTCCCTCACAAAATTCACACAAATAACCAAAGACTATGCGGACTCCATACCGAGAGAACTGAGACCAGCTTCGGTACCAGTTGAGCCACTGAGTCACTTTGTCAACATGCACTTGTCTTCCTGATCATCATCATCATCATCATGATAAACAACAACAGCAAGAAAGAAATATAAGGTATTCATAGCGGAGGGACCACTGTGAGGGTAGGGTAAAAACAGGCACCGTGTGCAAACGCTACCGGGGAAAAACACGGATCACGCAACAACCGGCGCTCCACAAGCCAGCGGAGTCCAGGAGTCCCCACAACACCGAATTAAACCCATTCTGACCCAAAATCCTCACCTTCTGGCGAGTTGCACGATGGCACCAATGTGCAGAATTAGAGATTCAAAATGCACCCCGGAGGCCGGAAATGGCCGGAGAAGCTCAAGCGGCTGCGACACGCGGGCGGACCAAATGCGGGAAAACACAGCGCGCTCACAGTGAGCGGCGGTATAAAGTTTTCGGTGTGAAAATCAGAAGGCTGTCCGTGTATTATTTTTACATAGCGGTGCAGTAAGAGTGAGTACGGAGTGCGGTATACTGCAACCCTGCCAGAGCAGCTGTGACGTCAACCGCTGGGCCCCTCGAACCACTTACCTCCATCACCCAAGGAGAACACCGGCACATCACGTTACGCTACATTTCAGTTAGGCATTTTTAACATACGAACATTTTTCCAAATTACTTACTCAGTTTCAAGAGCATTTTGCTCACTTATCGCCTTGCTAAAACGGACAAGGAAAGAACGTGTGCTGCGGAGCGAAAGCGACCTGCGTTTCTGCCTCTCGTTGCTCGCTGGCAGCAAAATACGCTCAGAACGAAGGTCAAGTTGCCTATTAAGTATTTACAGCTCTTGCCTCCTGTTTGTTTGTGTTGCTGGTCCACACCGCACATGTTTATGGGATGACTCGGTCAACGATCCGCTTTGAATAAGAGTTTGTAGAGCCTTTGTAAAGTGAAGGAATTTTTGTCTTCGGTCATTGCGACTTGATTAACGTTGTTATTTTAAAAATGTTAAAAAGTCAAAAGAACTTTTTATATAGCACAGCTTCATCCAAGACTTTTGCAAAATCACGGCAATTCTGTGTTATTAGCCTTTTGGTTGTGTACATAATAAAGAAAACATACACATACCATCTGGAACCGCTTGTCTTAAGCGAGGTCGCAGCAAACCAGAGTCTAACCCGGCAACACAGGGCACAAGGCCGGAGGGGGAGGGGACACACCCAGGACGGGACGCCAGTCCATCACAAGGCGCCTCAAGCGGGACTCAAACCCCAGACCCACCGGAGAGCAGGACCCGGCCAAACCTGCCACGCCACTGCACCCCCCCCATAAAGAAAATAAGAAGCTGAAAACACTGTACACACACTTTGAGGTTGTGGACATGACCATTTGCTTTCCAATAATTTACAGTTAACTTTAATTTTAATTAAGTATGAAGTTAATAAACACAAGGTTTTTTTTTTCCCCAACAACACTAACCAGGGAGGCTCATGTTATTAAGCTTTCCTTCATCATGGCTTTGAAGTTAGGAACAAACTGAGTTGCAAATGGTCCAATTTAGTTTGTAAATTGAGGAGACAGTTAAAAGGTATGAAAATAAGCCAGATTTCCATTTTGATGAGCTGCCACTGTTTTGGGAGGAATGACATTAATAGTGTTTTTCGCTACTGGAACCATATCGTACTTGTTGACATGGAGATCAGCTAATAACAAAGCACCTTTCTTTAAACCGGAGCTCATTAGTGTGGTACAACGGTGCCCCGGGGCAGGGTGTCCGAACGGCTTTGGACGGGCTGGCTCCGCCGAAACGCTCGGAAAACCAGTCCGCGCCTCAAACCGGAACCACGCCCCAGTCACGCATCCGTGGCCGACAAAGGGGAAAAAACCGGATGGATTTTCAGCTTTTTGCCGAGGACACAAAGGACAAAGACAAAATAAGTGTTGCAAAGTTTCCTTCAAAAGTGCACTGCAGTTAGATAATTCTGCCTCCTAGCTCTCGCGCTGACCTGCCAAAAGGGCTTGGGGAATTATTCTTAATCCTGCACCCAGTTTCTCCAAAAGCTGTCAGATGTTTAGCATCTCTCAAGCACCATTCTTACTAAGGGAGTAGACAGGTCATGAATAACAGAACAATGTGTCCTGTT
Organism: Scleropages formosus; assembly: GCF_900964775.1. Classification (NCBI taxonomy): domain Eukaryota; kingdom Metazoa; phylum Chordata; class Actinopteri; order Osteoglossiformes; family Osteoglossidae; genus Scleropages; species Scleropages formosus. The sequence continues at coordinate 18,612,553 of NC_041821.1, read as the reverse complement.
GGGGGTGGGAACCTTTTCAGACAGATATTCTGAGCTCCTTCGAACAAGCCATTGGCGGCCCAGCCTGGGTCGCATGCGTCGCGGCCAAAGGCAGGGATGAGGACCCGGTCACTCCTGCCCTCCGGACTCCGTGCTTTGGAACCCAATGATACGGAAGCAAAAAAATGCGGCTGCTGTTCGAGGCCTGCAACGAATTTCTGCCCGCCGGGCCCCATTTCCTCTCTGGGCACGTCCGGCCTCGGCGCTCCTCGGCCGTTTTGTAATGCAAGAGCGCGGAACGCATCCGGGAGGACGACGATGAAAGGGCGGCAGTGCTTTTAGCGGAGCACGCTTCACCTCACCACTCTGCTGGAATTGGGAAACGAGGACCGACCAACGTGAGCGGCGATCACGACCTGTGCTGCCAAACGAAAGCTGTCACGTTGCCTGGCACGATTTAGAAGAAAAAAAATAAATAAATAAACTGAAATGCTATGTACCAACCTGTAATGTGCCAATATAGTGTGCAGGAGGGGGGTGTGGTGGCCCAGCCGGTTTGAGCGGTGCCATACTGTGTGGTGGGTCAAGGGTTCAAGTCCTGCTTGGGGTGCCTTGCGATGGACGGGCGTCCCATCCTGAGCGTTTCCCCTCCCCCTTCAGCCTTGCGCCCTGTGTTTCCGGGATAGGCTCCGGCTCTCCACGACCCCGCTCGGGACAAGCGGTTGTTGCTGCTGCTTAGTTGGTTGGCTGGGTAGTGTGTGCAGGCTAGCAGGAGGTAATTTCCAAAACACAGTTACCTTGTTCCATTTATTCTCCAGACTCTTCTAGATGCCTAAAGCGGCAAAAATGTTACCGATATGCACCTCCTTAGTGGCAAGTTGCTCTGAACCCTCTAGTGATGACTTGGGTTCAAGTCCCTCCTGTGCGACACCATCCACCTGTGGAGGAGGCCTGCGAGACGGAGACCGGTCCAGATCCCCTTTGGGTTAGGGAGACGGCCGAACTTCACTGTCGCTTAGAGTCACTTCTACGGTTACATCGAAATACAGCAGTCAATAAAGTTGTCGCTGTAATGTATGCGCTGCACACGAGGTACGCTTTCACCTGGGAGCCGAAGTAGGTTAAGAGCCTCGTGTGAGATAGTGGTTGGAGTCATCACCCTGCAGTTGGCAGATGCCAGGTCCAAATATGTAAGTCACCTTGAGCGAAAGCGCCTGCTAAAGAAAAATGAAAAATAGAGAGGAAGAGTCCGAAAAGTAAGTACTAAGTAAATGATCTGGCTGTTCTGACCGAAGGAAAAGAGCAGCAGCTTTGGGAGACTGACACCTAACCCCAAGAAGTTCTAGAATTATATTTAAAAGAGGTACGAAATTGTGTCTTTTCAAGGAAAACCAGCAGCCCTGCTTATGTACTGTGTGGACAGCAGTGTGGGACAGATTCAGAGGCAGGAACGGGTTCAAATTAAGTGGCCAAGTAAAGCAAACATGTATTGGCCCTATAAAGATATATCTGAGTTGATCTTATAAATCATGCCAGGTTGGAATTTAGCGTCTTCCGGAGTGGACCGCGTCGTCATAGAAACTAATCCCAACGTTTCATTTCCTATGCTGGAAACATCCTCAGGGTTCTGCATCGTAAACCGTTAGACGTTGTCTTCACGGGTCATTGATGTAGTCCAGTAGGTTGATTGAGGAACTCCTTTATAATGAAGACACAAGAGGGGCGTAGGACTGAAGGAAAACATTACAAAATAATAACGTATATAATGAGGAAAAAGTACTTCGTTGTTTTGTTGCTGTATAAAATTCGGTGCTAAAATACTCACGAGACGGGACATCCCTGATAGCACGCAACGAGACGGGTTGGCGGAGAGGAAGCTGCTCGATCTCCATGACGACGGCTGGGGGACCGTTAAGCACGGCGTAAAGCACACAGTCACTCCAGAGTTACAGCGAACTGACAGATGCCGGGACGGTCCAATGCCGTACTCCGATCTGTCAACCACGGGGCTCGATTGTAATAATTAGGCCAAGACAGGCCCGCGCGGGCGCTGCGGCACTGCGGCTACGTGGCACGGCTGGGGGCACGCCTCCCCCGAGCACTTTCCCGTCGCATCGCCAACAGCGGCATCGTGCCCTGATACCCATCAGGGCTTTCATTTATTCAGTTTGTGAAATTTAGATTTATTTCATTATTACCCCTAAATAGATTTTTAAAATAAAGAGGTAATCCTTTTTTTTTTAATTAGTGGCTCAGTCCATAATTTGAATTGACTTTTTAGATATCAGCCTGTCAGTATTAGATTTAGCCAACTTCTGTTCCATACTCAGACAAGGAGGACAGCACTGAAATAACTTCTGAGAAGGTTTTATCATTAAAAACGACAGATATTTCCACGTATGGTGTCAACATGAAGACGGAGACTGTCGCTCAGTACCGCGTTTTGCATGTACCTTTACCACATCACACATCTGCAAGGGGAAACAATGCTGTATACATTACTATATATCCGAATGTTGCCACGGTCAGAATGCAGATATTTGCATTTATTTTTTCAACACCAGGTCACGTCTGTGGCTGACAGAGCTCCGTCGCAAACAAACCGGCGGGGTGTTGTGTCGACGCTGCGGCCCGCCCACTTCTGGCCGAGGGCTGCGTCTCTTTTTTTAGCTACTTCCCGTTTTACATTCATCCAAATCCACCAGGGATTTCACCCCACTACATGGCCCGGGAGCAGAACCGCTGGGGTTTCCCAGTCACTTCAGCGAGGCCAGCGAGGCCAGGAGGACGCGGAGACCACTTATCTCATCCAACGTTGGCCTTTCGGGGACAGATGACCAGTGTGGGACAGCTCAACTAGACAAGCTGGAGCTAGGAAGGCACTGTGTGTGTGTGTGTGTGTGTGTGTGTGTGTGTGTGAGTGTGTGCGAGTTGCGGGGTGTGTTGTGTTGTGTTGAGTGGTGTGTGTCATTCCTGTACACGGCGGAGTACAGCTTCACCCAGGGCGCGGGGCACACGGGCTACGCTATCCAAGTCCGAGACCAGGCCTCGGTGCTCTAACTTCTTGGCCTTACAGTGGCGCGTCATGGTCACACAAGTGCATTTTGTCCACACGCACGTGGATCTTTTTTAAAAAAAAAAAAAAAAACCTTTCAAGTCGACATCTTTATCCAGAGCAAACAGCAGCTTTTCTCCCCAGTTTTTCTTTTTCTCTTTCCTATAACAATAGGTACCCGGTTAACTCTTGGGCTGTGTTCGAGACGCCTCTCATTTTTGGTGTTCCTGTCTAAAAAAGGGCAGCACATTATAATCTTTTATTATTGCTTCATAAAGAATTATCACCCAGTATTGCTGCACCTTTTATCGACTTCATTCCTAGTTATTGCCATACGTTCTACGCCTCCTTTTGGAATTTATTTCATTTACCTGAAATGATACCGGTCGCATGCATGTGTGTGTGTGTCGGGTCCCAGATCTGTCCTTTGCTCTTGATTATTGTATATCATCACCCCCATTCATTTCCTACTGCCAACCGTATCTCATTGGAAACCCCACAGGTTTCAAAACACGAATAAAACATGTAAAACCTGGTGAAACTGGTGATCATTACTTGTACGTGTTGAGGCGCCTGATGAGGAGGATGTCATGAAGCCTCAAGGCAATCAGATGAAAGAGAGCATATTTATGACAGTTAAAAGTTGCACATGGGGCAGATGTGAGGGGAACAAACCGAATGTTAAGTCCAAACTTTGTTCTGTGTTTTACTTATTTATTATTGCGAGTCATTACCCATCACGATAACTGCAAGCGCAAACACATCTGCATCTTAATGATAACTCGCTTCGGGGAAGCCCGTTTGCTCTGCAGCACCACTGAATCATCAGTTCCTTGACGGCAAAAGAGGAAGACCAGCTCCATCAGTCTCTCGACAGGAAGGGGCGGGACACAAAAATATGCATCTGCGCTCTGGCACAGCGGCACAGCGGGTAGTGCTGGTCCCTCACAGCTCGTGGGATCTGTGTTCACACACACATGGGTTCGAATTCGCTGTGGAGTTTGTATTTTTCTGTGCTCCAAAGACATGCGTTTGACTCATAGTGTGTGACTCTATGTTGAGAGAGAGAGTGTGTGTTACATGACATCCCAGCACACTGCTGGCGGACGACTGTAAGGAGTTTCGTGCAGCGTATCAAACACTGTAAGTAACCTTAGATACAGGTGTCCCATAAATTCTAGTGAACAATTAGTGAAAATTACACAACTTTCTGCAGCATGAATAAATATGAATGTTGGCTCTGTGAGTCCGCTGCTGTGCTAAGAACGCAGAGAGGCTGCACTGCCCTGGGCTCTTGTTCCCCAGGAGGAAAGGCCCTTAGTCAGCTGACCGCGATCCCGTCCCGCCCCAACCCCCTCCGACGGCCGCAACCCGAACGCCAGAGCCCGTACGCGGACACGCTGCCTGCGGAAGACTACCAAAAAGAGCGCGAGGATCACGTCAGCATGCAACAGCACGCAGAGCTACAGCAAGGACCCATCTGTTAGATGTCAATCCCCACGGCGCGGCACAACACAGGCACTGCACGCTTGGTTTTCCTTCGGGCCGTCATGTCATTTCAATGGCCGCTTTTTGCACAGTGCCCCAACTTTCCAGCACCAGCAGGACTGGAAAACGGCACTAGCAGCCAGCAAGGGCGCATATCTTCCTGCAGGGTATGGGGTCAGGGCCCATTGCCCTCCCAGATGATAAAAGCTTTGTCCTCCCTTGTGCCACCAGGTTGCCCATGCAGTGTGACGCTCAAAGCGAGCCTCTCCTGCTTCCCCCATACAGCACTGCCCTCCTTGCACAAATTATTATGTAAATGTGACCATGTTCTGGGGTACGAGGTCAGTAAAAAGTCCGCCCTTCTGACCACGGTAAAAAAAACAATACTATAAAGAGAGGAGGGAGGAGATGGCGAGTGTACAGGTGTGTGAGCCACCAGGTCGGATGCATTTGGACCCCGGCGATAAAGATTTGCTTTCCTAGAATCCTTCTGTGTCACGTCCGGTTTCCTCCCTGTCGAAGGATGCATTCTTCGCATCCTTCTGGGAGCTTCACACGGGTCTTTTTCTGCAGCAAGACCAAGTTCCAACTCCTCCGCATAATACTGAGGGGGCTCCTCTGGTCAACAAACAAGCCAAGAAATGTGAAGCGATGACGTTACTTCATTTTGGAGCGAGCTGCAGAGCGGTGAACCGAATCCTCGACGGACACGTGCGCCGAAGGGCACGGGTCATATTTCATAGCGATCACCCACTGTTTACACTTCAGCACTGCGCCGTCTTGTACGATTCGTTTCCTACCACGTCTTCGCAGATCCGTCTCGGCTGACGTCAGAAACCCAGCTCTGCGCCGTATCCTCCTCCATCTATCCGACCCATAAAGAACGAAGGGAAGGACTCCGAGAGAAGGACTGAATCGGTGATCCCGCGAACAACAAGTCCAAATGAAAACGCCAAACGTTCTCGGTTCCGGCTCCAGTGCGGTAGAACGATCTCCCTCTCTCGCTCGAAACTGCCGAACGCTTCTCGACTTTAACGAAGAGTCTCAAAACACACCTCTTTCAAACCCACTCCCCTCCTGATCTCCTATCGACTCCATAGACTTCCACCGCATTGCGTGCCAAAACTGCAGCGATTTCGTATCGGTTCTATATGCCGTTACTTACATAATGTGCACCGGCATAAACAGTGGTTTTGGACTCAACTGACTACTTTGAGAATCACGTGTGCACCTACATCTTTCTCTGTTGGTGAGATGTATGTCACCGTGGAGGAAAGCGTCTGCAAAATGGAAAAAATGAGGGGGGGGAAAAAAAAAAGAAGCGTGGCAAAGAGCATGGCACACAGGTCCGTCGCGTTCCTGCAACGCTGGGGACGTGTAGGCGGCGTCCCCGAGAGCCAGAGCGCCGACCTCCCACGCACAGGAGTGCCTCGACACCGGCCACCACAACTCAGCGATGCGGGGCAGCTTACTCTACGGCGCCGAACGTTAGCGCTCACCTCCCACTTCATTTATGTAAATCCTTACGTAAGGACGAGCTATGGTAATTGCGCCTTAGTCACCGCACGGCAAGAGGGCACTGCTGGATAAAGGCTGTCACAATAAACAAGGGAAACGGAAGGAAAACACATTCTGTTCACTTTTACTGCGTTTAGGCCACCATCTGACAAAGCGCGGTAAGGGAGACCAGTAAGCCCTATTTCTAGGTTCTGCTCATTTTTTTGTCTTTTGCCCTTCTGTTGGCCTTCGGGCTCTAATAGACATCTCTGCTGGAGCGTCCCTGTGGGGTGGGTGGGGTGCCCCATGCCGCAGAGCCACGGCAATTGTCAGGGACTCGTTCTCGGACCCCAGCTGGGTAAAGACGGCACTGCCGACGTCCCCCTGCTCTCACCACACGCAGGCACACCCACCTTACGCCGCTGCACCGGGCCACCCCTTCCCAGCTCACCTCCAAAGGCAGCGAGTTGACGGAAACACTAGTGGCTGGAATCCCCACGTGGGGGTCTAAGCTGCACATCTCTGCAGCTGTATGACTCAGAGGAAGAAAGAATGAGGAGAGAGAGCAGGATGGTGAGAGAGGGAGGGAGCAGGGAGTGAGAGCGGGGGTTTCGCCAGCAGGGAGGGCAGGCTGGCAGTTCACACACAACAGCTTACTGTCGCTGCGAAGTGACGCTCCGGCTCACAGGAACAGAGTCGAACGGATCCAGCAATTCGTCCCTGGTGCCGAGCAGGTGCTAGATGGTGTAAACGTGGGTGGCCCATCAGAGCCCTGATTAAAATGCGCGCCGATTTAAACGCCGTCAAGAGAACAGGTGACTGTATAGACGCCGGTCAGCGTGTACAGTACCGGCCGTCACATTCATATAACGCACCAGGCGGCAGAGCGGTCCCGAGAGTGCTCTTGAAACCCACAGGTTGGATTTGGAGTCCCGGGAGGATCCTTCTGCTGCACCCTTTAGAAAGATCCCTAACTAGAATGGCTCAATTATACTCATGCACAAATGGAGAAAATATACAAATTGAGCTCCAAAGACATGCAGTTCAGGGGAACTGGTGATGCTAAGTTGTCCTAAGTGTGTGAATGAATGAGTGATTCTGTGTGTGTGTGTGTGTGTGTGTGTGTGTGGTTACCCTGCAATGGACTGCTGTAACCCCCTCCAGTGCTTCCGGAATAGGCTCCAGTTCACATAAATCCCAATCAGGATAAGCAGTTATTCACATTGGAATGATGGGTAAAAACCAAGCACGGTAATTCACTTTGGATACATTACAAAAATAATATTTGAACAGGCCGGAGGAAGCAAAGACCTGGGACAGTTACGGACCGCATGTACAGCCTCATCAGAAAACACCGGAGCATAAACAGCGAGAGTTTAGGGAAGACGTCGTATGAGGGCTTCTCTGTGAGACAAACATTTGTTCTTCCATGTCGGCCGCCTGGACCTGCTGCTGCGTTCCAATCTGATCCGCTGACCTTACGCCAGCACCCGAATGAGGGCCACCCTGGCTGAACACAGACCTCCATGGAAAAACATGCATCAAACACCAAACGCTGAGATTCTTCTCCTGTGTGTAGTGGGATGATGACGGGTTTCAAAACCCCGCAGCAACAGCAAATTATGCTCTCGATACACGACGGAATATCGATATTTGCCGAGCGCTCCGCGATTCTGCCATCAGCTATTGGATTTGCAATTCGCAGTTCGCGGGTGGGTGGAAGCCGTAATTCAGCGCAGGCCTGCAACTGTGGCAAAGCGCTGCAACAGCGCATCAAGCCTTGGTGAAGCAGTGAGCATGCCGGGCTCCACGTTCGATCGAGATTAAACGCTGCACGCACAGACCGGTCGAAAGCTGTCGAGTGTTTGAACGCAACTCGGCGGCGAAGGTAAACGGGAATCTGACCATTTGTGTGCTTTTCTTACTGCCTATTTTTTCCCCACTCTTGTTTCTCCTTAGAAACTCTACATGTATCTGACCATGTCTGCTCTTCCAGAGTGGATCTGCCACTGTGCATTTCATGTGGCCTTCAGGAGATCATGAAGCACTGTCTAGTAAGTAGGTGCCAGAAGGGTGTCCAGACATCCCAGAATTCATTTTAATTGTCATACTGGTCAAAACAACTTCTATAGAGGGAATTTGAGGTGCAGATCATACCATTTAATATACAAGTGTACACACACACACAGTCTGAAACCGTTTGTCCCAAGCAGGGTCATGGCAAACCGGAGCTCAGCCCAGCAACACAGGGCGCAAGGCTGGAGGGGGAGGGGACACACCCAGGACGGGATGCCAGTCCATCGCAAGGCACCCCAAGCGGGACTCGAACCCCAGACCTACCAGAGAGCAGGACCCAGCCAAACCTGCTGCACCACCGCACCCCCAATATACAAGTATATAAGCATAATTACCCAATGCTCCATAACTTCATCAAAAAAGGAATTTGGGTTGTGCTTTAAGAAGAAACTAACAGGTATAATTCACACTTATTGTTAAGGGTTTTTTGAATGACTGAGTGATCCCAAGAAGCATGTATGCCATCACATTCCCACAGACAGACCGCACATTTAAAGCACAGCTGCGACGACCCCGGGGGATGTCCTGTGAAGACTCACAGAATGTACCAGACTCTAGTGGTACTAGAGCTTGAAGTTTTGAGCTTGAAGTTTTGTTCCTGGATGCTGAGGGAGATCAACATATACAAAGCTAAGGTGCAACAGAACCGTGCAACTTCCCGGAGAAAGCTGAAAAGCAACATGTGTCAAGGGCATCGAAGGAGGAAGTTCCACGGTGGCGAACCCTCCAGCAAAGCCGCAAAGGCACTGCGTCATAGTGCGACACAGGAAATGGACACCTTGCCCTACTGGGACCACGCCCACAAAGGGGCCAGATGCGGGGCTGGCGGGACAGCGGCGAGCGGCAAATAGGAACGGCGGGCCTTTAGGGACAGAGCTCCGGCGGCCGTGTTCTCGCCAGTCCTCGGACAGCCAGGTTCTCTTAACGTGTGCAGCCCAGCTCTGATGAAACCCGCACAAGTCAAGCTAACCTGCATGAAAAGGGAGGATAAGGCAAAACAAAACAAACGCTTGCGGAGGAGGCCTTGAACAAAACAAGTGCGCCGTGGCTTTCCGTTCACAACAGGAGCGATGCACACATCTCCAGAGTTGTCACTGGAAATGAGATCTCCTTGCAAAGAGTCCATGGAGAAAATGAGCTCAGCTTGCTTAATAAAAACACACCTCATACACACTTGAACCCGTACAGTGACTTCATCGAGCTGTCCGCACCCATGTACGGACGGTGGGACGGGGGTGACGATGGAGACGATGGATGGGGTGTGTGTCCAGTGGGCCTCCGTCAGTCCGGATCATAAACCGCTTAACCGCGGTCCCCAGGGGTTTATTTCTTCCAGTTTGACATCCATCTGGAGATTTTGTTTTCATCTCCTCTGTTGCCAGCTGGCCACTTCATCATCATAAATAAAGTGACTGATTACTATTTCTTACATTTATTGAAGTATTTATTCATTTATTTAACAAATTGCTTTAGTCCCAACTATTTTAGTTGTTCTTTAATATATGTGTTCCGCAAGTGTGTTTTATATGCTAATGGTCTGTGTTTTGCTGTACCTAAAACCCTTTGAAAGTACTCCAAGTCTGTCCTTAGGATAGAGCGCTATACAAGGATAAATTTTACTGAATTGTGTAATTGTATGTCAGGCAGTATGTGGTTCTGCCTGAAATGCACCTCGGGGAAGGGGAAGAGAAACGGCTTCAGGAATAGCACTGACGCCAGGGCGCCCAGCCCCCGTCAACCCCCCCCCATGCGCACCTCCCCTGGGGGACCACCGGCATGCGCACTTATCTGAGGGAAGTTGCTTTAATTAGAACCTCAGAAAGAAAAAAAAAATATTCTCTCAGCCGAGAGGAGGTGGGGAAGCCAGTTCTGGGGTACGGCTGAGAAGTAGCAGCCATTAGGCTGCAGGGGGGGAAAAAAAATGATAACATAAAGCGAGTCAGATACACTAAAATAAATCCTCCAAATCTAGTGCCATTTCTTCGTTAAATTTTAATTCAAAATATGAGCAATGCGTCATTACTTGCTATTATAATGAACTCAACCTCGCTGGGAAGAGGGGAAAAAAAAACAATTTAAAAAGGAGAGACACGTATCATGCTTCCATGGCAACGGCAGGGGACTCCACACTGCCTGGAGGAGGTCCTGGAAGTGTGATAGATGTGCAGAACAGCCTGAAGTGGGGTGACTAAAGCCTAGATGAAGTGAGCTGCAGCTACACCAGATCTCCGTCGTTCCACTCTTGCTCCGCTGGCAGTGCAGAGGCCATCGTGTAAGGAGAAAGACAGTGAGCACGTACGCAGGGTAGGGACACGCTGCCACTGGAGACACAAATATGGGATCAGTGCAAACGGCACTAGTGGAAGACTGCAGGGTAAATCTCTTGTTTTGTTCACCCCAGCTTAAGGGGTACCGGGTAGCAAGGTCCTTAGAGGCACTGCCTCTGGACTCGGAAGTTGCAAGTCTGAATCATACTCTTGCTGAAACACCCTTGAGAAAAATAGTTACCCTAAATTACTCCAGTAGAAATATTATCTTGCTATATGAATGAATCTTGTGTGTGTGTGTGTGTGTGTGTGTGTGTGTGTGTGTGTGTGTGTGTGTGTGTGTGCGCAGGCAGACACACACACACGCACACACACACGCACACACACACGCACGCAGGAGCCAGCACTTTGGCCACCAGGACTTCGGAACCAGAAGACCGTCAGCCCTTAAACTTTACCCTGGTAACAAAATCCAAGAACTTCATCAGTTCTAACACAAAACCCCATAAATATTCAGCAAGAAATGAGTGAACAAGAACAGACTGCCAAGGATCAACTGATGTATTGATACGCAGTGTGTGCCTCCTTTGAATGTGTAAACAGGTTTTTTCTGTAACTCAACAGCAAATAGCAGCAGTTTCTAATTCACTCTTCACTCCGTAGCGGTACGCAGCACGGTAGAACACTGCAGTCCAAAGCTGGGAAGCGATCGATATCTTTAAAATGTTGACAATAAAGATTAGCTCAGCTACTGGAGGGGGGAACTGAAAAACATTGGATCCCAACTGAATATATGGAAATAATAATATCACCATAATAATATTAATAATAATAACAACAATAAAAATAATAATAATAATAATATTATTATTATTATTATTATGAAGAAGAAACCTATATATAAAAAACCAAAACAAATAAAGAAAAAAATCCACGGTGAGATCCTGCACAGAAGGCATATGACCTACAAGCCAGTGAATGGTTTCAGTGCTTCCTGTTGAGCTTCTAAAGCACAAAATCTTAAAGGGTCCAAAAAATGAAAAGCCAAAAGAAGGATAAGGCCAGACCTTTGCAAGCAAGTCTTCATGTAGAACCCAGCTCCTCTTTCTAGGCCTGATCACTATGGCTACCGGAGTGGTTCACGATGCTCACGTCTTTCCAACAGGCCAGTAAAGATGCTCAAAAACCATTGCGCAGGGAAGCCAAGGCAGGGGGCACGCTTGGGTCTCCAACCTAAGTCCAGCCAACACGGCTCTTCACAGGACCAAGAGGGTGCTGGTGCTACGGTTACCAACAGCCCTCTGACGTTACCCACCAGAACGAGTCCTCCAAAGATGAGGTCGATCGCAATGTCCCCATGAGCTGTGTAGAATACACAAGAGGACTTGTCACCGTTTTCACTTTTGAACAACCAGTAAATGTAACTGCTGGCTTAGTTGTTGGTTACACGACAGGATGGTGAAGAAAAGCAGGTAAAGATTCGTTCTTCACTTCCTTGGGATGCCAATGGCTTTGGGAGGGAAAGCACAGCCTAACTGAGCTGCTGCTCTGCATTTGCATCTCCCCAATCACCTAAAAGCCTAGAGAAGATGGGGTAATAACAATAATAATAATAATAATAATAATAATAATAATAATCTGACAAACCTGCTCAGTGCCCTGGAATGGAGGCTAACGCTTGTCAGAACACGGTGACGGAAAGATCTAGGATCTCAAGCCGCAGCTGGTGACACTGTGAGGCAGGGAGAAACAGCCCTTGATCTTCCCGTGTTCAGACGGGCTGCACTTGTCATGACAGACAAGTCCTTTTATCCCAGCTGCCTGAGGAAGCCTTATCTCACATCCTCCCTTTTCAGATCTGCTGCATGTCTTCCAACCTAGGGGGGTGACATCATCTGAGGACATGTCTAGTAACCGAAAACCATAACAACAGGATGGTTTTTTGATAGCAGGTGAGTCATTTTGGCCACAGGAGTGCTGGGTTAGACAATATTCCACTATCAGGTGTCGTCTGGGATGACCCAGCGGCAGGTGGCGTAGCGGTCAGAGCTGCGTGGGCACTGAGCCTGTCCTCAGTCCTTTTCACTGAAAGAAGCTGGCCTTGGTTAGAGCTGTTGCCTTTGGACCCAAAGGATGTGGGTTTAATCTCCACCTCCAGCTACAGAACCCTTGAGCAAAGTACTTTCCCTAAATTGCTCCAGTAAAAAGTTGCCGAGCTGTATAAATGGGTGAATAATTGTAGGTGGATTAATACTGTAAGTCACTTTGAAGGAAGGCATCAGCTAAACGAATACATGTAAAGTAGAAGGTTGCCCATTTATTTCTACAAGGACTCAAAGGAGCCAGGTTCAAATCCCACCTCCTGCTGCAGTGCCCTCGATCAAGGTACTTACCCTGAATTGAAACAGTAAAAATTGCACAGCTGTACAAATCAGTAATTTTCTGCAAATTTTTCCAATTTGCTTTGCAGCTAAATGAATAAATAACGAATAAAGAGAACTGCAGCAGGCAAAGGCAGGACGGGGAGCCAATGTCCACAGGTTTTCGATTCCACCCATTCTCCGGGTTCACTAGTCCACTATCTTCGCGCTGACGGGTTCCCTCAGAAAGTCGGCGAGGAGGCACAGCCTTTCCTGAACACGCATCGTGACTCTTATCGTGGAAAAACACGGCCCGTCGCGGACGCCGGCGAAAAGGGCGCGGCCGTCAGGCCCGCTCGCACCCAAAGCGGCACGCATGATCGCCGAGGCGAGCCTTCCACGTCTCGCACAGAGCACAGCTGGCATCCTGTGCTTCAAGGCAGGCCCTCCAATCCACAACCCAGCGCCGCCGACGTGTCTCACAGCTCCGCGGGCTGGCGTTTGTTTCGACCTGATCCGTCAACCTGCAGAAGAGTTACTTCCTCCAGCCTCCAGAGGAGCCTCTAATGTACTCTGGGCTGACCTCGTGTCCACCGGCGCTCATTCTTCCTCTGCAAATACAGCAAGTGTCCTGCACTGAGAGATGTGTCCATCCGTCATACAGACACTACGCCACTGATTTGCAGCACCCCACCCCACCCCCAGCATGAACTGAAAACTGCCACTGTCCAAAGCACAACATCCGTCATAAGTACCATAAACCAGACTACTGTTATTACATTTCAGGGAGCAAACTCGGAGTGCCTCCTAAAAACAGATTTTTTTTTTTTTTTAAAATTCGCGTCGTCCTCGCCTGCGCCCCTACTCCCAATCCGCGCTCCTTTTTCACCGGCGCAAATCTTCCTTGCGCGCTTTCAAGAGCTGCGGTGCAAGCGGCTCAGTGCAAGATGGCGCGCTTTTTCAAACCCACAGGAAGCGGCGTGCAAAATGAGTCGGCAGCATCTGCGGCAGAGCGGCCTTTCGACACAGATGAGGACTCCTTCCTCCAGCGATCGGCCTTCGTCAGCGCAAAGCTCAACTGCCACCTTGTCCTGATCATCATCATCACTCCATCACTGTCGATAACCGTTCATTGTAATGCAGGGTCGAGATGGTCCGGAACCTATCCCGGAATCACAGGGCACCAAGCCAGGCAGGGTTCACCTTGAGTGGGGCTCCAGCTCATAGCATTACTTTTATTAGTAGTAGTAGCAGTAGAAGCAGCAGCAGAAGTAACTTGTGATGGACTGGCGTCCTGTCCAGGGTACCCCCTCCCTTCCGCCTTGTGCCCTGTGTTGTCGAGTTAGACTCCGGCTCGCCGCGACCCCGCTCGGGACAAGCGGTTTCAGACAGTGTGTGTGTGTGTGTGTGTGTGTGTGTGTGTGTGTGGTAGTAGTAGCAGCAGGAGTAACAGTATTAATCCTTATTTTATCCAAACTAACTGGTATATTTGTATTTCAGCTTAAGAATTTTGCTACCGTAAACAGGAGTGTGAAACATGAACACACAAATTTCTGGTTAACTGAGTCCTTTACTAACTTTGCCATCGGCTGCATATCACATTTTACATGACTTTTACACTGGTTTAGTTAGCTGATGCTTTTCTCACAAGCAAGTTATAATGTTAAGATACTTACAGCGAGTTACCCATTTAAACAGCTGGGTAATTTTTACTGTATCAATTCAGGATTAGTACCTTGATCAAGAGTACTATACCACGAGGTAGGATTTGTAACTGGGTCCTTCAGTTTGGAAGGTGGCCCATCTCAGCACCGCGTCACCCCAGTGGTAAAATCACGTTGCACTATGAGCTGTGCGCATGCAGAGCAGCTCTTCCCGCAGCCCCATTAACGTCCACAGCGAAAGGTTCGAGCCGGGCTGCCGCTCTGCTGGCACCGACAACGCGGCCGGGTCGATACAGAACACGCAGGGCATCATTTGCTGCCGACTGATGCTTCTAGTCCATCTACGTGGCCGTTGCTGAGTTAAGAGGTGGAACGGGAAGCGCGAGACGAGCGTGGAGAAGAGCCGCGGAGGAGGTGACGCTGACCTCCCACGTGCAGAGGGCTCCATCCACCTGCTCCATGCCACAGGGCACACTCGGGGTCAGTCCATTCCCATGCGGGACGGAGACCTGCGCGGCGCTCAGGTCTCGGGCAAAGTGTCCGCAAACAACACCCTGCCGCCGAGGAGTCTGGGCGTTTTTCTTTTTTCCTCCATCTTTTCCAAGCTGTCCTGGAAATTCCTTAATGCTTAATACAACAGATGATGATACACAGCAGTGGTAGTTCATGTCAGTTAATGACCTGTGGCCACTGAGTGTTCTTGGACTCGTACTGGAAAGGACAGAGCAGAGGGGCAGGGCGGCAGGGCTATGGATCGAAACTGCTGAGCAGGCCACCTGCCTGAGTTGGGAGCCACAGTTCCCCATGAGTGACTTTTAATTCCTGGAAGCTACCGAGGATTAGGCGGGGAGGGGGGGGATAAGCAAGAAGGAGCGAGGAGCACAAAATGTCTATTTCCTCATCTACTGGCTAAATCCCACGGCTGCCATAAGGACGGATTTTCCCATCTAATGCTCACCTCCATCTCAACAAAAAAGCGCTGTGGTTCACCTGAGGTTGTGGAAGGAAGACTCATAGCTTCTCCCCACCACCTCAATGTCTCCCCACGATTAAAACACCAGTCACGTTTGCAGAGCAGAGCAGAGCAATGCCTTCCTCTACAGTTGCTTTGCACCAGGGTTACCACATTTCTCGTGATTCAGCAGGGCAGCAGGTGGTATAGTGGTAACAGCTACTGTGTCGCACTCAAAGGACCCAGGTTCAAATCCCACCTTCTACTGCAGTAGCCTTGAGTAAGGTACTTTACCCAAAGTGAAGAAGTAGAAATTGCCCATCGGTACAAATAAGGTTGATTACTTGACAGAGTGAAAAGCATCAGCTGAAAGGATAACACCACCTTTGTATGCTATGATGTAAGAATGTGAGTAAAGGACTTGTTGGCCCACATTCCAAGGCTACATTAATTCACACACCCTGAACAGACAGAGCAAAGGAATAAACGGGAAAAGCGTTGTAAGTCACGTTGGAGAAAAGAGTCCTCTAAATAAATAAATAGCTAAAGTAACTAAGAACTAAATGAGGGAGTAATAAAGCCCTGTCCCCCTACAGCTCATTGTCCAAAACCAGTTCACCTCACAGTTACCATAAAAATGTATTTACTTAATGCAGTAAATATTATGGAAACTGCATGAAGGAAACCCACACACTTAGGAAGCAAAACGAACACCAATTTGCCTAATAACATTAATTGCCAAATTCATTACATTGAAAGAGCTCATAATATTTCAGCAATCTACTTCAAATGAAATTTTTTTTGAAAACACAGCGCTTTTCTTTTTCTGGGAAATAGTACGTAGTGTGACTTTGCTAAAAACGTCAAAGGAAACGCAGCGATTTAAAGCGAATTCAAATCCAGCTAATCCGAGAGTCGCCGTTCGTTCGGTGTCCAATAAGCAGCCGACGTGCCCACCGCTTAAAAAGACACAAATAACACGGAGAAAAGAAATCAGCAGAGCCTTGACAGCCTGAATTTGCCCACCGATGAACCAAAAGAGAAAGGACGAAAAATTGTTTCAATGCTTCAGATGAATCACCCGCCCATGAAAAATTCAAGCTGTTTAAACGGGACGCACCGAAGGCCGTGGGTGAGTGCATTTTTCATCTCTTTCTTTTTAAAAAAAGAAACACGGATCACAGATTTGAACTGAAAAGAAAACAAAGCTCAGCGTACACCGCAGCACGAAGCACTTCTCGTGTGGAAGCTGCCGGCGAGCACATCACCTTTGTAACCCAACTCCTCTGAGCGGTCTCCAGCGGTCGGCTGGGTAGGCCTCAGCCGTCGACGGCGAGCCCACGTCATTCCGGCAGCTTCTCTCACCCCGCTGGCCTACTTTCTGGGCTGCGGGGGGTTTCTCTCGTCCGACACTTCTCAGCGTGACAATCGCTGCTGTGGGAAACGTCAGACCTTTCTGTTTTCTGGTCCTCTTTCCCATAGCACCCTGGGGTAGTGGGGTAACCCAGGAACCTCCACAACTATGTGCTGGTTTGTCTGCCCCACAACCAGCAGCTATCACATCTATTCCCACCTGCATGAGGTCCTGGGTATCCCCACACAGCCATTGCTTCAGTAGGCCAGAAGATCACCAGGTCAGGCCCGAGAGCCAACTCAAAACCCCTGCGGTTCATGCGGGGCGACAGCACCTGAGTAACATGCCACCTTGAGAGTCCCAGCTAGATTTTGCAGAGGAAACGCTGGTAGCTGGAACCACCAGCTAGATAGGAGGTCTGATGAAAAAAATGAGACGTCATTATCATGTGCTGTTCCCTTCAAAGTGATCTCCTCCATTTGTCCCAACGTTCACGCCTCTTTCAGAAGCGATGCCCGAAGTCGTCGACTCTTATACGACTAAGTCCCACTAGTTTGGATGGTTGGAATGTCCTCAAATCTCATTCCTTTCAGCTTCATTTTGATGCTTAGGAAACAGAAAGAAATCAGAGGGAGTGAGGTCTGGTGAACACGAACGGTGTGGTATCACAGGAATGTTTTTTTTACTGCCAAGAATTGTTGAATGGTGACAGCAATGTGCGATAAAGGACTGTCTTGGTGGAGAAGCCACAGGCCATTTTCCTACGGTTCACAGCACTTTTTCCTCACTTTATTTCTAATCGATGACGAACCTATTTATAAAAGGGCCGATTGACCCTTCGACGGAGAAGTATAAATTCCCAATGAACAATACTGCAAACGTGAAAAAGCACAACCGACATCAGCAGTGTTGAGAGCGCTGTGTCTAAGCTCACGCTGAACGTGGGTCATCTTAACATTTTTTTCTATTGATCACGGACAATCCTCCTCAAGCAATCACCCCTAAAGACACGTCTTAACATCTGGACGATTTCTGTTCCACTTTTACCATCTTTCACACAACACATCGTTCCACCTTTCTATCTATTTTTATGACCGACAAGAGATAACGCCTGGCTTTCGACACGCCTTTCTCAACACTTGCACAAGGTATGGGGAAATGGCTTGTTCCTGAGCTACGTTCATATTTCTCCTTTGTACACACCTCATAACCTGCAACAGATCAAGTCTTAGAACTTTTTAATCACCAATTTTCTCTTTTTTATGGATTACTGTTTGATTTGTACAGCCAGACTTGTTCTTTGTGAAGGTTAGCCAAGGTGCTGAGAGACTTGGCGTGCTGCCTGGCACCAAAAACCTAGGTCCTTCAAGTTGGTGTAATGCAATTTGAAAATTGGAGATGTGCATCGCTTTGGAGAAGAGCATCTGCTAAATGAAAAAATGTAAACACAGCGAGGACCCTTCTCTGGAGGACCCACCAACCGACCACAGGAGAAGGCACAGTTGCAGACACTCTTTAAAGTCTTAGATCCCAACGTTCGGACCACATTTACTCAGCGGGCAGTCTATCAATCTAGAGATCGAAGGCTTCTTGTTGTCCCCACTTGAAGCCACGCAGCAGAACAAGGTGGGTTCCAAGGAGGAGTTCTCCCTACATTCCACCAGACGTGCAAATTAACCAAAGGAGCAGACAGCAATGAAAAAAGTTCAGACATTTCTACTAGCCATTACACAGTTTGGCTGCTCAACGCTGGAAACCCAACAAGCAGCCCGTTGTTCTGCGTTAGGTCACCTTCCAGCCTTGCCGGAGATCGACACCTGGCAGCACACGCCAAGCAGACCTCTTCCCTCGGGTACCTCTCAGACAGGCACGTTTCGGCCGCTCTGCCTACGTCATGCCCCTATGCCATGAAAAATGGACCAGGTACTCATGACCAGCTCTCAGGTATTACCTTAGAAACACTGTGTCTCTTGCTGCCTGACAAACCAATGACACACATCAGCCACATATTTGTGCATCAGCATCCAAATTGTGCAGCAGGAGAAGCATTGTTTTGAAAATCAACGAAAAATATTTGGTAAGCTCTGCAACTAACTAACACACTGAGCATTCACAGTGGTTTAAAAAAATTAATAAATAAATACCCCAGGACGAAGATCGATGCCATATGGCTCAGGTATCCGGCTTCTGGAATATTCAGTTCAATTAATTTTGTTTTTACACAGTGCCCTTCCCAGAAAGGCTGCCTCTGAACATACATCAAGAGACAAAACAGCACTGAGAGACAGGCAACAAGGTGTATTAGCAATAACAACAATCAGCATTTA
Source organism: Scleropages formosus (assembly GCF_900964775.1). Classification (NCBI taxonomy): domain Eukaryota; kingdom Metazoa; phylum Chordata; class Actinopteri; order Osteoglossiformes; family Osteoglossidae; genus Scleropages; species Scleropages formosus. Next base: position 18,593,534 of record NC_041821.1, on the reverse strand, counting down.
TAGCGAATCACAGATGGACACCAAACCAAAAAGTGTGGGGAAAAAGTGAGCAAGAAGCAGACGAGTGGAAAGCAAATTGCTAAGGCTGGTAGAGGAGAAAAATGCTCTAGGGTCCAAGGCCAGCTGGCTGCTCAACCCTCACAGCCATGCTAAATTTACCCGAGTAGGAAAAAGTGTTGGATGAGCAGTTTCAGATGGGTCCGCTGGTCCTCCGGACATTTCCAGGCCAGCTGGAGATCTTCATACGAAAGGACTTCGGGTTCCATCACATTCACTTGCGATTCCCTGTGTCCACCTGCATTCCAACAAACCCTGACACCCTTTGGAGGATGACTGCTAAGTGAATGAGATGCCCATGGACGATTCCCCGTGGACTCTCCAGGTACCCCTTCACAGACCCATCGTAACAGCCAGAGTGCCTTCAAAACCCTCTTCGCTGCTACCTCACAACCTGGACACATGTCCAAAAGTCTGAAGGTCTCTCTTTGAGTGTTGTCACTCCATAAAACAAAACCAACTTAGTCCCACAAGGACAATCGTGCCAAAAACGGCAGGAAAAAAAGAAATCAGTTATTTCACTTTTTTTTTGCTGGTGAAGTGAGAAAAACAAAAATAAGTTGGAAGGCAATATACTTGCAAAAAAAAGGAAAAGAAATAGGTGTAAAAGCAAAGAACTTTACCTTTCTTAAAATAGCACGCAGGCTCGAATAAACTGTATTGTCATTTGTCTGTTGCACAAATGAAATTATGTTAAAAAATAAGTAAAACTAAACCAAATCAACAGGTCGTCACTGTACCCTACGCAAAAATTATTCTTCTCTCCGAACTTCAGAACCTTGCTTCTTAGTGGCAGCCACATCATTTCATGCCCTAAACGTTAAAGCTTTTGTTCAACTAAAACACGTGATAGAACAAAATCAGCGAATGTAACACACACTGGAAGTGAAAAAGGCTAAAGCCGTAATAGGTTCCCGTTACTGCCGTCACAGGAGCGGCACGGCACTTCCACAGAATCTTGGCCGCGGATGAAAACGACGCAAACAAAGCAATGTTTTCAACAGCTCCGAGATGGAGAGGGCCCGTAAGCGGCTGCAGAGACAATAAACAAAGTAAGTCGGGGCACAGCCCATTTCGCACACGCACGCTCCCGACCAACGCCTCTGATGTAAACCCTGGTGCGCCACTCACCAAAGCCCCCTCCGGAGCTAGGGGGTGTCGCTCGGAGGTTGCGGCGCCCTCCATTGCTTGCAGGGGTTTTGGGGGCCACATAAAGTACAGTACTATACTGTACGTATCGTATACCTGCACGAGTTTACGCAGGCTCCTTCTCTTTTCACATGCACTCCCGATTATGTGGTGCTACATTATCCAGCCTTCTGTGTTACTCAGCAGCATGTATTTTGTGTCTTTTTTATGCCGACATTTTGCAAAATGCCTTCGATTGAAATCCCACCCAGTTCAGAACTCCGTGCCACACCGAGCAGCGACGTTCACCCCTAAACATCCTACTCCACAGACACTTGTTTCTTGAGTTATTTTTTTTTTTAACCTTCCTTAGTTGTGTGCCAAACTGTGGCAATTTAATAGCTCTGGTTTAATTGCGCTTCACTTTAAGCTTTATTTTAAAAATATTTAAATAATGATTACTGAGTTGAAAGTATAGCTTTTTATTTCAATACTGGGCCAATCTAAGAGTTTCTTTCTATTTTCAAACATCTCATATTACATGTGGTTCCATATTATCCAGATTTTTTTTTTTTTGTCATCTGGCCCACCTCCGTTCCCATTTAGGCCAGATAATTGAGACCCTACAGCGGCGTGAATTTTTGGTTCCAGGGTCACATTTTGCCATTGTGAAATGTTTGGTAGAAAAACAAAGTACAAGACAAGTTGCTGGCCAAAGGTCATTTGCAAGTTACGGCATCTTTCTTGGTTCGCCAACAAAGCGAGGCTGCTCTATCGTTACGGCACAGCTCTCCAAGGAAACGAACGCACAGCAAACCCAAAGGGTTCCCCAGAGCACGGCGTTGCTCCAGAGCACAGCATTGCCTAAGCCACTTTTCAAGGCACTGCATTCCAGAAGCCTGTTCTTGTGGGCCCCTCCAGGGAGGAAGAGAGACCACCTTGAGAAGCAGCAACAGCCGTAAGAAATCCAGCTGCACAAAAGTACAGTCTGGCTACGTGGGCTGTCCCCCGGTCCATGCTCACATGGTTCTGTTCCCACGCATGTCTCCTGGTTAGCATCTCATGCTTTTCCTTATGGCTGTGATGGAAACAAAGGCTAAATATTCTCAGGAGAGAGGTGGATGGAAAAAAAAAAAAAAAAGTGTATAGATCAATCAAGAGGCGACCCTTTGCATGCTCAATGACTGTTCTGAACCTCATTTGTGACTCAGATTTGAGGTTCTGAGTCACAGCCTTCGAGGTCACCTGTTGAAAATATAAGCAACGTTACCTGGTTCAACACACAGCGCCTTGCGAAAGTTTTTAGACCCTTGATCACTTTTGCCATTTTACTCAATCACCGATGGAATGCTGACATTTTGTTCTCTGCGATACATTACTTCTAATAACTGAAATACAAATTTAAAGTGACATTGTTTTTGTGTTAGAAAATACAGCCAGTTCTGCTTCGACGTTAACTGGTGCAAAAAAAAAAAAAAAAATAGCAGAAAATTAAATATCAAACACCATTTTCTATGACCATTTATGATTCAGTAAAATGACAGAACTGGTCAAGGGACTGAATACTTTTGCAAGGGACTGTAAGTTACCCATTTCAGGCTCAAAGAAAAGATTTGTTTAAAAATCAATGAATATACAACCCTAGGCTTCGTTGAAAAGCACATACGTCACACCAGCCACAGGGATTTCCTGGGTAGTCCCCAGAAAAACACTGTACCTACAGGTGAAACCATGGTGGGCTCACATGGCACCACGGAACTACTAAACCATGCAACAGGAAACCTGCATGATAACAGAAGTCATTTTTTCCTCATCCCTTTACACACATATTTCACATAAGGCCGCACAGCTGATGGGGGGTAACAGTGTGAGGAATAGCTCAGCAAGGAGCAGCAACCCTACAGGAGACATCCATTTTTCCGCACACCACGGGACAGGGTGTGACACGGTGCAATGCGGTGCCGCCTCACTTTGACGACAGATTCACACGCAGAAGGCATGAATGACACCCATCAGAATGTCCGTACCACGTCTCGGTTGATTTGCTGCTGAACCCGGTTGCCCTGATCCAATGAGCCATTCCTGAGCTAAAAATACAGCAAACAAACATTACATTACTTCATTTAGCTGATGCTTTTCTCCAAAGTGACTTACAATGTTAAGAGACTTAAAATTATTTACCCATTTAATACAGCTGGGTAATTTTACTGGAGCAATTTAGGGTAAATACCTTGCTCAAGGCTACTACAGCTGCAGATGAGACTCGATCCTTCAACCTTTGGGTCCAAAGGCAGCAGCTTCAACCACTGTTCCACCAGCTGCCCTAATAAACAGTTTACCAAAAAAAAACTAAGGATTCCACCTTCCTTTTGTATAGAATATTTACGCCATCCGTGTTGCTTCTGCTCAAGTTTCTTGTCGCAGGTAATAACGCAAGACAAAATGGAAAACGACAGCTGAACTGCGTGAAACTGGCTTTATTCCCTCAAATGGATTGTTCTGCATTATGCTGAGAAGGTGAATGTCATGCCGTGCACGTTATATCAACTATACCGACTATCTATATGCGTCACTTGAGGAGATGTTGCAGCTTGACTGATGGAGGTCTATTATTACTGGAATGACGTGTCGCTCGGCATCCTGCGTAGCGAGCCAATATCCCGCTCCATCGTACACACGTCGACTCCAGCTGAGGCCGGACTATAAACACAAAGTTTCGGAGCGCAATGCAACCACCGTGCTGCCTCCACAGGTCTCGCCATCCCCTCCAACTGGCATTTCTCCTCCGGCTTCCTGCACCGACAACATTTTGTGCACGAACACTGACGTCCCAGTTTCCAGTCTCCAGTCTCCCACGTTTCTGTTCACCACGCCACCTCCTTACGTCACTATATTTTACCGAAATAAAACGTTGAACGGCAGCTATTTATTGCACAGAACAAAGCAGAAAAAAATCGATGCGGTACATGGGACCGGAAGACAGAGAATATTAAAACTCTTAAGTTAAGAAAGGGTGCCTTTTTAAGCGCTGAAGATGTTTTACAACCGTTTTTTTCTGCTCCTCGCAGCTCGGTCCAGTTCAAAGATGCCGGTAGGACGCGGACTACCTGCCCACATCCTCCAACACGACGTCGAGCAAAGTGTTTCGAGAAGACGTTGCAAGCGCACCAAGCGAAGCGGAGCTGCGCAAGTGGAACGGAACTGTCCGGAACCTCCGTGCGCGACGTCGACGAGCGGAGTCGCCGAAAGTCATCCGGTCTTGACGGCTCAGGGCCAATTCCTCGTCTGGCAGGACTCCGTCGGGATGAAAAGCCTGGAACGGCACCATCCCGGAGGCCTTCATACGTAGGCTTAACTCGAACCGATGGCGGTTATATCACAAGCACGGCTGCAGCTGTAAATGTACCAACTGAACGTCGTCGTACGGTAGAGGGGACGAAAAACTCAACGTTCCTGTCCAGCTGTGCGAGTCTCCGTCGCCTGTGAAGACAGACAGACAGCAGCGGGGGACAGCGGAGGGACGACGGGGGACGCCACCTCGCCTTCCAGAACTCTCTGCGCAGCACTGCACCAAAAAAAGCATTAAATACAAAACATGACCACTGAATAAACCCAATTCTGCGCTGCTATTAAAAAGATCATCCTGCTAAAAACCACATCACCTATGGTTCAAGTATGACACATGTGCATTAATAATATATCAATGGGAGGATAACAGCCCAAAACAAACACGCAGTAGTAAAGTAACTGTGTGTCATGTGGAGAATTAAGTACAGACGATGTTCACATGCTGCATGACCCCCACTCGTCGTACTATGTACCGTTTTTCAGGGTACAACTCGTGTATGACGCGTTCAATACGTCTCTGCGTCTTCCGCGCTGCGCGTTTTTTATTTAACTCTCTCTTCAAGTTTGTAACATTGCGTCATATTCAAGAGCGCGATGACGCTGCGTCGGTCTCGCGGCGCGTACGCGCCGCCGAGCACGGTTCCGGAGGCCGCGGGAGCGCGCACCGGGCTCTTCACGCCAAATCAACAAATGCGCTCACGCGGGGTCCGCCGGCCCCGGTTCGCGCACCCCGCCGCGGGCTCCCGCACTGCGGGCTCTAAACCAAGCAAAGCAAGCGCACTTAAAGATTGAGGTTTCTTTAGGAAGCGGGTCGCGCTCCACCTCCAGGACGTGTGTCGTGTTTCCCGAGTCGAGCCGCGAGGTGGTCCCGCTCCGTCCCGAACGGGACCGCGCCAGCCACGGCCAGCCGAGCTGCCCGGCTGCGCTCGTACCCTCCGTACCGCTCTCGCGCCTGGTGAATAATAAAAAGTTTCCCCGGCGGCCGGACTCTGCGCTAGCGGGTTAGCCCGCAGTGTTCACTCTCACTGATTGGGCAAGCAAGCGCCCCCACACAGGCACAGATCGAGCGGCCGGGTCGCTGTACCTGCAGCTCGGCTCTCTCCACGTCCCACTGCGCCCTCTCCACCTCGAAGCGGGCCCACTCGTGCTGCAGGAAGTGCAGGATCCCCGGGATGCTGTACTGAGCCCGGGCCGCCTCTCCTCCCCCGCCGCCATCTCCGGGCTGCGCTCCTTTCCCACCGCCGGGCACCACCGCGTTGTTATTGTTGTTAAAAAATACTCCGGGCCCCGCCTGTTCGTCCATGACCGGGCGCGGGTGGGTGGGCTCGGTTCGCGGAGAGCTGGCGCGACTCTGCTGCCGGAGGAGGTCTCCGATCTCCGAGCCTCGGGTGTCCGCCGCTGTAGCTACACGAGACGGGGGAACATCAAGAGCTGCGCGCTGGGGGAGCGGAGCCGCTCTGACAGCTGGCTGTCACTCGGTGACGTCATCTGCCCTTCTTCTTCTTCGTCACTTCCAACGGTGGCGCTAATGGACAGTGTGCACAGTACTGCCCCCTCTAGGTGGGGAGGTGAGCTGCACCTGTGCGCTGAGGAACGGGACTTAACACTTTATCTTCCCCCGCCCCGCAATGAAATGTCCAGAGGGAAGAAGGTTGTGTATCGGGGCTGTGATCTTGCAGTCTGACGGCCCCTGAGTCAAATCTCTTCATGCAATAACCTTGCTAGAGGTCCTTGCCCTGTACTGAGTAAGAGTACCCTGCCGTATAAATTTAAAATGGGTAAATATCAGAAAACACCTGTCCTTTCTAATCTCCAAATTGCAGGTGGTGTCCATTTAAGCGGTTATAAGTCAAGTGCACAGGGACCCTGAGTGATTTTCTGGTCTCCAGCCATCTGCAGCTGTCTTGGACTGGCGTGGCTTCCTCCTCCTCAGGGCCCAGTCCTCTGTCTTTTCATCATCCTCTGTCTGCTGTCAATCTTTCTCAGATGTTGTCCTACTCTGCTGTCAGCTTTTGAGTTTGCTTGGTCCCCTGTCTCAGCTATGTGCACCTCAGCCAATTCTTCACACTCACTGAGATACCGTATCTTCCTGGCAGCTGCTGGCAGGGGCAGTGCCATGCTCAGGGGATCTGTCAGAATGTGGCACAAGTTACTATAGGCACAGTCTTCAAGGGAGACATATGGAGTGAAAAGTTAGTCAAATTTTCCCCATACTGCAATGCCAGCCTAATCTATCATGTGAGCCATGTGAGCATTGCAGAGCTTTATGATAATTGCGGTATAGTTTAATTTTCAACTGTCCCCTCAGCAGAACGTTGCACCAATTAAAAATTTTCAAATATGGCAATGATGAAAACATAATTTCTACACTACTCCCTCTCTTGACAATGAGAGAAAGGTAGGACTCTCCTCACTCATCTTTTAAGATCACAATGTCCAGGTTGTAAGAATCTGAACAGCAAAAACCACCTAACTATGTTAACAAGATAACATGCCAGAAAGAAATGAGGTAAACATGAAGAGTGGAGCTAATGAATGGTACGCAATGATGACTAAAAGACAATAAAACTTTTAAAAGATAAACTGAAATCAGAGCACAAAATCCAGTTATAAAGAATGTATCAAAATCCGATACTGATTCAGCAGATGACACCTGGAAGAAAAAACTAATTGCACAGGTTATGTGCAAGTGAATTAAACTGTTCCGTATTGCTTCAGTAAATAGGGATGGCTGCGATCCAATATTCTGGATATGGTATTTTATTTTTTAAATTGAAAATCACTCTTCTGAAACACTAAACACACATGAAGCTATTATTCAAACCTTTTTTAGTATCAGAAGCTTACAAAAACAATAAACCAGGTCAGATCTCAGTGGCCGCAAAGGGAATGTTTTCACAGATGAAAGAGTTGCTCTACATTCATAACAGCAATTTGTGTATCAGCTGCTCGCATAAAGAGAGAAACATACAACTAGAGTTTCATCCTCTCTGGATAAACTTAGAATGATACTAGGAAGGCCTTTATTTCGTATGGAGAATCTATATCTGTTTTTTGATAATCACGTACATTATTCCTCAGACTTGATAGAAGGAAAGCTTAGTTGATGACCTCATACAGTGGGACCAACATATACAATATTCATTATTGCAGATGTTTACAGTTCTGACGCAATGTCCTATATGTTACTATGACACAATATTCTCTCCAGATTAAATCTCGACTTCCTCTCAAAACTACATTTTAATCAAGCCTTCTCCACCAGCAAGTATACATAATTATTCCTCCTTTAAACTGCTATAGTAACTTTGAGACATTTTTCTTGTTTCTGCTATTATTTGACTGATGCAATATAAATTGACGATTTAATACAAGCATACACTTATGATATCGACCCAGAGAGAAAATAACAAAAATGAACATTTTGAAAGAGCATTTCAATAACATGATACTAAGCCACAACTGCAAGCTCCCTAAAAAGGTTTATGTTTTCCTCCTTCTAGTTTACAGAATGTGTATTCTGCATTTGGTCTAGAATCACCATACAGTATCAAAGGGATTGGGCCTGGTTAAAAAATACATCTTCATTATGTGGGAATATTAATAGAAGAGGGATCCAATGCACTGTGGGTAATAAGGGAGGCGGTCTAAATTCCCCAAGGAACTTTTCAAAGTTCTGATCATATCCTACTATCATACGCCCTCTTTTTACATAAAAAGTTTAACCAGCAATGCAGTTACCTGAGTAACTAAAAAAGAGGTGTTGAGAAGCAAGAGCAAAACTGCTGATAATAATGTGTACGTCTTTAAAAAGAGCTGATAAGGCAGAGCTGTACAGGTATCCCCATGCACAGGGGATTAAATAGCACATCATCAATCTTAACAAAAGGATAATATGACAAAAAATCCCTCTGCAACAGAGTCCAGTATTTCTGCATGCAAACTGTGTCCCATGAAACTGCAAAAAATTCTCACTGTACTGAAAGGGATAATAATATATACACTATACACACACACACACACACACACACACACATATACGCTCTTCCACATCTGTCTGCCTGGTGGTCCCACGCATGAAAGCTAAAGCACAGAGGTTCTCGGTTCTGGCTCCGTTGTGGTGGAATGACCTCCCCCTGTCACTCAGAACTGCTGAAACTCTGTCCACATTTAAAAAGGTCTTAAAACTCATCTCTTCCAGACTCACTTTGCCCATGATCTCTTAAGTTCAGATAAGGTATAAATGTTCATGCACTATAACTTTAAGGTGATGCTCTGATCAACCTTTACACAGCTACTCCTGTAATGTAATGTAAATGTTTATATGTATCTCAAAAAAAATTACCAGGAAGGTGATCAGGAATTGTGGATAAAGTTTTATGCAGCTACCCATGTAATGAACATTGGTTCATATGGTGGAAAGAAAAAATTAACTGTACTTAAGAATCATGCATCTGCAGTCTCTTTCTCCTAAGATAATACACGTTGTATTTTCTATGAGATTGCGTCGCTTTGGAGAAAAGCGTCTGCTAAATGTAAATCCTAGTATTCCCAGTTAAACACACACACACACTTTCTGAACCGCTTGTCCCATACGGGGTCGTGGGGAACCGGAGCCTAACCCGGCAACTCAGGGCATAAGGCTGGAGGGGGAGGGGACATACCCAGGACAGGACGCCAGTCTGTCGCAGGGCACCCCAAGCGGGACTCGAACCCCAGACCCACTGGAGAGGAGGACCTGGTCCAACCCACTGCACCACCGCACCCCCTTCACCCAGTTAAACAGGCACATAAAAATAAAACTGGCAATATTGGAAATGGGACACTTTCATTGTGTATTCAAGGAAACAGTGGCACTGCAATGGGTGCCCCAGACATTGTACTATTTACATTCTGCATTTAGACCGAAAGGCCTAATGACTAAAGAGGCTCTATGCCAAACCATCGGAAACTATATTTCTAGATAAAACTTTAAAGGATTATTCATATGCAATGTATTGCACCTTTATCCTTTTTCAGTAGTAAATTATCAGTCATATGTATTACTGTGTGTGTGTGCGTGTGTGTGTGTGTAAAGTTCAGGTCCTCTGAGCCATTCCAGTTTGTGATGCCTCGTCATTGCTTAAGAAGAGGTATAAAACATTTAAATGCTTACAATGGCATTTTTTGCCAAATACATGATAGTATAATTTGATTTCGCTTAAGCGCTAAGTGCTCTGCATGACTAGCTTGTACTTCCACGTGATTCCACTGTACTCCTGATTTGAACAATGCATACAAACACAGGTGGTCCCCGACTTACAACGGGGTTACTTTCCGCGAAATCCATCGTAAGTGGAAAATGCATTTAATACGCCTAATATGCACCTCTGCTTGACAGACTGGGAGATGCGGATCGCTGTCACTGCCCAGCATCCCGAGAGAGTATCACTCCGCATAGCACTTTCCCGGGAAAAAATCAAAATTCAAAATTGAAAGTACGGTTTCTACTGGATGTCTATCGCCAGCTCACCAATGTAAAGTCGAAAAATCGCAAGTTGAACCATCATAAATCGGGGACCACCTGTACTACAATGCACTGGCTGAGGCGAGGCCCTTCACTGGACCTAACAGTGCCTCTGAATCATGGCTGGTATCTTATGGAGGTTTTCTCAAGCTCTTCTATAGAGACCTTTGAGGTGTCACTGGTTTGCACAGGCTCATGTGACCACTTTCTAACTTTGAGCTCACTTAGCATCTCTATGACCTACTGATCCTTGAGATGTGGAGGTGATGGGCTTTTATGTCACCCCTGGTTAGACACTAACTCTGTGGATGGAGCCCATTACATATTGAACAAACAGCATCATTACATATTGAATAAGGGCGGGCAACTGAGATTACAGTGCAAATGTCAATATTGGGAAAGGAAATATTTACTGAACATTCAGAGTGATGAGATGTGATAAAGACCATGTGGGAGGTTCAAGGCTCAGCAAATGAAAGACATTTTTAACACAGGATGACCTACGTCTCGCTGTCTCATTGGATGTATGCTCTGAAAACATGAAAGAGATACTATTTAAGATGAATGGTCACATTATGTTAATTTTCAGATTAAAACATATGGATTCATCTGGCTTCGGTCTGAAAGACGACCCAGCAGTGTTTTCTGGTGTCTAGGAAATTGTGAATAACCACTTATATAGTCGACAGGTGTGTGGGGCATGTACCCTGCCATAGAAGCTCACCTAAACCTGGAACCTGAACTTTAAAACTGTGATTTCAGAAGCAATCTTTCAGGGTGAAATGCCGTGATATCGAAAGCCACCAGCTGACTTTGTCAGGTCCGGGTCACATCTGATTTTACAGCTGAAAGAAAACAAGTGATTTTATTACTACAGCGCTTGGAAACATATTATTAAGAACACCATTTCTCTTGGTTCCCTAATTTGCTTAATCACATTTTCATTCATGGCTCACTGCGGTTGCTTTGTTGTTTAATTGAATTTAAAACCCATGCACGGATCCCACTGAGAACAAATCTTTATTCTATTTGTTTTGTGAAGGGATACTGTAGCGATGGAGACATTGCAATTCTCGCCTTAGGATTTCTGCCACAATGGAAACTAAGACAGTCGGGCTCGCTAGACACTCACTCAATGTAGGCAGTAACAGAGCATTGTACGCGTACCGCAATCTTAGCCGGCACCTGATTATGACAGCAGTATACTCTCTCTTTGTCTTGGAGACGGATAATATATTGGATTGTCCCCCAGGCACCTGGGGACCATGTTGAAGACCTCAGCTGTGGATGCGATTGCTCGAAACTGCTCTGAGAGCAGCTGATGCCTCCCACAGTAGCAACCCTAGGATCCACTGGTGGACATCAGTGGTGAGGAGAGCTCTTAAGATGAATAAGGAGGCTTTCTAGGTAGTGGGTCTATTGATCTCCCTGAAGTACCGGTAGGCCAAGAGGGCTACGGCAAAGGCATTGGGACTACATAACTTCAAGCGTACACCACTACAGGAAAAGACATATCTTTCACAAATATCTAATAGTAATCAGCTTGCATTCCATAACTTGAAGAAAAAACCAATTAGGGGTGTGTGGGGGTAAAACACATATATCTAATATATTTATAGGGAGGGTGGCTACTACTGTAGTGGTTAGAGCTGCTGTCTTTGGACCCTAAGCTTGCTGGTTTGAATCCCAGCTGTAGCACCCTTAAGCAACACACTTATTCTAACATTGCTGCAGTAAATTCACCCAGGTTTGTAAATGATTATAGGTAGTGTAACATTGTAAGCTGCTTTGAAGAAAAGCATCAGTTAAATGGAAAAAATTTTATATAAAGTGGGGGGTGCGGTGGCGCAGCAGGTTTTGGCCGGGGTCCGTCGTGTGGTACACCTGCGGTTCAAGCCCCGCTTGGAGTTCCATGTGGCGGACTGGCGTCCCATCTGGGGTGTGTCGCCTTGCCCCCCGTGCTGCTGGGTTAGGGTTCAGATGGCCGTGACCCCACTTGGGACAAGCAGCTTCAAATATGTGTGTGTAATGTTAATGTATTTACATCAGCACTGCTACCTCTCAGCTCCAAAGCTGTGGGTTTAGATAAGGGTTTAAATCTGGTGCAGTTTGCATGTTGTCCCCATGCAGAGGGACAATTTGTGCTGTTTCATAAAACTTAAGATTACAGGAGACTAGCTTACCTTTCTCAGTCTGATTTTAATATATAATAACACATTCTGAGAATGTTTAAGGTTCAAACATTTTACATTATATTTATTTATTTAGCAGATGCTTTTCTCCAAAGCAACTTCCAATGAACTTTATATAGTATTATCAGCCCACACACATTATTCACTGTGGTGACTTACACTGCTAGATACACTACTTACACTGGGTCACTCATCCATACATCAGTGGAACACACTCTCTCACTCACGCATGGGTGAACCTGAACAGCATGTCTTTGCACTGTGGGAGGAAACCAGAGCATCCAGAGGAAACCCACGCAGACACTGGAAGAACATGCAAACCCTGCACAGACTGAGGAGGGATCGAACCCATGTCCTTTCACACCACCCAGGCACTGTGAGACAGCAGCGCTACTTGCATTTTAACACATCAGTTAGGCCTTAATTACTTTTTAAATGTTAAAGCATATTTTCCATGCGCTCTGCCATCTGTTCCGTCCTGACATAAACCTAGTAGGTAAGTCTGATTAATGTTTTTTTTCAGTCATCACCAGATTATAATCAAATGCACAATTCTTTAGTGAGTGGAATGTGTATAATCAGTTTTACATTGCACTTATTTATTTAGCTAATGCTTTTCTCCAAAGCAATTTACAGATTTAACTACTTAAAGGAATTTACCAGTTTATGCAGCTGGCTAATTCTAGTTTAAGGATGGGTTTTCATTTTGGGTATGAGCCTAAAGTTCTAGAGCAGGGTTTCAAGCAGGATCCTTTGAGTGCAAGACACCAACTCTATCCATTAGGCCACCTGCTCCCCTGTTGTATTGTAATGCATCAGGGGCGGTGTGGTGGTGGTGTAGCTGGATCTGGGCTATGGGTTCACATCCAGCACACTCTGTGTGGAGTTTGCATGTTCTCCCCAGGTCCAAGATGTGTGTTTCAGGGGAATGGGTGATTCTAAATTCCCCGTAACGTGCGAACGTGTGGCCACCCTGCAGTGAACCCTGACCCTGTCGAAGGTTTACACTACCCAGCCTTGTGCCCTGTGCTTCTGGGATAAGTTCTGGACCAGAGCAAGTGGAAAGGAAAGTGAGTGACGGACACTGGCTCTGAAGAAAAGCCCTTTTTAACACATGTCAACACCAGTAGACTGGCCATGAATAATAGTTACATAAAGTCAATCCAAAACCCTATTTACTGTCTTGAAAACACAAATCTTTTCCCATGGACTGAGACAAAGACATTGCTGCCATGACAGAACTACAGGCTTCTCAGTGAAGGATTTTGCATGATGACGGGAAGACGCATCCATCAGATCCAGTTCGTGCTTCAGTCTAGAAAACCCTGGTGCACAGCCACTCCTGAGAGCTTTGGTGCAAAGAATCGGTGCCAGCAGCTACGGTAGCGAAGCCACACTTTGTTGATTGGTGGGGACATAGAATAACAACAGGAGAAGGTTCGAGAAAAGACGGATGGCTTCAATGTCATGAAAATGCCAGGTATAAATATTTCTGGACGATCCAAGACTATAAGACTGTGCAGGGCCCAAAATGGTCTTCATTAGGAAACACACATGGCAGGTTTTAAATGACAAAGCCTTTGAAGGTGGAAGAAAAGTTATCTGATATATTCAGCTGATCTGTCAAATTGAGTCATGGGGGAGTTTCAGCGTAAGTGAAAAAGAATTTAACTACTGAAATACCAGAGTTTTTATCCATATTTTTCAGTTTTAAAAGGGAAATTGGCAGTTTGGACTAAAAAACACACTGAAACTGCTTGTCCCAAGCAGGGCTGCATTGAACCAGAGCCTAACCCGGCAACACAGGGCACAGGGCTGGAGGGGACACACCCAGGACGGGATGCCAGTCCATCACAAGGCACCCCAAGCAGGACTTGAACCCCAGACCCACCAGAGAGCAGGAACCGGCCAAATCCGCTGTGCCACCACACCCCCTTGCACAGCCTAAATATCAGGAATCTTTTGTCAATTCTTGCAACACTTTAGGACAAATCTGTCTTGAAACTAGTGTGATTTCCCTCATTATGTACTAATACCAGGAGTTTACCCTTTGAGGAATGCTATTAGAGCATCCCTACATTTGCAGACTGTAGATCCCATCCAGCGTGATTTCCACGTTTCCGTTTATCGTAAATCATATTGTATTTAAAAGCAAATCTTGGCTTCTGTCTTCCTAATGAATATGATACCATTAGTTCACATTGACGCTAGCATTTGAAATGGAAACCAGGACAAGGGACTCCTGAACTAGAGCGGTTAGGCACAGTTTCTAGAAGGACTGTATCTGTTGCATTCCATTCAAATCCAATTTCCCTCACTTAATTGGTATGCTTACTGAAACGGAATTAAAAGCTCACCGCACAGAATTCCTCCTTTTAGTGGGGGAAGAACGAATATCAGAAATAGTGTATCAAACTGCTCACATAAAAGATCAAAATTTAAATTAAGGATGGTCATACTCTTTCCAAGCCTGTCATTTGCACACTATTTTCGACCTACTAAGTAGTTCATTGACTGTCCTACTTACGTGAATGGATTTTTCCAAAAATATGCAACACAATAGGATGTGTGTTGAAAGACGGCATTGTTGCCTCAGTGCTTGGGTGGTGAGAGAGAATGTGAGTTTGATCCACACTAATTCTGCGTGGTGTTTGCATGTCCTCCCCATGGTTATGCGGATTTCCCCTAGGTGCTCTGGTTTCCTCCCGCAGTCCAAACCCAGGCAGTTCAAGTGGATCGATGACTCTAATTTGCCTGTAGTGTGTGTGTAGCTGCACTGCGATGGATTGGTGCCCTAGCCAGGGTTCCAGCTCCCCTGCAGTCTTGAGCCCAATGATTCTGGGTTAGGTTCTGGTTGATAGGTGTGCAGTTCAAGTCAAGTGGCGTTATTGTCAGTTCAACCATGTACAGCTGGTACAGTATACAATGAAATGAAGCATTTCTCCAGGACCATGGTGCTACATAAAACAACACAAAGCTACCTACACATGACTGCATGAAGTGCACGTGTGCAAGACGTGTGCAAACAGCACAAGACAGTGCAGTAATTAACAAAACAACAAACACAGTAAAATCAGAAGATAGAACAATATAATGATAAATATTTAAATATACAAATTAGGAGCAAAAAATACAGTTGGTCAGTACAGTATAGTGGAATAGTGTTTAGCTGAGTGTGTGTGTGTGTGTGTGTGTGTGTGTGTGTGTGTGTGTGTGTGTGTGTGTGTGTGTGGGTTGGTAGTAAACAGTTGATGCTGTTTTAATGCAAAACAAAGGGCAGAGCAGCATCAGCGCTAGCCCTATTCTGAACGCTCTAAACCACAAAATCACTCATGGCCTGCAGAGATGACAGGCGATTGTAAAAATCACATTGATCCAAAAGTACGTATGGGGAGAATAACCAAAAGAGCATTACTCAACATTACAATTAATCAAACAGAAAGTGTTTGCAACATTCACTGTTTCTTTATTAATACTGTGTTGTTCCTGAAAGAAAGAAAGAAAGAAAGAAAGAAAGAAAGAAAGAAAAAGAAAAATCAACTCTTTCAGCTCCATGGAAGAACCAAGTATGAAAACATTTTTCAGTAACATCATTGCCATGAGCAGCACTGCAGTCTCACAGCACCTGGGTAGTGAAGGAGGATTTGGGTTGAACCCCTGCTCAGTCTATATGGAGTTTTCATGCTCTCCCTGTGTTTGCGTGGGTGTGCTCTGGTTTCCACCCAGATTCCAAACGTGCTCATTTTGAGTGAATTGGTAGCTCTGAGGGCACGGTGGTGCAGTGGGTTTGGCCAGGTCCTGTTCTCTGGTGGGTCTGGGGTTTGAGTCCTGCTTGGGGTGCCTTGCGATGGACTGGTGTCCTGTCCTGGGTGTGTCCCCTCCCACTGCAACCTTTTGCCCTGCGTTGCTGGGTTAGGCTCCGGCTCTCTGTGACCTTGCATGGGACAAGTGGTTTCAGATGGTGGGTGGGTGGATTTATTGTAAGTCACTTTGCAGAAATGCATCTAAACAAATGATCACATGGATACTGGTGAGAAGGTGAACTCAAGCACAGGCGTAACCCAACGACCGAACAATTTCACCTAATGGAAACACAAGCAATTAAAAGGAAGAAGTAGACAGGAACAAAGGGTGGGGAGCAGATCATCTAGACACCATCTGAGATTCCACAAACAGGCACCAGTCACTCTCACATTCAAATACCTGCTTGACTGAACAATTGACTAGTTGGGTTCTTGAAATACCTGGACCAGGTCAACGCATGTGTATTGCAGGAGTGCCTTTGCAGGCTGGACTAGGTACTGCTCCCAGGCGTTCTGCGCGATGGCCATGAGGAATTTTTGAGATGGGAAACCTGCTGCCAGCATGATGGTGTGAACTGTGGGAGGGATGCCGTGTTGTTCATCCCTTTCCATGTGTGAGCAGACACTCTTTAAATGACACACAGTATGCAGCATATGCTCGTATCAACACACGCACACACACACACGCATATCTCCAACCAAGCCGCTCTGTATGCAGCTGTTTTGTCTGGCTTTTAAGCAACTCTACTGGTGAGCCCACTCTTCCTCTGGTACTTGGTGAGCCAAATAACTCAGACAGTATTTTCAGCTGGACTTATTTCTTTTGTGCCTGGGAATTTTAGCACAGCGGGTGGTCTCTTAGCTGAGCGATGCCAAAGCACCCAGCGCACACTTGTTAGCAGAACGGCGTATGTGTTTGAAAGTCGAAAGTACGCGAACCTACGGCGCAGCTCTGCAAATCTCACGCTTGTACCGTTCGCTCTCCTTTTAATAACCATAAGCAGGCTGAGAGCCCTCTTACTGACATCCTTCGGGATCGTTTTAAATTACAGCCTGAACGTTACACTACATTCACGTGCATTTATTTGACTGCGATGCAACAGTTTAGCCATTTGTGCAGCAAGGTACTTTTTTCACCGGAGCAAGTCGGCGTAAGCACCTCGATCAAGGGTACTAGAGCGGGAAGTAGGATTCAAACCTGGGGCTTTTGGGTGCAATCCAACAGTGCTAATCACGATGCCGCCTACTGCCGCAGTTAACTTGTACGGGTTAGGCTAAACTGATCAGGTTTCTTGCTGTTTTTATAAAATTGGTGGGGGAACATTGTTCTACGTACTGGCTCTTTGGGTCGTGCCCCCTGGTTGGAGTCCCCCGCGGAAAGCAGGTTTGCGGGATCATTCCACCACCCTGTCGGACCAGTCTTTAAAAGCGTGAAACACGACTACGGAGTTGCAGGATTTCACTCAGGGCGTTGGATCCGACCTTCCTGTTTGACCTGCTCTGCTGTCCCTTTACCCAGTGAGACTGTTATCAGTTCCTGGCTCCGTGCTTCTGGTGTGTCTTGTACCTTCGCTTTGTGCCTTCTTGTCTCTTCTTTGGGTCTCCAAGTGCCCACCAGGCCAATTTCCAAGTGTCTTCATGTCCCGAGTCTCCGTAGTTCCATGCGGCCGTGTCTCCGCGTTTTCACAGAGCCACGCAGCCACATCTCTACACTTCCACTGCTCTCATTCTCATACTTAAACCCTGCATTTGAGTTCCTCTCATCAGCCGTCTCCTCGTGCTCATGGCAATTTGACAGCTTAACCTGATTTACACCTTTTCTTAAAGAATCCGGAGTGAGGTAGTCTGCCTTGGAGGGGTTGCCTACTTTGCTCTACTGCGTGGGTGAACTTAAAAGTGTGGGGTATAAACCCTTAGGTTATAAAAGTACGAATGTTACATTAAAAACTATTTCAAAGCCCCAGTATAGAATAAAAAAAATCGAAGTGATTGATATCAGATTCACATTCATAAGTTGTACATTAAAGCTCTCAGCTATTTATAATACACTCTCCATACTCAAGGAGGGCGTAGTGGGTTTCACCGGGTTCTACTCTCCGGTGGGTCTGAGGTTCGAGTCCCCCTTGGGGTGTCTTACGACGGACTGGTGTCCCGTCCTGGGTGTGTCCCCTCCCCCTCCGGCCTTGCGCCCTGTGTTGCTGGGTTAGGCTCCGGCTCCCCGCGACCCCGCATGGGACAAGCGGTTTCAGACAATGTGTGTGTGTGTCTCCCTACTCAAACATGGAAGATTTAAGTGGAGAAAAATGTATCATGGCATGTCCTTTCCATTTCAGTATTCACTCTGTTTCATCGGAATTACTTTAGTCCAGCAACCCATTGCTCAATGGTCACAAATGGTAATCTTGTGAAAATATGTGGACAACTCAATGTAGGTGAACTAAACTATTATGTTACGAATATTTCTGAATATTTTTGAATTACTCTATCAGTGTACATCATTGTAAGGCTGGACTATTTATCTGCGGTGCTCAAAAAATGTATATTTTCGTTGTGTGAAGGCTATGGTCACATTCAAGCGTTGCGTATACGGTATGTTTCACTTTCAATATCATGAGGTTAAGTAACTTTAATGAAATATCTCCATTTTCTGTCAGTTTCGGATGTTGTGTGTATTGAACTTTGGTGCAATTAGAGTTTTGAATTTTTTTGCTAAATAAATCACGCGGCTGTTTCAGCGCTGACCGGCCACAGAAATGACTAGGAAAAAATAGACTGTCCACCCCTGCTTTGAGCTTTTCCCCAGATGTGAGTCGAACCACAGATCCGCTGGAAACACTGCCCTGGCATCATGTGATATTGTTAATAAGCCACGGAGCGTTCCCGTCCAGAAGCGTAATGGGTCAGAGCGGAATGTGCCGCCACCTTCACACCTGCTGATAGAGCAGACTGAAACTCTAACGGCAGACCTGATGGAAATAGGGATGGTGGAGAGCCAGGAACCGGTCTTCGCCTCAAGTCACCAGTTTCCGAAACCGGCATGGCTCGGCTGAAGCGCTCGGAGCCGGCGGGGTGAGCCGACCGACACCCAGAGCGCTTACACTTCCCTTCATGCAAACAGTGTGAAGAACTATGGATGTAACACCTGCCGCACTGGGTGCCGCGTTGACGTGTCATAGGCTTTCAAACCGTCCACTGGGCCACCAACGCATCTTGGCTTTGCTTCCTCTTGGTTTTTCAGCGTATTAAGTGGATTTAAAAAGCCATCGGACATCTCACATTCATTGATTTGGTGCTGATCTCTTGTATATGGAAAAGGGAGAAACAAAAGCAGTGCGCTACTCACAGCTGTCATAGGGCTCTTCCCACCACGTGAGACGCCAGCGTTGAGACCTCTGCCAGCTTATTCCCTTGAAGAACCGCACCGGCTGACACCTAGACAGATGAGTGATGATAATGAGCGAATTATTCCTTCAGTACTACCCTTTTTTGGAAAACTGCCTTTGTGGCATCTATCCAACACAGAACACGAGGTTCAGCGACAAATACGAACATAGTATTGCAACAGCACGAATGAAGGACTGCGGCCAGTTATAAACTGAATTTAGCAATGAATATGAGCTTACTTATTGTAGTTCAGCGGTGGCGCAATGGGTTGGACTGCAGTCCTGCTCTCTGGTGAGTCTGGGGTTCGAGTCCTGTTGGGGGTGCCTTGCGATGGACTGGCGTCCTGTCCTGGGTATGTCCCCTCTGGCCCTGCACCCTATGTTACCAGGTTGGCTCTGTGACCCTGTATGGGACAAGCAGTTCTGAAAATGTGTGTGTATTATAGTTCACTGGAATCTTTGTCCAAGGTCACCTACAATACTGCACTATTCTACATGGCCTATGTATACCACAGAGCAAAGTAACACACACAGAATAAAGGCAATTAAGAGTCACCAGCCCATAAGGAAACATATCTCAGACTTCGTCTTGCTTTGAAATATCTACAGCAATCGTTGTTTTGGGAGCGTTTGCATTTGTCCGCGCCTAGACGCTAACGATGCTTAAAAAAGAAACCATTGGCAGCCAACAGATGACATGTATGGAAACATATGCAATGTTTGGATTAGTAATCACATTAGTACATCAGGCACTTCATTTGTTAATGAGACACAAATGCGGTCCTAAACTCGCCAACTCAACACCAAGGAGCAAGCAGTGGCACTGCCACCAGGGCTGGCAGGAGGCAAACCCTAACCCTAACCGAACCTATTTGACCCAGTGGGGCTCTGTGTGTACGGGTGCCTACAGAAGAGGGTGAGGGTGTGATTCCTTTGAAAATCCTGGAAATCGTTTCTTTGAATGATAGAGTTACTGGATATTCAATTTTTTAAATTTATCTCATGCATATTTTTCATAAATATTTTATATTCAACAATAGCCGTCACAGTGGCATCGTGGGGAAGGAGTTCTCCCAAATGAAAAGAAATTGAGTCTAATCTAATCTCAAATGTGCTCCATGATAGATTAAAGAGCTTTGCAGTATTATGCACAGAATGTGATGTGGCAAAAACTTAAAGTTCAACAACATTTTGAGTTTTCAGAACAGAAGCCAAGGAAAAATTCTTCATAAGTATAGTTTTAACATGTTTTATGTCAAAATATGGGCTAATAAGTACAGATATTACCTTAATACAACATAAGAACATATTGTATATTCCTAATACCTTATCTTAACTGACCTGTGAGGGGTGGTGGTGTAGTGGTCAGCGCTACTACCTTTTATTCCTAAGGTTGTAGGTTCAAATCCCACCTCTAATAAAAAATTATTAGGAATTGCTGATACTTGGCTAAAGGTTTATGTGACTACTGATGTGATGACTGTTGGTTCATGTGGTGGAAAGAAACAAACTAACTGCATTTAAGAATCATGTGTCTGCATCTACGTCTCTTTCTCCTAATGTAATGAACACATTGTATTTTCTATGAGATGAACGTCGCTTTGGGGAAAAGCCTCTGCTAAATGAATACATGTAAATGTAGTACCTTGAGTAAGGTATTTACCCTGAGTTGCTCTAGTTAAAAAAAAAACCCAGATGTAAATACCTTAACATTGTAAGTTGCTTTGGAGAAAAGTGTCCGCTAAATGAAAACAAGTATGCAAGTGATCTTTAGTCCAGGAAGCCCCACCAAAGCAGTCCAGCTTGGGAACTGTGGTTGCTAAGGGTGACCCTGACTGTTACTGGACCCTTGGCTTAATGTGAAATAGTCCAGTAATAATACTTTACTGTACACTGTGCAGGGGGCACAGTGGGTTGGACCAGGTCCCCTTCTCTGGTGGGTCTGGGGTTCGAGTCCCACTTGGGGTGCCTTGCCATGGACTGGCGTCCTGTCCTGGGTGTGTCCCCTCCCCCTCCAGCCCTTTGCCCTGTGTTGCCGGGTTAGGCTCTGGCTTTCCGTGACCCCGTACGAGAGAAGCGGTTTCAGATGGCGTATGCACGTACACTGTGCCACGTACTGCATACACCTATATAAAGTGGCAGTG
Organism: Scleropages formosus; assembly: GCF_900964775.1. Taxonomy (NCBI): domain Eukaryota; kingdom Metazoa; phylum Chordata; class Actinopteri; order Osteoglossiformes; family Osteoglossidae; genus Scleropages; species Scleropages formosus. The sequence goes on along the minus strand of NC_041821.1, from coordinate 18,571,973 downwards.
AACAAAGCTGCTGCGTATGGAAGTATGGAAGTGTTGCCGAGACAAAGAAAAGTAAATAATTGAAAAGCTAAACCGTAGAGCCACGTGGTAAGAAAAGGGTCGTGTTTTGAGCAGCCAACACATGCAACTGCCGTGGGCAGGAGACGGGGGCGGCCCACCGGGGACGAGCGCCTCGTGACGGAGACGGTTGCGTGGTTGCCTGGCAATGCACGCGGCACAAAAACACAACAACACCGTTTTCCAAGCGCTGTTGGAAGCAAAATACTGAATATGAGTTTTCTTGGAAAACTGTTTTATTTTCATACTTATGCCCCTACATTATTTTCAACAGATTTGTTTACATTTTGGAAATACCGCTAATAGTGTAAAGTAGCCTAAAAAATGCAGTATACCCTTCAGAGAAAATCTACGTTGTTAATACACTGAATTTGAAATCGCAAATGTTTTCTTTCCATTGACTAAAGTGTGGAGAAGAAACATGGACGATGAGCAGAGTGGTCCTACAGCAGTGGGACATCTATCTGGAATGTCTTCTGTCATTTCATATCTTCAGTTACCGAAGTGGAACGTAGCTGCGGGCAGGAATTAGGAGAGCCTGGTCCGACTCGACAAAAAAACACTTTACACGATTCAAAAAGGCAGCTTTACCACATGACCTGCAGCTTAGTGTAATGGCACATCTCACTGGACAACAGTCACCTCTTTTTTGGTGTACAATATGTGCAAAAACATTATTAAGAAAAATATCATCTTTGCTTAAACAGCCATACTTCAAACTGCACATGCTGGAACTTAACATTTACATTCACTTTATTTAGCAGACTCTTTTCTCCAAAGCAACTTCCAATGAGCTCTATGTAGTGTCATCAGCTCACACAACTTACTCACCAAGGTGACTTACACCGCTAGACACACTACTTACACTGGGTCACTCATCCATACATCAGAGGAACACATTCTCTCTGTCACTCAAACACTATGGGGGAGCCTGAACAACATGTCTTTGGACTGTGGGAGGAAACCAGAGCACCTGCAGGAAACCCACGCAGGCACAGGGAGAACATGCAAACTCCACACAGACTGAATGGGGATCAAACCCACATACTCTCACACCACCCAAGAGCTGGGAGAGAGCAGCACTACTCACTGTGCCATCACCCTACACGTTTATTAATTTAGCAGACACTTTTCTCTGAAGCGACATTCATCTCCTAGAAAATACAATGCGTTCATTACATTAGCAGGAAGAGACACTTAGATGCAGATGTGTGATTCTTAAGTGCATTTAGTTTCTTTCCACCATGTGAACCAATGTTCATCACACGAGTAGCTGCATAAAACTTTATCAGAATATCAACGATTCCTAATCACATTCCTAGTAAGAATTTTTAAAAAAATATATTTCAGCATTTACGTTACATTACAGGAGCAGCTGTGTAAAGGTTTTTCTGCTGTTCAACAGGCATGATGTCAAAGTTATAGTACATGAACATTTACACATCAACATTTAAGTTAAGAGATTGTGGGCAAAGTGAGTCTGGAAGAGATGAGTTTCAAGACCCTTTTTAAATGTGGACAGGGATTCAGCAGTTCTGAGTGAGAGGGGGAATTAGACAATTACTTAACTCACTTTCACAACACACTTTGAACATTTGCTGGTCTCATTCCTGAAATAGTTTGCGGGTTAACCTTCAGGTTCCTTTGGTGGATTTTTTAAAAGTGTACTGTTAGGGTTATGCATGTTTCAATTTTTCTGAGGGAAAAAAGGGGAATGTGCTTCACGCAAGAATATCGATGTTTGACTGTATTGACTTGTGTTGATGTCATGCACTTTTTGTATTGTTCTCTGAGACAATTTAAATATAAACGTATCATTACAGCCTCCATTTAGTCACAGATCATCTCTGTCTTGGGAAAACACCCATGATGACTCAGTTAAGAGATCATGCCTGTCACCCAAACTGGCCCAGAAAGTTATGACAAGTCAGTTAAGCATAAAAATTCTCTAAATGACCTAATAGTGCTCCCACTGTATTTCCATGCGGCACATGTGTTGTGCCATTGAAACAGCCCCTATAATTCTGCACTGTCTCAGCCCAGTCAAGGAATTGTCCTAGAACTGCCTTCGGTGCTTAAGAAGATGAGTAGACACTGCACACAAATATTTACATTTATTCATTCAGCTGATGCTCTTCTCCAAAGTGACGTACAATTACTTGCCCATTTATATAGCTGGGTGATTTTTAATAATATTTTTACTGGAGCAATTTAGGGTAAGTACCTTGCTCAGGGGTACTACAGCTGGAGGGGGGGAATTAAACCTGCAACCTTTGGGTCCAAAGGCAGCAGCAGCTTGAACCACTACGCTACGGCTGTGCCCGAAATGGGTGTGGTTGCTTCAAAGGAAAAAAAAAAAAACTGCAGGGCTGGAAGAGGGTCACCTGTTGGGGTAAAAGTGTGACACGAGAGGGTAAGGACAGAGCAGGCAGGGTAAGAGCTTCCTGAGGACCCACATAGTGATGACTGTGCAGAACCAACGTCGCCACCTGCTGGACAGACATCTTAATAACAGCTCTGTTTGTATGGCCTTTCATACACATTGTCCAGTTCAAAGTGCTCCACAACAAGGGAAAGTGAATCATGATACATTTTTTTTTTAAAAAAAGCAAGTCTAAGCAGTCTAAAGGAACTAACACTGAGATATGTAGAAATAAAATTAAGATATTTGTTCAAAACTGATTTAAAAAAGATGTTTTGACAAGCAAGGGGGTGCGGTGGTGCAGTGGGTTGGACCGCAGTCCTGCTCTACGGTGGGTCTGGGGTTCAAGTCCCGCTTGGGGTGCCTTGCGGCGGACTGGCGTCCCATCCTGGGTGTGTCCCCTTCCCCCTCCGGCCTTACGCCCTGTGTTGCCGGGTAGGCTCCGGTTCCCTGTGACCCCGTAAGGGACAAGCGGTTCTGAAAGAGTGTGTGTGTGTGTGTGTGTGTGTGTGTGTGTGTGTGTGTGTGTTTTGACAAGCAGTGGGTTGGTCTGGGTCCTGCTCTCCAGTGGGTCTGGGGTTCGAGTCCCACTTGGGGTGCCTTGTGACAGACTGGTGTCCCGTCCTGGGTGTGTCCCCCTCTGGCCTTATGCCCTGTGTTACCGGGTGGGGTGTGTGTGTTTTTTGACAAGCTTTTTAAAGGGATACTGAGCCTAATATAAACCCAATAGAATATAATATAAACATTACATTTATCTTTATTCATTTAGCTGATGCTTTTCTCCAAAGCAGCTTGTAGTGTTAATCTACCTACAATTGTTTACCCATATATAAAGTTGGGTAATTTTACCTAGAGCAATTTGGGGTAAGTACCTTGCTCAAGGGTACTACAGCTGGAGGTGGGATTCAAACCTGCGCCCAGTGAATATGCGGTAGGATTTTCTTCCATAATTTCTGTGCATTGTAACACAAAGCAGGGGGTGCGGTGGTGCAGCGGGTTGGACCGGGTCCTGCTCTCCGGTGGGTCCGGGGTTTGAATCCTTGGGGTGCCCTGTGATGGACTGGTGTCCCCTCCTGGGTGTGTCCCCTCCAGCCTTGCGCCCTGTGTTGCCGGGTTAGGCTCCGGCTCCCCCCACAACCCCGTGTGGGACAAGTGGTTCAGACAATGTGTGTGTGTGTAACACAAAGCTGCCTCTCTAGCCACTGTATGTATAACTTTATGAACATGCAAAACGTTTGCAGTAGAAAATCCGAGAGCAGGGCTCAGAATATACTCTGGAAGTTTCTATAATCCAGTTTATTTCACACGTTGTCAACCAGTAGACAAATCATTAAAATCAGTTTGAAAGCTTACAGGTAACAAAACCCATTTAGCAAGGACAGGTGTTACAGGAACTCTGCTCAAATTGTAGTCTATCAATATATATTGGCAGACTGGCATAAACAGCAGTACAATAATCATATATGGGATTCTCCCTAGAGAAGTTATCTTTCTGAAAGTCAAAGCTGTAAAAGCTCACCTGTGGTCAACTCAGAAGATACTGCTCAGAAAGAAAGAAAGAAAGAAAGAAAGAAAGAACGAATGAACAATATTAGTCAAACAGGGTTACCAAGCTGTGCCTAACAAGAGCCACAGTGTTTAAAAGTGCCATACTATCCAACCATTCAAGTTAATTATCAGATTTGTTTAAATCAGTTTGATTAATTAGAGCCTTTACTGGGATGAAAGTAATACCATGTGGTCAAAATTTGATGGAAAGTGCACATGATCAGCAAATTATTCATACTGGAAAAAGCCAGATGGTAGTACTTTCTGTTGTATTTATGTTTCTAATTTGTAAATGAAGTACTGAGCTGGCAACGCTGATACACTATGGCCACACATTCCTTATATAAATCAGACTTAAATGACGCACGACTCCAGGCCTCCAGAGCCCCAGGAAACACTTTATTAACCAAGTAGGTTCAGACATACAAGGACTTTGACATGGAATATGCTCTTTTAGACAGACATTATGCTGACATTATACAGAAACAATAATCTTCTACATGAATATTTACATGTATATTTGAGTAACATTAGTAATCAATATGTAGGGACATATATCGACAGCCACAATTTCAGTATATTGGGGAGAACTGACAGCACAGTATGCTGAGGTCTCTATATGGACACAGAATATTGTCAATCACCGGTTTCTACTCTCCTCTCTTAACCAGCTTGGGATCAAAGGTGCGGCACTAAGATGGTTTGAGTCCTACCTATCTGACAGATCCTATCAAGTGGTCTGGCAGAGCATTCGTTCTTCCCCTCTGTCTCTCTCAACCGGTGTTCCACAGGGTTTGGTATTGGGTCCTCTTCTTTCCTCGATCTACACCTCCTCCCTCGGTCCAGCCATAGCCTCCCATGGATTCAAATACCACTGCTATGCTGATGATACCCAGCTCTTCCTCTCCTTTCCACCTGGTGTGTCAGACATCTCCGGACACATTGCTGCCTGCCTGTCAGACATCTCTTCATTAATGTATGATCACCACCTCCAACTCAACCTCTCCAAAACAGAGATTCTTTATCTCCCAGCTGGCCTGTCCTCCTGTCACGACCTGTCGATCAAACTGGACAACTCACTCATTTCACCTAGCTTCTTCGCTAAGAGTCTGGGAGTAATGATTGATGCGAGTCTGTCATTCTCTCAACATATCGAAGCCACAACCCGGTCCTGCAGATACATCCTGCATAATATTCGTAGGATCCGTCCTTACCTCACTGCTGACTCTGCCCAACTACTTGTCCAGGCCATGGTGACATCCCGTCTGGACTACTGCACCTCTCTCCTGTGTGGCCTTCCTGCTACTGCCAACAAACTTCTGCAGCTTCTACAGAATGCTGCTGCACGAGTTGTGTTTGATTTGCCAAAGCGTTACCATGTATCTCCTCTACTCATTTCTCTCCACTGGCTTCCTATAGCTGCCAGAATCAAATTCAAGACCCTGGTTACTGTTTACAAATGCATCAGTAGAACTGCTCCCAGCTATTTACAAGACTTAATCATCCGCTACACCCCAGCTAGACCCCTTCACTCGTCTACTTCTGCTCGCTCGGTGGTCCCATGCACGAAAGGTAAAGCTCGGAGGTTCTCGGTTCTGGCTCCTTTGTGGTGGAATGACCTTCCCCTGTCACTCAGAACTGCGGAAACTCTGTCTATATTCAAGAAGGGTCTGAAAACTCACCTTTTTTCGGATCCACTTCGCTCAAGATCTCTCCAGCTCATTTATGGTGTAATTGTTCACGCATCGTAACTTCATGAGCATCCCCTGATACAACCTTTATTTAGCCACTACGCTGGCATTGTACTTGGTTATTTGTGTATCTTAGAATATTTAAAAAAAAAAAAAAAATTGGTGAGAGGGTATCAGGATTTGTCTATCCTGTGTTTTACGCACCTACTCAAACAATGAACCGCGGTGCAGCAAGTGGTAGGTAACAAACTAGGTTTACTTGAGACTTTCATCTCTGCAGCTATGTCTCTCTCAACGTAATGCATAAATTGTACTTTTGCTGAGATGTACGTCGCTTTGGACAAAAGCGTCTGCTAAATGAATACATGTAAATGTGTCAAGTAGAAAGGTTTTTTTTTTTTTTCTTTTTTTCCAATGTCTACAACTGCTTGTCCCAAGCTGGGTTGCAGTGAGCTGGAGCCTTACCTGGCAACACAGGGTACAGGGCCAAGGGGGGGGGGGACACCAACCCATTGCAAGGTACCCCAAGCAGGACTCGAATCCCAGACCTGCCAGAGAGTAGGCACAGGCCAAACCCACTGAGCCACCGCACCCCCTGCACTGTCAATAACCTACTGTCCAATAAAGGCCTAGAAATGAGTGCATTCAGGAGAGAAAAGGTCAACTCTGCCACTTCTTATGAATAAGGATATTCGTGAAAGAGGGATACAGTAGAAACCGCTTTCGGGAGGGTGTTGGGATTCACTCTCCGTGACAAGGTGAGGAGTTTGGACATCCGGGGGGAACTCAGAGTAGAGCCACTACTCCTCCGCATTGAGAGGAGCCAGTTGAGGTGGTTTGAGCATTTGGTAAGGATGCCCCCTGGGTGCCTCCCTTTGGACGTATACCAGGCACGGCCAAGTGGGACGAGACCCCAAGGTCGGTCCAGGACCCGCTGTAGAGATTATGTTTCCGAATTGGCCTGGGATCAGCTGGGGATCCCCCAGGCTGAGCTGGAGGAAGTTTCGGGGGACAGGGGCGTCTGGGCTCTCTGCTTTCCCTATTGCCACTGCGACCCTAGAAGGACAAGTGGGCAAGAAAATGGATGGATGGATGGATGGATATAGTAAAGGTCAGTTACAGTTATGGTTAAAAATAGATAGATAGATAGATAGATAGATAGATAGATAGATTACTGATATCTATCTATTACTGATCATCCATCAGGTAACTACATTTGGATAAAGACACATTTAAAGGTGTTAAAATATATTTTTAATAGCCTATCTGTTCTTAAACTAGTGCAACGCATAGCCTTTTTCAACGTTAATGTCCGTTTATTTAAAATATTTATTTTGTTTACTCAACCTTTGCATTCACACACTCTGGCGAGTGTAATTAACGGCTTAATTAGGACTGTTTGCGATGGACGAGCTGGTAAAAGTGCGTATTGGTAATGAGGGGACGTGTAGGGCTGCCGAACGCGCTTTAACCACGGTATTTAACCAGAGTATTTGGCGCGCTATTTAAATAGGAGCCGCTGGGGAGCTCTGAGACGCTCCAGGACGAGTCGGAACTGAGGGGCACCATGCAGACAGCGGAAAAAGCACAGCAGCCTCAACCCTTCAAACAAAGGAAAAGCTTCGGTAAATCATGGAGTAAATGGCGGTGAGTGCTGGGTGGGTGTCGTGCATTGGCGCGTTCTTAATGCTCGCGCTTCATTTGCAGCCACGCGGAGGCAGGAGGTGGCGGGGATTCGGTTCAAGTTTCCCACCAAGATCCCGGTGAGACTCCCCACACGCATTTATCTAGTAGACACTTTTCGCCAAAGTGACGTTCGATGAACTCTGATGTAGTGTTATCAGCCCACGCACAGCTTGTCACCAAGGTGACTTACGTTGCTAGAATGGACTGTGGGTTAGTGGAACACACTCTGTCACACGTTTGTTACAGAGGTCGCTGTGCTGTAACGGTTCGTTTTCAGGTGATCATTGAAAGGTACCCGAGGGAGAAGTACCTGCCTCCTCTGGACAAAACCAAATTTCTTGTCCCGCAAGAACTTTCCATGTCCCAGTTCGTCGCTATAATACGGTAAGCGTTTTAGTCACGTACTACTGACTCCAGCAGGGATCTGTGAACTTGAAGGCCAGTCTGTAAGGCACATTTTAGCTGGCGGAGGGATACCCGCTCCTCCTCCTCAGGCCGCCCACAGCCGCCATGACTGCTTTTGTGCACGAGCAGTTTGGACGGACTCTGTCTGCGTTTAATCACTTTCCTGACGGCTCTAGAGAAAGGGAGCAGCAGTGTAAAGACCCTACAAACCAGCTTTCTTGCTGTTTTTGAAGTGGTTTGGGGGGGGGAAACGACCTCTAGGTAAAAAGTGGTCGTAAGTGTACAATTGAGTTGTTGCCTCAGGCACAACCAGTACCCCACCAACTCCTGGGTGAAGTCCTACAGTTTAATTTTGCACACCTTCAAAATAAAACTAATGAAGTTATGACTTAGGTTTGTGGTGCACAGTGCTCTGGGCTTGCATGGGGTGAAAGACACAGGCAGTGTTTTTTAAAAAAAAAAAAAAAAAAAAAAACTTACAACTGCAATGCACAGGGAACTAATCTCCTCAGTCTGAGGACCCCATTTCCTTAAGGCCCTGTGCCTCAAGACAGCCTTCCTAGTCCCTCCAGGCTCTCTCCTCTCTGGCAGTTGCAATTGCCCCTTTATTATATTCCCTCTACATTACCCAAATTCAACTGTTTGTTGTAAACATTTCCTAGTCACTCCCCAACATGGGTTGTTACAGGTTCAAGGTTTGCCTCTCTACCTGTTCTGTCATCCATGACAGAAATGACTGCCTTAAGATTTGTTTAAAGTACCTTAAGTGAGGGGATGAATTGTTTTTGGCCACTTTTCTTCCCAGGAATCGGATGTCTCTGCTGCCGAGTCAGGCTTTCTACCTGCTTATCGACAACCACGGCCTGGCCAACATGTCTCTCACAATAGCGCAGGTCTATAAAGAGCACAGAGATGACGACGGCTTCCTCTACATGACCTATGCCTCTCAGGAGATGTTTGGCACCAACGAGCCCGGCGTGGAAACGATCCTGAAGAACAGCTGAGGTGACTATTCCTGGAGCTCAGCTGTTTTAAGAGGACCCAAGGCCCTTGTGCCTTTGTTTAAAGCACTGTATGTTTAAGTGTTCTATTTGACATGGATGCTTTTTATGGTTGTGGTAAATGTCATGTTTTATGTCCATGTGATTCTGCTCTTGGAGCAGTGTTTCTTGATTTAGCTTGAGTTGTCTGGCCAGTTAAACCTTTCTGTATGATTGACTGACTGGCCCAATTTTGCTACAGTACTTCTAAATTAACAGGTAAGGCTGAAGCCATGGGGAAGAGTCAACTCCTCAACATGGAGTGATTAACAATAAAGCTGGAAATGTATAGATTCTTATGTAATTCAATTAAATGATGATCTCACTACTTTGGCCTTTGTTTGGAAGTATTGCAGCAAGTGCTTATTTGTGCATTTTTCCACTTTAAGAAAAAACATTCTCTAGTCTTAAGACAAGGTTTGGATTCTTGTGCATCTAACACCCCCAGCCTTTAATCTGTTCACTTTCCTGTACCTCCCTCCTATAAATGCAGAAACTCACCCCTCAAATAATCCTCATGTTGCTCTAACACTTCCATTTTTCTTGTTATAAGGGACTGTATTAACTGCAGCCCACAAATTTGGGTAGTTCAGTAGATTTTCTACTGCATAGCGAAACATGAAGCAGCTGCTTCATAGCACAACATAAACCAGTGCTTGATGGGGAATTTAGTGTAACTAAAGTACTGTTCAGGGAGCAGTGCTTTTTCCCTTCACTGCAACTGCCAATTGTCTATAGTGCACTATGACAGCTCCTGGAGCAGCTGTCAAAGTTGAGCCCTTACAGCAATTTGTTACGAACATAGCCATACTTTAAGAGGGCTGTTGGGTGCCAGGTTTTTCCAGAATATTTACTAAGGATAGATGCAATGTATGTGAATCTACAATTTAAAGAAATGTTGTCTTCCTTCTGAAGAAGGTCCTGTTGTCTGATTCTTTAGCGGTATTCTGTATTTGCACAGTGGAGGCAAGTGGTGGTGGTTCATCCAGCTTCTGAGCTAAATGATCAGCATGTACCCTGCCTCATGTATGAGGAGCACCATAACACAGCAATGGAAAAGTGGTTGAGTGAAGAGATCAAAATTGATCTGAAAAAACGAGTGCTAGAAGACCAAATGTTTGTGTTGTGCTGGTGATTTATACAACTCTTATTTTGGGGTTTTTTCCTTTCTTGCCTGGAGATGGCTTTTTTTTTTTCCCTTTGTGTGTGTGTTTCCTCTTTCTGCCACCCCCCACAATGAAGTTATACAAAAGCTGAATTGATTTAAGAGATTGGCATGTTTCCTTCACAGGATCCATAAGGGTAATACTCTTGTTAAGAACACAAATTTATTCCTGGGGTTGGCAAGGTGTTTATGAAACATTTTCTAACTCACAGAAGCAGTGGATGTTTTACACATTTAAATAAAAATTCCAAGTTGTTACTCTTGCATATGAACATGTATTCATGCAATACTGTTTCTTATGTGTGTTAAGTATGTGAACCCCTTGTGTCAGTTTAACTGTAGTTTCATGAGAACCAATCTTTCTCATATGACATAACAGCTGTAGAATGAGCAATTCCCTAGGTTGCTTTAGAGGAAATTCTGTGTAGTAGAAACACAGTAGTACAGGTGCAAACTTACTACCCAAGTAGGTAAGAATGAGCTGTGTGAATCACTACCATTCATTTTGTTTATTTCGATATTTTACACAAGAATAATGACCAGTCTTGTAAGCTTCACATGCGTTCAAGCAGCACTGTATACATTTGAGAGCAGGTAGTGTAGTAAAACCACTGATATCCCATCTCCCCAGTAACACAATGCACTTAGTAATGTATCTTACCTTGACCTCCTCCATTAAACTATGCAGCTGTATCATATGAATAGGTCAAATACAAGTAATTCTTGAAACAAGCATCAGCTAAGAGAGCAAAGTGGTATTATATTACACACAGTCCTGGGGTGTGTAGCTCTTGTAGTGCAAGAAGCCAGATCCTCTTGGCAAATGTTTTAGTGTTAGAAACATGAGAGGTAACAGAAGTTTTGGTGCACTGGTGGGACTGACGGTGTCTCCACATGACAGAACTCTTCCACGCAGGTGTTAAATGTTTCTGCCTACTTTTGTACACCCTGAATGGGAGGCCAGTCCCTTACAGAGCAATTGCACACAAAGTCACTCACACATACACCCAAAGGGCAGTTTTGAGTCATCAGTGGACCTGAAACACATGTTTTTGGACAGTGAGAGGAACCCCCTGCAAGCTCTGCTTAATACATAGCCTAGGTGCTGAATTTGAATTTGTTTGAAATGATTCAATACCCATATTTTATCCACATTATGTACTCTGCAATGTAGCTCTCCAAACTTTTCTGATGAGCCAATTTTAATATGTTTAGTCAATAATCATCTTACAATGAAGTTGACTAAATGTACTTTTTTTGGTAATATATTGATAGTTATAGATAAGTATAACAAAAGAGAACCCATTCAGACAGGTATATGTCACTCCAATGTGCCAAGTCAAGCATTCCTGTGCTTGGCAGAAAGCACAAAGGCTAATATCTTTCTGCTGCCTTCAAAATGTAAAAATAATACAGCACAGTAAAAGCAGTGAAATTAAAGTTAAGGGAAAGGTTGCTGCTGCTCCTGCATCCTCTACAATTTATTTCAGGGAAGGAAATAAAGGCGACCTGCCATTAGAGGGCGCTCATGTTCCGCTCAATATTAGAGTCATCATGTGTCCCTGGAACATAATTCCAAAATATGGCGTTTATGTAACATAAAAGGGACAGAAGGATTTCAGATTTCCTTCAGTCTAAATATGACTTTATATGATGTTTGCTGCAGCTGAGAAACATTGATTTACATTTAGGGTCATGCAAATTAATTCATTCTGACGTAAATTAGAGTACAGCTACATAATATGTAGGGGGAAGTCTTGGTGGACTTGGCCGGGTCCTGCTCTCTGGCAGGTCGGGGGTTCGAGTCCTGCTTGTGGTACCTTGCGATGGACTGGCGTCCCATCCTGGGTGTGTCCTCTCTCCCTCCAGCCTTGCGCACTGTGTTGCCGGGTTAGGCTCCGGTTTGCTGCGACCCCGCTTGGGACAAGTGGTTTCAATCAGTGTGTGTGTGTGTGTGTGTGTGTGTGTGTGTGTGTGTGTGTGTGTGATATGAAAGTCAGAGCCAGTTTGCAGAAGCACATCTGTTATCTGCTCAGAAAAAGTTACATTCTGAATTTCAAAATAATTTCAGATAAGTTCTCCTTTTGATTAAAAAACATATTTTGTTTATGTTGCGGATGTTTCACTGGAAAAAAAAAACACTATTGTAAAATTTTGAAACAGGTTCCAAAGTGACATACACATATTTGAGGATTCCTGCATTTTTAGTACGGCTAAAAATATAATCAGTCCCCTTCACGCGCTCAATATATTGCATTGCATTTTACCCTTAAAACTGGTTTTCATTTTCATCATGAACAAACATGAGAAAATGTAATAATTATCTTATGAATAATCCCATGTACCCATCTCTTTATTATAATGAAAGCATACAGCATGTTAGCATACCTCTGGATTGCTTTAATGCGGCTTGACAGCAAAAGAAAATTGAGTCGGACAGAAATTGTGTCGAAATCCTGACAGACTGTTGTTCCTCTGGGAATGCATTAAAGTCAGAGTCAGTCAACACAGCAGGGAGTGAATAATGCCCGATTCTTTCAACTGACTAATAGCAGCACAATACAGATGGCCGTACAGTACATCTGAAAACGGAGTCCGAGCTTTATGTATGAATTTATCTTTCCTTCCGCCGGAAGGACCAGACGCAGGCCACATGTAAAAGGTCTCATGGCATGACAATGAGGACGCGCGCCTTAGAAGCTCAAAGTGCGGAACTAAAATTTGCTCTATGAAATTTGTGAAGAGCGATGGCGTTTTTTTTTTTTTTTTTGCTGTCCAAGTTTTAAAGGAAAAAAAATTAAAAATGCTGGAAATAGAAATGGAAATAACACGTGGAAATGAAGCGAATAAATAAAATAAAATGAAAAAAAAATTAGCGTTTTTCATCACACCCGAATTTCCCATCTAAAACTGAAAGCATGATACACTGCGAAACAGGACCGGCTGAAACATTTCGGTGGCACCGATGGACCGAGTGGACCGGGATGAAAATTCTGACATTAAACAGAACGTATTGGACCACAGGGAGCTCTGGAGCCGGCCATGTAACACGGAATATGCATACAGATATGGGCTGGCAGCAGTCTGAAGGCATTGTTTGACAGATTTCTCAGGAAACAGGCTTCGCAAGGAGCTACATGACATTTGAGACACAACACTGCTGTGTGTAATTTCCGCCCTCCGAAAGATGTAATTTATGCGAAACCTCCTGCAGTACTCTGCCCAGTCACACACACTTGTGAATGGAATATTTATGGGATGACGAAGAAACGGGACCACTATGTTCCTTCTGCTTGGGAGGTTGAGCAGCATTTGGAAGAAGACACAGTCCATCTGATGGAATTTAATTCCCAGCTCCCTGTGAGTCCAATTGTGATTGAGAAGTAAAAGACCTGTGTTCTCCAACGTTCCACTTCCATTTCAGCAGGACTTGCACGGTGCCATCAGACTTTGCCAAATTACATTTACATTTTATTTATTTAGCAGACACTTTTCTCCAAAGCGACTTCCAATGAACTTTATGTAGTGTTACCAGTCGACACACCTTATTCACCGTGGTGACTTACACTGCTAGAGATACACTACTTACACTGGGTCACTCATCCATACGTCAGTGGAACACACTCTCTCTGTGTCACTCACACACTATGGGTGAACCTGAACAGCTTGTCTTTGGACTGTGGGAGGAAACCAGAGCACCCAGAGGGAACCCACGCAGACACAGGGAGAACATGCAAACTCCACACAGACTGAATGGCGATCGAACCCATGTCCTTTCACACTACTGAGGCGCCGTGAGACAGCAACACTACTCGCTGTACCACCATACCATCCCCTGTCACCGGCCCAAATGCAAGTGCACTCCTGTCTTCTATGGGTAGAATGTTAGTTTGGGTGGGTGGGTATCTAGTAGTGTTCCTTACATGGTGTTTCCCGACGGGTTTAAACGTGATCCAGTGAAAAGCAAACTCCAGAAGAAGGGACACCGCAGCACTAAGCCTGATCGTCGGGCAGCACCGGTGATCCCTGACACCAGGGCATTGCGGCAAATGAACAGCTATCGCTGTAAACATTCAAACTAGGGCACCTGCACCACAGTCTGCACAAGTGAAATGGTGTGTTATTACTATTTTTTTTTTTTTTTTTTTTTTTTTTTTTTTTTTTTTGTGACATATCAGAGTTTGTAAATTGGGCTCAGTGAGGAAAATGTGTTTTTTGGAGCTTCCTGCAGCGATTTTTCTGCTGCGAAGGCGGGCGGCTTTACTTTCCCGCACCGAATCCACCCAGAGGATCCGCCGTTCGCCAAAACGATCAATCACACATGGCATCATGGAATCTTTGGACCTTGGAATTGAATGCCTAGCTAATATTTCAGCAGCTAAACATGCACGCGGGAGACAAGAAAGCAAAGATTTGTTACCGTGGGACAGAAACAACAGGGGAAGCCATCCATCAATCTTATCTGCCTAAACCTGTGAGAAAGTGTGTGTGGGGGGGTGGTGAGCATAAACAATATTGAAAAGGGCACCTCCATCACTGAACGCAGTGGAGCCAGTGTCCTGCAGATTACCTTTGATTTACTGTGTTCTGTTTTCGGTGTCGTTTGCCTCGTTCTGCAGAACCCCGTTGCATCCCGGCGCGATCCGCTGTGACATGAAGACGCCGGCGAAACGGAGACGATCATGGCAAGAAATAGGACAGCTTTCCAGCGAGGGCCCTTGTGCTTCCCTGTTTCCCCCCATCTTTCACCTCGTATCTCTTACTCGTACATTTCAGCAGGTGTCCAAGTAGGGCTCTGGGAGCAAATCAAGTTACAAAGCCTAACGATACGGACGTTCCCCCATTTAAGAATTGATTTGGCACTGCCAAAATGCTGGATGGATACAGCTATAGTAAAATAAAGTGTTAGTCGTTTTACCCTTCTACTGTCTGTTGAGCTGCGTTAAAATGACACGTGATTTGATGAGTTAAAATAAAGATATGTTGTCTCCACAAACTCCTGTTCAATCCAAGCTGAAGAAAATGCAACTTAGCAGACACTTTTCACCAAAGCAACTTGCAATGGATGCTATGTAGCATTACCAGCCTACACACCTTATTCACCATGGTGACTTACACTGCTAGACACACTACTTACACTGGGTCACTCATCCATACATCAGTGGAACACACTCTCTCTGTCACTCACTCACACACTATGGGTGAACCTGAACAGGAACAGCATGTTTTTGGAGTGTGGGAGGAAACCAGAGCACTCAAAGACTTATACTGCTAAATAAGCTACTTACACTGGGTCACTCATCCATACATCAGTGGAACACACTCTCTCTGTCACTCACTCACACACTATGGGTGAACCTGAACAGGAACAGCATGTTTTTGGAGTGTGGGAGGAAACCAGAGCACTCAAAGACTTATACTGCTAAATAAGCTACTTACAATGGGTCACTTATCCATACATCAGTGGAACACACTCTTTCTGTCACTCACACACTATGGGGGAACCCAAACAGCATGTCTTGGGACTGTGGGAGGAAACCAGAGCACCCAGAGGGAACCCACACAGAGACGGGGAGAACACGCAAACTCCACACACACTGAGCAGGGATCGAACCCAGGCCCTCTCACACCAGCCAGGCACCGTGAGACAGCAGCCCTATTTGCTGTGCCACCATGCCGCCCATTTTTTTTCTTTAAAACTTTAAACAAATGAATGACCGGAAGTTGTTTTAGTTTCCGAAAAGCTGGAACGCGGCCGTCCGTAAGACGAGGAGCCCGTGCACAGTCCGGTACTTTGTGTCTTAAAGAGCGCTATTTATTTCTAGTTGTATTGCGCAATGCCCTTCACCCTTCCTTACTCACCAGTAATAGAATGTAGCACTAATAAGGCCACGGTAAGCAGCTTTACCAGCAAGGCCACAGCAATCCTCAAACGTTCCCTTTTTGTCGAGCGGACCGTACAGCGCTGCCCATCCGGCGCTTGAGCGTGCGATGAGATCGCTCGCTTCGCGAGCGTTATTTACACAAGGAAAGGCCATTAATGAAACTGGCGATGGACAAGTCACAAGTTCCACGCCACAGCTTGCGGACACATGTTTAACTTCCCTGCGAACGGCATGCGCGATCCCACACGCAAACAGCGACCCGAAATGAACAGACACTCGGTGATAAATGCTCTTTTCGAAGCTCGTGGGCCGATGCGAAAGAATGTTTGCTCTGATCCGAAGACTAACGGCTGGAAAATGATCAAAGTTGAAACCCGCTGTATTTGTATTGCGCATAGCTTAACCGTACGAGAAAAAGTTTGTTAGCAGAACCTGCTGCAGATCTACAAATAATAGAAATCCTCATTAAATAGTCTAAACAGTGACTCTTTTTCTTGTCAAGCCAGGAACAAACGGCACGCCAGAGTCATTCTGGAAAACATTATTATAATATTCTTGCAGCGTCGCCCCTGCTGAAAATGATTCTGCGAGCGACCGTGAGTTTGAGCCGGTCCTCGGCAGAAAAAGTCCGAGCGTACAGGCAAACGCTTCCGTGTCGACCGCTTTTCCACGGCCGATTTTCTTCTCGGGTTCCTTTGCGTAGTCCAGGCTGCTTCGGGTGACCCCTACCGATTCAGCATTCTTACAACGCCTTTGATTTCAGGAACGAGTCGTATATAGTAAAAGGCGTACGCGGTATATCTCGTGTGTTATGTTTCGTGGTGCTCTCGGGCCACGTCGGCCGCAACTGTCGCATCTACAGAGACATCAGGAAGAGAAGATCCGCTGCGGGTTAAGGCTCGGCCGAATGATGTTTTAGGAGATGTTTCAGGGTTTCCGAAGTCTAAACGGGAAACGCAAATTATGACAGCGTCAGCTGTCTCCATGCAGTGAAAATGTGTAAAGAAGCACCTTTAAGAGGCACCTGACATTCTTGAATAAACACACGCACGCTGTCTGAAACCACTTGTCCCAAGGAGGGTCGCAGCAACACAGGGCGCAAGGCTGGAGGGGACGACACACCCAGGACAGGACGCCAGTCCATCACAAGGTACCCCAAGCAGGACTCGAACCCCAGATCCGCCAAAGAATAAGACCCGGCCAAACTCACTGCACCACCCTGAATAAATGCTAAAGTAAAGATTTCAGTAGGTAATACTCACAACTAAACGAATATTTTGGCTGCATTTAGCAGTCCGGACCCCCAGTGACGGTACCTCTCCAGAATTCTAATAGGTTCCTCTGCAAATTTGACCAAATGAGCCCATCAGGACTGTCTATAATAGGAAGCTGGAAGAGGCAGTTCTCCGTGGAGTCTTGTTTCTTTACACTTGCGAGTTTCTGAAGATCTCTTCCTCTCTCTTCTCCTGCTGTTCCAGTCTATGCTTTGTGTTATCGTGAACATCTGAAGAGTCATCTCCCTGAACTTTCTGCGCCTAGACCCCATCAAACAAACTCCGCACTTGGATTCACCTTCACTTCTGTGTCTGTGTCTTCATGATAGTGACTTTACTTGCCGCTTATTAAATTGAGGTTACTGTGATTTGGAGTCAGTCCCAGCAAGAGGGTCGTACCCTGGACAGAGCAAGGGCCGTTCACCCGGACGGCATGTCTTCAAGAGAAAACCCGAGCGCTCGGAAGAACTCGTATGAACACCGGAAACAAATTTGACGCAGGTAGAGGTGATGCTGGATTAAGATTTATGATCTTGTTGAAACAACAGTGCTACTCATTGAGCCTGTGTTTCACACCTTCACTGGTCCTCTTTTTGCCAACGTGTCCATCTGTGCATGTTCAGTCCCACCCCGAAACCAGTGCGCACAGTCGACTTGGAGTTGGAGTTGTTCACAACTTTTTTTACTCATGATATTACGCCAGTGTAATGCAGATTGCAAAGCTGGCAATAACACATAGTATCCCAAACAAAAGTCGGCAAGAACTGAGCAGGAACATGGCTAGATGCCCGCTTCATCATTATAAAGCACATAGTGTATGATTTTAATATTCATTACATTTGGCGAGGAGGGTGCGGTGGTGCAGCAGGTTTGGCCTCTGCCTGCTTCGTGGTGGGTCTGGGGTTCGAGTCCCCCCCTGGGGTGCCCTGCAATGGAGTAGCATCTCGCCCTGGGTGTGTCCCCTCCATCCCATGTTGCTAGTTAGGCTCTGGCTTGCTGCAACCTCATTCAGGACTACTGGCTTCAGTCAGTGTGTGCACATTTATTGAATTACCTCTCCACTTATATAACTGTTTTTGTCCAAAGACAATATACAGGTATTATAAGACAATTATATATTATTTTACTTGTAATTTACTTTATTATATAATGTGAAAGTGTGAAAATAAGTGTGATATGTGATAGTTTGTGGTACACTTTACCTGTATCCCTGTGAATGCACTCAGACTGCCTTCAGGATTTATAACAATAAACTCCATTGTACTGGGGGGTGTGGTGGTGCAGCAGGTTTGGCTGGGTCCAGCTGTGTGGCGGGTCTGAGGTTCGAGTCCTGCTTGGGGTGCCTTGCGGTGGCCTGGCGCCCCGTCCTGGGTGTGTCTCCTCCCTGTATTGCCCGGTAGGCTCCAGTTCGCTGGGACAGGTGTGCACGTGTGTGTGTACGTACATAAGTACGTACACCATATGTTGTGTCTTTGAAACGGAACAGACATTGCTGGATTGCACAAAAACATCTCAGAGGACCATAAAAAAACACTAACTCCTGCCTGAAAAACAACTGTTAACATTAAAGACAAACAACATAGCAATTCTTAAATGCAATTTCAATGGTAGGAAAACACTGTACATCAAGGATGGCTCCCCACATCCCATCGCTACTACACTGACATTTTGCAAAATTAATAAAAAATCAGAACTTAATTTCTGCACAGATGTTCACGTGCTTGGCTCAAACCCTGAACTCCAGTGCCTTAGCCGCGAAAACAATTATTAATGCGGACCACGCTATGCGGAGTGATGGGAGAGGTGCACATCCGTAACTTTCAAAGACCGCGCACCATCAAGACGAGATACCTGATACACTTTCGGGTCATTTGCTTGAGCAGTGTGTGTCATAGTCAGTGAAAACAAGTTTAAGACAGTTCCTATTTCTCATTACTTTACAAAGCAACACAATCACCATGACCGGGTAGGATGTTGGAAAAACAATATATTCAGGCTTTACTGCAGTTTTATAGCAAATGAGTAAGTACTCAGGAGGATAAACTGACAATCAAACCTGGATCTTCCCTTTACCATGTAAATACACACTTTGGGGTGCCACTTACATTTACATTTACATTTATTCATTTAGCAGACACTTTTCTCAAAAGCGACGTACATCTCATAGAAAATACAATGCGTTCATTACATTAACAGGAAGAGACACTTAGATGCAGACGTGCGATTCTTTAGCGCACTTAGTTTGTTTCTTTCCACCATATGAGCCAACGTTCATCCCAAGAGCGGCTGCATAAAACTTTATCAGAATATCATCGATTCCCAATCATCTTCTTAGTAATATATTTTTTTAAATATATATAAACATTTACATTGCATTACAGGAGTAGCTGCGTAAAGGTTTATCCTTTGCTTAACAGGTATGATCTCAAAGTTATATTGCATGAACATTTACACCTCACATGAACTTAGATCATGGGTGAAGTAAGTCTGTGAGTCGCTTTTTATCCCTTATTATAAACATGCACTTGCTTTACCTGCTGGGAAAACACACACACCGCTTGTCCCCAGCAGGGTTAAAGCAAACCGGAGCCTAACCCGGCAACACAGGGTGTAAGGCTAGAGGGGGGAGGGGATGACACACCCAAAAGAGAACGTCAGTCCATCGCAAGGCACTCCAAGCAGAACTCGAACCCCAGACCCACCGGAGAGCAGAACCTGGCCAAACCTGCTGCGCCACCATGCCACCGCACCCTCCGCTGAGAAAGCGTTATTGATTAAAAGGATACTTTTTTGCACCGGCAGCTATAGTTCTGGTCACAAGCAAGCGAGACACGGTGTTGTCCATGTCACCCTGCTGATCTAACATCCCACTGCTCACTATCCTAAGGAAGGTATTATATTTTCATTCCTGGGCCAATCCTCTCCCTCCACCTATGCCAACAATAAATAAACAAGTAAGAAAAAAAAACGCTGTTCAGGAATCAGTATTTTTAGGATCATTGATCACATGCCAAACCAGATTAGAGAGCTGGCTTATATGAAAGTCTGTAATTAATACGCTGTCTCTCTCCTGGCCTCAGTTTCGCTCAGATTGGCCAAGGCTTTCATAAAAGTGCAATCTGATGTAATGTTTTCTCCTTTTTTCAAGAATATAAAACGCTTTCTCCAGACCCTGGAACAGATCCGAAAAGTAATTAGGGCAGCCGTAAATCACTTTAAATGCATTCTTTATTGTTCCACCCTGTGAGGGAATTGTCTGAGCTTCGATCCTAAGCAACTGGACGGTAAATAAAATTTGGCTGATATCATGGGAACCATTCTTTCCTTACAGAAATTCCAGCCTCACTGGTTGTATTTCAATATATTATTTTGAGCAGGGCAATAAAACAAGGATTCAAAAGCTGAAGATTTAGTAACTGGTGAATTTATGTGAATTTAGGTATCATAAAATTCACTTTACTCGAACCCAAGTTATGAAGTCATTTCTAGCCGATATTTCTACATTTTAATTAATGAACCATTTATGTATTTATTTTTTATGAAGCTTTATTCAATGAAAAACAACGAAACCGTAACTCGGGTGGCAGATGGGGGACTGAACTGGGGAAAAAATCAATGCGCGGTTTCTCAGGTTGCATAGTAAGTGGACGTATATTGTGTTGTTTTCTGTCCTTCCATCTGCTTTGGGAGTTTTAAATCCATCTATTTAAATATACCTGTCCTCAGAGTTTGTCTGGAAAGTGCAAACAAGTAATGCTGCAAATCCGCAGAGGCCGACTGCCCCCTGGACCCACTGTACCTCGACCTCATATGCGGTAAACGCCTTAGCCGGGCGTACACGTGATTTCACGAAAAGAGCCACTCTTTCATCGAATGTTTACTTCGCCTCGTGAGACACGATGCCCTCGTGCAGCGATGAAGCTGGGCATTTTCAAAATGTTCTCAACCCCTAATCTTGACCATTTTAATTGTAAAATAAATACCAGTTAGAGTCCAGCAGTTAAAGGGCCGCTGCAGAGAATCACAAGTGTGTGAAACAAACAAAGTGAGATTTGAACTCAACGCACCTCGTGACACACAAAGCATGACGCTTGACACATTTCCCGGTGGTTCCAGGTGAAATGAATAAGCAGAAACATGGGGGGATCTGGAGCCAGATGGGAACGACCTCCAGTCCCCTGGCAGGCCTTTCTCTTTCCCAGGATGTAGCCAGCGGTGTGCTCATCCTGGACGCCCAAACATCTTCCCTGCCCTGAGACCAGGGCTGTGGGAGAGCTGAGCAAATGAGGTAATGTCTGAAATGCAGCACTGGCAAAGAAATACAGCTCTGTCTTCCAAGAGAAAGAAAGAAAAAAGAAAGAAACTCTTGGCCAAAGCTGGTGACACATCAGGTAAACGCAACCAAATGAGAAGGGACGTGAACTGGGTCCAGTTTCGTGGAAAGCTTCGCTTCTCCATTTCACACACATAGCAGAAGAAAGTTTCCTGCTGGGGAGGATACGGCTCACGGGAAAAGTCACCTCCAGAAACACAAGAGTACATTTTGTATAGACTAGCGAAGGAGACCGTATGTGGGATAGAGCATATAGACCTGGGTCCATGGCGATCCTTTAGTGCTTAAAACTTAAAGCTTAATGAACTTGTGATAATCATGGCGAGAACACAGAAATGCTATAATCAATTTTCAGTGCAATGCATAAATAATCACTGTAATATTATAGAAATTATAGATGATCATCGAGCAGGGGCACGGTGGCACGGTGGCACGGTGGGGTCCTGCTCTCTGGCGGCTCTAGGGTTCAAGTCCTGTTTGGGGTGCCTTGCAATGGAGTGGCGTCCCGTCCTGGGTGTGTCCCCTCCCCCTCTGGCCTTGCGCCCTGTGTTGCTGGGTTAGGCTCGAGTTCGCTGCGGCCCCACTTGAGACAATAACTATATAACTATAACTATATTTATAATCATATTATAAATAAAATAATCAAATAATATTGGGCCATTGCTGTTAAATGAAAGTGTCTTGAGACCTGATATGGGTAGCAGCTATGCTGCAAATTGTTGCACTAGATTTCAACAGTACATGAAACATTTTGAAAAATATATAAATATAAATGTGTACATGCATATAGGGGCAGTTGGTAGTGTAGTGGTTTGAGCTGTTGACTCTAGATCCAAAGGCCCCAAGTTTGATCCCTACTTCCAGCTGTAGTACCCTTGAGCAAGGTACTTACCCTGAATTGCTCTGGTCAAATTACCCAGCTGTATAAATGGATAAATAGTTGTAAGCTTGTTACTGTAATAATTGTAACCTTATTGTTGTAAGTCACTTTAGAGAAAAGTGTCAACTCAAGGAGTAAATGTGTTTCATGCCCCAGACCTCACCCCAGTGGAATACACCTTGCTGAAATCAGCAGCGGTGAGTATAAAGGAAGCCCCAGCACTGCTCCCTGGTTGCAGAATCTCCATCAAGACTCATCAGCTGTCCTCTCCGTGTTTGCAACCTGCCACTTTGCCTTCCTTGTCTCTCACTCTGGCCCCGATTCCTCATCTCCAAGTCCTGATGCCCTTGCCCTTGATTCGCTTTGTACTTCAACATCAGATCATCCCTCAGAACAACGTTTGCTCCAAGATTTTTCAACCCACGCCTGTCCTCGACCACGATTCTTGCCTCGCCTTTTGGACAGCTGATACGAGATCCCACACTTGGGTCCTACCTCCCGTCTCCAGCCTTTGTGTGTGTGACAGTGTGTATGCATGTACACATTTATGTTCATTTATGTATATTTTTATAAATGTTATTTATGCCAACATATTTTGCACATACTGAAAGAAGCCTGTTTGAAAACTTATATTTGTCATGAATTCAGTCTTTTCTTTAACAAAACTCAGTGTTTCCGGGACCTTTCTTGAAATGGAGCTTCTTTAGTCCGTGTTTGTGCTCGTCTGTGCGTCTGCTATGAAATCGCACGGATGCAAAGAGCCGCAACCCTCACGTTAAAGTCAGCGGACATGCAGTGGTGCACATGTGTTACCAAGAGGCTCTGCAACTCATCTTGATCAAACTCATCCTACAATAGATCAAAAAGTTTTGTGAAACCTAAACTCAATTAGAGAGGCCTGCATGAGAAAATGACTAGTCCTTTCATACGGCCGCGATGAAGGTGACCACCGGGAGAATGCGTAACGCAACCCCCTGCCTCTTCTTAATACCACCTTAATGAGCAAATGATAAAAATGCCTCTGTGATGTATGTGACATGAAACCAGGCAGACTTTCCCCACAGCCAATATTATATCATTAATAACTTGAGCAGGCGGGCAATTTGTTGAGGACGCCGCATATGGTGCTCGTCTTCAAAATTCCTGCAGTCATAGCAACCGCTGCCGTCTGTCTCATACAGGTCTTCACCTCGTCGTCAGAGCGTTGCGCTTCTCTGCGACATGATGCTCAAACACTTTGCTGGGCCAAATACAAGTGTTTTTGAGGAAGATTATCGTATCAGTTCGTCGTTTGTTCGGTCGCAGAGTGCCTTTCGTAGAAGGTTAGTGTCGATGCAGGCTGGAAGTCGAGGACGAGGGCTGCTGAGGATGAACATAATCAAGCATTTATTGTTTACTAAATACACACATAGACTGTCTGAAAGCACTTGGCCCAAACAGGGTCATAGTGAACCAGAGCCTAAGCCAACGAGTTGTGCTCTGTCCACAAGCAGTTCCATCGAATCCAACCTTTTAATGGCACAACATGAGTATCAACCAGTACACTCAGCCCTTATGCAACGGGTTCTTGTGCAACGAAAAAGTGCTTCAGCGGTTTATGAAAGCATATTCTTAATATGAGCACAATCTTTTTGCTGTAACAGTTTCATGATTCCGTACAAAGGCGTTTTTGCATGTTACGTGGGCATTTTGCTTCCGCAACAGTTAGAGAAAATGGATTTCCTCTGGGTGCTCTGGTTTCCTCCCACAGTCCAAAGACATGCTGTTCAGGTTCACCCATAGTGTGTGAGTGACACCTGGCATTGGCTGAAATAACACTGGAGCAAAGGTGAACAGTAAAATTTCTGTTATATTTAGCAAACACTTTTCTCCAAAGCTACATCCAGTGAACTCTATGTAGTGTTACCAGCCTACATACCTTATTCACCGTGGTGACTTACACTGCTAGATACACTACTTGCACTGGGTCACTCATCCATACATCAGTGGAACACACACACCCTCTCTGTCACTGACACACTGTAGGTGAACCTGAACAGCATGTCTTTAGACTGTGGGTGGAAACCAGAGCACCCGGAGGAAACCCATGCAGACACAGGGAGAACATGCAAACTCCACACAGACTGAGCAGGGATGGAACACACGTCCGCTCGCACCACCCAGGCACTATGAGACAGCAGCGATACGTAGAAGCTTTGTTTTCCAAGCCGTGTTCTCTCCTGGTCAAACCTCAACAGACCTTCTTTAATAATAGAAGTTATTTTGTTCTCCACGGGCGCCTGGCCCAACCCCCTGTGTGAGCAGTGCTGTATTGATCGACGGATGCCACTTAGTCAGAGGCGATGCGTCAGCCAAAGCGGTGCTGTGAATGAGGAGGCTGTGGGGGTGTGCCGACGGGAGACGGACGCTCTTTCGCAGGCCAGCGCACCTCTCGGCAGGGAGCAGGTACCGGGGGATCATTCCATGGAAACGGGCGCCCATGGCAACAGCGGGGTATCACCAGTCTTCGGCCAGCGTGCCTTATTTCACAGCAGCAAAGTTTCGAAGTCTCGTGAGAAAAGGAAATAAAACACAGACCTCAGACTTGAGCTGTTCTCCTGCACGACAAGTACACAGCCTCCTGAGAGGATTTTCCTTGCGTTTTGACAAACAAGTTCATTCACTTCATTCACTTCAAGTTCATTTATTCGTTTGGGATGGCCGGCAGTGTAGTGGTTAAACCTACTGCCTTTAGATCCAAAGGTCGATCTACGGCGGTAGTACCCTTGAGCAAGGTACTTACCCCACATTGCTCCAGTAAAACTACCCAGCTGTATAAACGGGTAAATAATTGTAACATTAGCATTGTAAGTTGCTTTGGAGAAAAGTATCAGCTAAATGAATGAATGTAAATTCATTAGTTTGTGTAACATGTGTGGAGACGCTGACCTTTCCATAAGAACTAAATCATTTCTACGTTATAGAATTTTTGAAAGGGCTAATTTGAAAGGTGAATTTTTTTTTTTTGCAGTTCGCATTGCAGTAACAATCTAGTATTGTCAGTAAACAATTTGCACAGCATGCCTGTGTTCAAGGGTGGCGTGGTGGACCATGGCGGCACAGTAGTAGCGCAGCGGAGCAGTAGTGGTGTGGTGGGTTGGCCTGGGTCCTGCTTTCTAGTGGGTCTTGGGTTTGAGTCCCGCTGGGGTTGCCTTGCAATGGACTGGCGTCCTGTCCTGGGTGTGTCCCCTCCTCCTCCAGCCTTACGCCCTATGTTGCCGGGTTAGGCTCCGGCTCCCCGAGACCCCGTTTGGGACAAGCGGTTCAGAGAGTGTGTGTGCCTATGTTCAAGCAATTCTCTAGACATTTTTTTATCATGTTCCTGAAGACATGATTTAACTGTACAACCCAGCACCTTGTGGCATCATGGCATTTTTTTGACATTATTTTCCGTTTAAATAAATAACGTCAGCTCTTCTGAAACACATAGCTGTCCTGCTTAAACACTGTCACATCTGCTCTTGTATTGTTTTATGTATGTGCAGGTATTTTCAATTCCTCAGTGCACTGTTTCTCTTTCGATGTTTTCTGTGGCCCAGTCTTGTTCTGTTTTCTTGTTAACGGAAAAAACTAACAAATTATACAACTGTGCATAACCAGGAAAGTTTCACTATGTGCAGACCTACACACACAGTCGGCAAAATGGAACCTAACCCAACAACACAGGGCACAAGGCTGGAGGGGGAGAAGACACACCCGGGACAGGACGCCAGTCCATTGCAAGGCACCCCAACCAGGGCTTGAACCCCAGACCCACTGGAGAGCAGGACCTGGTCAAACCTGCTGTACCACCACACCCCTCTGTACAGACCTATCTTGGTCAAAAAGGTTCTTTAAATGTGGTGGTTCTTCAAAAACAAGAAAAAAGTTCATATAAATATAAATTAATCCAGTGAATATAAATACAAACTAAGCAGCCATGTACACTTAATTTATTGCTTTGTGCAAATTTATGCCAAAATGCAAATATACAGTATACTAGCAGCTTTGTTAGAAAAGGCTGAACAAAATATAAAATACTGTAGAAAAATGTACAAATAAAAAATAAAGCATGAAGCAAGATGTTTTTAAGAGACATGTAACTAAGCAAGGGGGGGTGTGGTGGTGCAGCGGGCTTCTCTGGGTCCTGCTTGCTGGTGGGTCTGGGGTTCGAGTCCTGCCTGGGGTGCCCTGCAATGGACTGGCATCCCGTCTGGAGTGGGTTGGGTGTGTCCCTTCCCCCTCCAGCCCTCCGTCCTCTGTCCTCTGCTGCCGGGCTGTGCCCCGTTTCACCTCGACCCAGCTTGAGACGAGCGGTTTGAGAGAGTGTGTGTGCAACTAAGCATGTCATAAATGCCTTTCTTTCTGAGAAATGGTACCCCCGACTGCAAAACACCTTGGTTTGCCCACCCCCAACAGGCTACTTGGGATCCGCCACAAACTCATGGATCCTGACTCATCTGACCTCACCCCCCCAACAGAATAACAGCGCAACAAAAGTGCCGCGTCGCACATTTTTCACACTTTCAGGCAAGCTTTCAAAAGTGTGCATCACCACATCTTGATGGCGTCAGGGGGTTCTGATCCACGCAGTTGTCTACTGGTCATAGTGACTGCAATGCTGAGTGTGCGGGGGGCGGGTGGTGGGGTGGCGAGCCATTCTAAACCAAGAGCTCTATCGATCCCTACTGCTGGGCGATGGAGTCAGTGGAAGAAATGGCGGTGCACTGCGTCAGACATCTCAGCCAAAAGTCAATGCAATCATTTTTGTGTGGCGTCGATTGGAGAACAGCGTTTAGCAGCTGGCTTGCCGCTCTAACAGCACTCCCTCCTTGTGTCTTTCCAGCTCCGAAGGAAGACTTGTCCTTAGAGCCCGAGGATGAGCTTCCAAAAGGGACGCGGCCCCAGGAACACCCTGAGTGCCTTGGGGCTCTGCTTTTGAGCTCATATACCCCACAGCGGCGCAGAGCAGCCAAAGCAGATGACTCACACCTGGAAAATTAAGAAGAGACAATAATACAAATGTGTCCTTCATAAGCACAATTCTCATCCTAACCCCTGAGGGAAACGAAATGGCCTGCGGACTGACAACACATGCAATGCATCTCCGTCACATCTAGTCTCGTCTCTAATAAGCTCTCCAGTTCCCACAGTGATTGGAAGATGTGCTGCCCTCCCCAGGGGATGCCGCTGGAGAGTCACCAACCCATAGTCGACATGTCATCATATGACCTCTGGCAGCAGACATCTCTGCTTGAGGTGGCTCAAGAAATCGTTCCCATTGTACTCCAGACATATTGGCAACATATGGCCAATCGAATGCGTATTTGTGTTTTTATGGAAGACCGTTTTTTAACGATTTAGTCTTTGAGCCACTTTCTACTGTATGACTTTCCCACGTAAAATTTTGTTATTTTTCTTGAAATGTTTTAATGACAGCTGGTAAAGCGTAATGGTTAGAACTCCAGCCACCCAGAAGTTGGAGGTTTGAATCCCACCTCCAGCTGTAGTACACTAGAGCAAGGTTCTAACCCTAAATTTCTGCAATAAAAAATTCCAGCCGTATAAATAAGTAAATAATTGTGAGTACCTTAACACTGTAAGTTACTTTGGAGAAAAGCATCAGCTAAACAAATGTAACTGTGGTAATTCAGGATTAACACATACATTGTCTGAAACCACTTGTCCTGAGTAGGGTTGCAGCCAGCCAGAGCCTAACCCAGCAACACAGGGTGCAAGGCTTAAGGGGGATGGGACACACCCAGGACAGGACGCCAGTCCATTGCAAGGTACCCCAAGCAGGACTCGAACCCCAGACCGACCAGAGAGCAGGTACAGGCCAAACCTGCTGCACCACCTCATCCCCCTCAATTCAGGACCAAGTTTCAGTAAAAAATGAGTTAAAACTAGAGCCTCATGTTCCAGAGACAATATTTACTCTTTAGGTTTGGAAAATGCAACACCGTGAATCTTCTCCTTAACTGTGATATTGAACACTAAGCTTTGGGGATCATACAAGAACAGACAGCCAATTACGAAGGCCTCTGGCACTCTGTGCGCAACTTCTGAGTAATTTGAAAACCAAAATCATTGCGGCAAGAATGTTTTGAACTCGTAAAGTCCCTCACAGCTGAGATCGAGCCTTTCTCTACACCACAACTGGTTTTTAACAAGATTTTAAAAGGCAGATTTTACATCATTGGTATTATGAGGCTGCAAGAAGATGGTAAGATCCTCTCTAGAAATCAAGAATTCTGGATAACTCTGGTATATTCAAAATGATAATTTATTAACTTAAATGATGCTTTCCGGCAAAACAGCTTAAAATATTTTGTTTTCAAACCTAGTTAGTAACAATGACTTGACCCAGGTCCTTTGATGGCACGGTGACAACTCAAATCACTGCGGCACCTACTGCTCCAGATACGCCCATATTTAGGTACAGTTTACCTTAGAATATTTGAGAGGGCTGTAATTTAAGGAATGTGAAGATGCATTGCAACACAGCGAGAGTAGAAATCTTACAATATTTACCATGGACTTGCCAGTTACCGAAGAAGCTCCTTTATTTGCTGAAGGGGCATTGAATCATGTATAGACATGACTGATTTAAAACATCTGAGTAAAGCACTTCATTTGCTGAGTGTCGCAGGAACAAAGAAATCAGGATGTTCGTTATACCTTGCAACGTCAGCCTTTGCGGAGGAGTCATTGCATGGTCAATTCAGCAACTTTATTGTAGTGATATTAGGGTTATGCTTCTTCCCTCCAATTAGACGGTAAGAGTAAGTTGACCTGGCCCTGGAGAGTGAATTACTGCAGGGTATTTGGCTGTCTTTTCATGCAAAATGAATTACCTCTAATTTAGTAGAGAGCCATTTGTGTTCTGACCTTTGAGAGGTCTACTTTAGAGCAGACTTGTCATTATGCCAAAGGGAGATGTTGTTTAGTTTACAGTTTTTCTTTTTTTGTTTTTTTTTTTTTGGCCGGAGCTATGGCCAGAGATCTGCGTAGTGTGACGGCAAGTTCATCTGCCAGATAATCACTTTAAACTTTCCTTATAGAGACACGATTCAAACCGCTGGTAGTAATGCAATTCACCTAAGGGCATCCGAAATCATGTCTCTGTGTCTTGCGATTATGCTAATGCATATTTTTGCTGTTCCCAAAATACAGCCTGGTTTCTGCTGCAACGCTCATTTAATTAAGAAAATAGAGAGAGCGGAGTTATGAGGAAAAATGGGAACGTAAACCAAAGCCATAGGTTAAGATGAGAGTCTAGCGTGACTGTGATAATGAGTAGGGGAAATGACATTTTGGACAAAACTGATTGGAAACAGATCCGAGAGCGTTTACGAAAGCAGCCCCAGTAGTAATCGTTTTCCATATGGATGTTAAAATTCCACACGATCGGAGTCACAGCGCTGACTACGAGGCTGGAAAATGAGCTGCGCAGAAAAGGGAAAGCGCTCCAATATTCCATAATTGAGCAAGAACTATTTCATTACTCCATTAGAATAACAAAAGAAAAAGGAATTGCGCAACATCTGAGCTGCGACACAACTTATACTGAATCCTCGCTTGGATCAACAGTTTTGGAAGTGTTGTGCTTTGGAGAAAAAACAATAATAAATAACCATTTTAAAACCAGCATGGCCAACGGTTTCAGCCAAAAAAAATCTCTCTTATACTTTTCAGCCTTGCCTCGCAGTTAATAAACAATAAACACATTTTCAGCCAAGACTGTTATAACCTGATGCAACCGATGCACTGTTATTTCTTCTGCATCCTAAATGACAGGGTTTGGATTTTCCGAGAGGGAATGTGGAAACGGAAAAATTACAAGGACCGCAAACAGCGGACGGAAAAAATGCGGTCGGAGACTGTAGCGCGTCCTGCGTAATAACGCTTGGCCTGACTGACTGTTTAGTAGGAAGAAAACTTTGCATTGCTGGCTGGAAAACAAATCAAGATTCCGCAACCCCTCCTTTCCCTGGACCGGCGACAGAGCGTGGAGCGGAGCCGGCGTAAAGCTCATCGCGCGAGTCCCCGGACGCAGCGAAGACAGTTGAACGCGTTCTGACTGTCACGTCTGTCCCGTCTGTCCCGCGCAGCAGGGTCGGGAGCCTCCCGCTGGTGGCGCGTTTGGCACGTTCCCATCGCCGCCGCTTGTCGCCGTCTCGCAAGGGACCCTTCTGTGTCATCCGCGGGCCACGTGCCACTTCGGATGAGAGAGTGAGGCTGCGTGCTGTGCCTCTTTCTCTCGAATAAGTGGGATGGAGCAAAAGAGCACACCTCACACGGGAACGTCCTCCATATAGGTCGCGTCGCCCCAAATGCCGTTTTCGCAGACGTTACTGAGAAATGTTTGCTGGTGGTGTGTTCGCAGCGACTGAGAGCGATGTGGGCCACGTAAGGACGAGGCCCCCGAGTTTATTCCCTGTAGTGGCTGACTTGACAGGAGCTTGGGATGAATCAGCAGCACACCTTCACTCTGCCGGGACAAGGGTTCCCTGACGCCCGCTGAGGAGCGGCCCGCCTGTGGGATGATTTATGAAAAACACGTTCTCGCTGACAAGCGTGTCCCCATTCTGTCACCGCTCTACAATCTTTAGCATCCCCAACAACTCCAGGCCAGCTTGCTCTTACTGTGCCATGCTGGACCAGTAGGGATGCGAGAGCGAGGACGCTGCAGAGAAGCTTACATTATGCTACTGCTCGTAGGGGTGGGTGGAGGCAAGTATGGGGAGGGGATTGTTATGTGCACAACGTGATAAGTAGAACAGCTGTAGAAAGCCAAGTAAACAAGGGGAACAGAGAAACTGAACATATGGGTGTATTTTGGTTGAATGAATGAATGAATGAATGAATGAATGAATACCAGATGGATACTGCATAGAATATGCAACATACACATGCTTTGATGAAACATTAATAAATAAACAAGTAAATGAATACATTTAGTACCACCGCGTACCCCAGCAGCATCGAGGACTCATTCTGGGGCCAAATGGCTGTTGACAGGAGCGAACTCAGGTTGCCCTCCTTGGGGAAGTGCAACTGGACCGTGCCGTAGCTCAGCGTGATCTTCTGTTCAGCCGGTGCCGTGCAGAGGATGAATTCACACGCAATTTTGACAATAAGATTTTGGCAATAAGTTTCCATTTGATACGTGGATGGGATACTGAAGGAACTCAGTGGAGCAATTCCATGCACATTTATCGCTCTTGGTTTGCCTCATCAGTCCAACCCTGCTTTAATTCATCCGCTGGGTTAAATCTTAATTCCGAGAGAAATAGCTTCCTTGAAATGGGAATGGAAAGCAGGCCTAACACTGACACACCAGTCAAGACACCTTTTATGTTTCTCGTAACCAAATTCAGAGACTCTCTGTTCACATCGATAATTTCTGTGTTCTGTTGGTCCAAGTATACCGACCTTTAAACTTCCTCTTCCAAAGAATACACACACACACACACACACATTTTCAGAACCGCTTGTCTCATACAGGGTCACGGGGAACCGGAGCCTACCCGGCAACACAGGGCGTAAGGCCGGAGGGGGAGGGGACACACCCAGGACGGGACGCCAGTCCATCGCAAGGCACCCCAAGCGGGACTCAAACCCCAGACCCACCGGAGAGCAGGACTGCGGTCCAACCCACTGCGCCACCGCACCCCACCCCAGAAAATACAGTCTTTTATTATTAAATCATGACAGCGTGTCCTGTTTTTGTAAATGATGCTGTACCATTCCATCGGCAATTTTGTCTAGTTTTCTAACTTTTTAAAGTTGTGTTGAGGTGCAACAAAGCATGGTTTATTTAGTTGAAATAATAGACATATAATTGGTAATTGTGTGTGCGTGCGTGCGTGCGATTGGGAGAAGGAGAGAGAGTGTGTGACTGCATGCTTGCATCCCCTGGATCATTTCAGCTGCTGGCGACACTTTGTTTGTGACCGATATCCCATCATTCTGACCTCACCACAAATCCCACCCGCTTTTTTTCCCTTAAATTCTCTTTTTCTGGGAAGATGATCCGCACCGAGACCGACCTGCCATCAAGACCGAATCGTGGAAATTTCCCACGTCGTCTGGCTCATTTTTGTTTTCCTCTTGTCACCCTTAAGGTATTCATTATCTTCCCAAAGCGCTACGCAGAAATTCCTCTCTTAGTGCGAGCTTGTGGAGTTAAGATTCACAGTTTTCGCTGGTAGTTCACCAAATTGTCACTCCTCAGAACTACCGCAGGATCTGACATTCAGTTTTAAATGCCGGGCTTGCTCGGTACATTCCCTGAAAGGGATCTGCAGCTCCCGTAAACGTGAATGTAAAACCGCGCAAGAAAAACTCCCAAAACGGTGGCACTTACCGAATGCGTGCCATATACACAATGCAGAGCACAGTACGTCATTAGTACGTGGTTTTTATAGCCCATGTGGTCCAAAACCCAGCTAAACAAACAAATGTGCGATCCAGTCTCATTCAGGGTTCTATTTCCCCAGCCTCGCACCTCTATCTCCTCTGAGTTGTTCAGCATAATAGCAAACAGTGAGATATGATAATGAGGGACAAGAGACTCGTGATTATTCTGTCCATAGGCCCTTGGAAAAGGAAGCTGTCATTAGACACCTTTTCTTTGGGAAAACCAGATTGCCTCCTAGGAGGACTGAGGAAATTTTCCGTTTTCCCTTTCGGGGCCCGTTTCGTGAACTGTGAACCAATCCAGATGAGAAAATTGTGTTTACGGTCATGAGAAGTTCTTAGCATTTTTGCTCACAGTTGTGGCAGCTATGATGATTTAAGAAAAAGTCTTGCTAACATTATTTTAGGTTCCTCCGTGTCTTTCA
This sequence comes from Scleropages formosus, assembly GCF_900964775.1. Lineage (NCBI taxonomy): Eukaryota > Metazoa > Chordata > Actinopteri > Osteoglossiformes > Osteoglossidae > Scleropages > Scleropages formosus. Next base: position 18,538,719 of record NC_041821.1, on the reverse strand, counting down.
GTATGATTAGTCGTTTCAGTGTAAAATTTTCGAAAAGAGCCTTTTACATTAATGAGAACTCTTAGAGGGGGGGTGTGGTGGTGCACCGGGTTTGGCCTGTACCTGCTCTCTGGTGGATCTGGAGTTCAAGTCCTCCTTGGGGTGCCTTGCAATGGACTGGCGTCCCCTCCTGGGCGTGTCCCCTCCCCCTTAAGCCTTGCGCCCTGTGTTGCTGGGTTAGGCTCCAGCTCTGCTGCGACCCCACTTGGGATAAGCAGTTTCAGGCAATGTGTGTGTGTGAGAACTCCTAGTGTTATAGCAGTTACACACACACACACACAAACACACACCTGCTGAAACTGCTCATCCCAAGCGGGGAGCCAGAGCCTAACCTCGCAATGCTGTTCAGGTTCCCCCATAGTGTGTGAGTGACAGAGAGAGTGTGTGTGTTCCACTGATGTATGGATGAGTGACCCAGTGTAAGTAGTGTATCTAACAGTGTAAGTCACCACGGTGAATAAGGTGTGTGGGCTCATAACACTTCATAGTGTTCATTGGAAGTGGCTTTGGAGAAAAGAGTCTGCTAAATAAGTAAATGTTTAAGGAATGAAAAATAAAAGATCTGATCTTTATATTTAATGTTAACTTTCTGATGAGGGAGCCATTAAGACAGAATCAAATTGTTTAAACCTTCTCTGTAAATGATACACACATTCGAACAAAGGTAAATGTAATGAGAAACATGTTTGGGCACCATGAATTTACTTAATATATTTTTATTGTTTATCGTGCATTCAGATTTTTTAAAATATTTATGTATTATTTCACATCTTTAACCAGATTTTCTTTTGGACTACTGCAGCAATTTAAAAATGAAAAATTAAATGAAAAATGTTATGCATTCAATCAATATTTTAAATGTGGACACACACACACACATTTTCAGAACCGCTTGTCCCATACGGGGTCGCAGGGAACTGGAGCCAACCCAGTAACACAGGGCAGAAGGCCGGAGGGGGAGGGGACACACCCAGGACGGGACGCCAGTCCATCGTAAGGCACCCCAAGCAGGACTCGAACCCCAGACCCACTGGAGAGCAGGACCGCACCCCCCCTATAAATGTGGACACATTAGAGGAATATAAGGCAAAAATGTGATTATATATATTTTCTTTTTTTTGTCTGGTGAAGCATGAAGGGTTTTTATTTGAAATATTATTTTCCAAAGTGTCGTTGAAGCCTGGTAGCTTGTTTAAGGCTAAGTGACTGAAATCGTGACAGACGTCATTTATCGCTGGTTCCTGAGAATAACTAGAATTGAGAACCTGAGAAACTAGAACTGACTGATTCATTGGCCGTTGGAGTTTTTGGACTTTTTCTGGAAAATTTTTGTGTATTTTAAACCCTCCATAGAAACGCTACATAAATGTTCTACGTATCCTATGTTTTCAGGTTAATGAAAAATGTTTTCGTCTAATCATTCTTCTTTCTCCAGTCTAACGTCCTAGTTACGAACATCACTTTATGAGCTGCAGCAGAAGAAACAGAGCAGAAGATGAGCATCGACCGGGAACACTCCGGGAAGAGCCGCAGGACACATGCAGGTATTGTGGACTCGCGGTGAACAATTAATTCTTCGGTGCTGCTGAGCTCACGATTACAACAAACAGGAACTTTGCCCCTTCTGCAAACTGCCATTGATCGCGCGGTTCCCTCAATCCCAGGTGCGTCTCGCCAGGTGACCACGCGGGGGCCCGGCAGCTCCTGGAACACGACATCTCTCCCGCCGGCAGCAGAGAGACAGCCGACCGGCGAAGAGTACGATGGAAAAGCAACGCAGAGCGTCAACATATGCGACACTTAAAATAGCCCTCCGCACACATCTGCATTTTTACAGTACGCAGCTTGGTTCACCATAACCCATCTAACCCATAAACAGTGCAAATATGGATGTGGGCAGGGTTCTGTATGTCATGGATAAAAGATAATTAAAGACCAGAATACGGAAAACGTTTTTTTTTTTTTTAGTTAATAACTTCAGAAAGTTATATTTATGAAACAACAATTTTAGTCGATCTAGTCATTTTAACTGTTTTCTTTTTTTTTTTTTTTTTTAAATCGACTGCAAAAGTAGAAAGAATTTTGTTCTGCACAGACCTGCAATGGAGGAATGGGTTTATATTCTGCTGCTGAACAAGCTGAGCATCTCCTCTGCCCTAACATTTGACTCCTGAGGTCGCCTGCATCCCGGTGGATGGACCAATGCCTCATCAAGATGAAAAAATGAGAAGTAGCTAACGGAGCTTTCCACTCCTATCTAAACACACTCAGCCACGCCATCTGAAGGTACGCAAGGAGATGTTTGCCTGTGAAGATCCACATCCTTTTCAACCTGAGCCCACCAGTCGCAGTGTCAGGTGATTAGCTGTCTCCTTCAATCCCTCGGGAGCAAGATCTGAGTCTCCGTGGCGACTCCAAAATTCCCAGTAGTCGATCATTAGTTAAAAACCCAGCTGTCTATTAACCCCTGAAACAAGAGACCAAAATGAACCGAAACAACTGAAATAGCTTAATATTAGCAATAAAAATAAAACGAAACAAAAAAAAAAAAAAATCTCTGAATGCAGCTACTTGTATGATGTGTATTGTAGATCGTGACAAATAGACTGTGCTCAAGAACAATGTGTCTGCATCCAAATCTCTCCTTCTGTTGGCGTTTTGGATTTTTTGTATTGTTCTTGGAGATGAAGGTCGCTTTGGAGAAGAGTGTGTCTGCTAAATGAATAAATGTAAATGTAACCGTTAATGTAAATGTAAATGTATGACTAGACCCTCTTAAGTGATACTGCGGGGTACCGAGACAGCACGGGGACCGATCTGTTTGAGTTCTCCGAGCCCAGCTGCCCTAAGCACCCTCTGTCATTCACCATTGTGTGGGAGAAAAGCATATCTTTTCACATTAAGCGCGATGCTATCACTGCAACACATGCCGTTTGCCGAACTGGCATTTTCCACCCGTCAGACAGCACCACTGACAGCACAATCAGCCCTACAGCCTCCACCCCCACAGGAGGCAGGAAACGTAACGTCGGTCGAGTTGGCCCACGTCCCCCGTGGCGACCACGCCGAGCGCACGCGTTCTTACACCGCTGACCTGTTTCAGTGCAAACATCTGAAAACTCAATTTGCGGGAAAAGCTATTCTGAGAAGGATCCAAGCGCCGCCTCGCTCATTTTCCAGAAGACGATGGCCAAGTGGACCGTGGCCCACATATAAGGTGTTTCTTTTCTTTTTTTCGCTCCTTGTTTTTAAATCGGCTTCAGGCCATGTGGGAAATCCATGTGGACATTTTTTTTTTTTTTTTTAACTCCTTGAAAAGCGCTTACAGAGTTTTCTGAGTTCATTTCTTTAATTTCTTTAGGGAGTGTACCAATAAGACTGTGTAATTCAGACATGAAATGGATTAAATCAAGAGAGCAATTTCTTCATCACTTAAGCACTTGAGAAAGTTCATGACTACATATGAGTTCTTGTGTATTATATTTACGGGCAAAGCAGGTATTTTAATGGTCCAGAACATACAGTTGTAGTCTGAAGGTTACATTTAACTCTCACCCTTGCTTATGCTGTAGTAGCCTTGAATAAGGTGCACATTTTCTTCAAGTAGAACACCCAGCTGCAGGAATGGGTCAAACACAATGTCGCTTTAGACGGAAGCGTCAGTTAAGCAATGAAATTACAACGAGAGTTCCGCTGAACGATCTGATGCAGCGAAGATTTTTAAAGAGTAAATTCACTTTAGGAAGCAACTTTCTGTTCATTAAAATCTTCCATGATTTCAAAAATGTACAATTCAGTAATTTGCTATAAAACTGAAAATTTATGGCATCTATTGTAAACAAGGGGGCTGCAGCGGCGCAGCAGGTTTGGCCTGCTCTCTGGTGGCTCTGAGGTTTGAGTCCTGCTTGGGGTGCCTTGCGATGGACTGGCGTCCCGTCCTGGGTGTCCCCCCTCCCCCGCCAGCTTTACGCCCTGTGTTGCCGAGCTAGGCTCCGGTTTGCTGCGACCCCACTTGGGATAAGTGGTGTAGATGTTTTGTGTGTGTGTGTGTGTGTGTGTGTGTGTGTGTGTGTGAGTATTGTTATCAAAGGGTTGTGATTGCACCTATACCCTGTTATCTAACCCTAATCAGTTCCTAAAAATGCAGTTAATATCAAACAAATGGATAATGAACAGATGCTTTTCATTCCATAATTTCTTATTGGAAAAATTTCAATTCCAGCTCCATTTAAATTCCAACTCCAAGTCCATCCCAAGTTCATTCTATTGCGGTCTCAGTTTATCAGACGTGACTAAATCTAGTTGTCTTGGATTGGGCATTTTAGACCTGATAAATGAAAATCCAGACCAAACAATAATAATTAATGTTTTTAGTAATCGCCAGATAAGTGAAAAACCGGATAGTGAAAGACGGAATAACATGGAATGATGAATTTTGCTTAGCCAACCCACATGAACTTGTATCCCTTTACACAGCACGATATTCTTTAGAGGAGCAGTTCAGGCATTCAGCTAAAAGTCACCGGAGCAGGACTTTCCCCTGGGTTGGCAATAGGGACCACTGTCTTTGTCCAGGTCTTAGTGCTGAAGCCACTGCACGACCTGCTACCTATCATATTCCCTGTTAATCACCATTCTGCAGAGTAGTCAGAGTAAACTTGGTCGAACCCTTAGCTTCTGTCGAAGTGAGCGTGAATGAGTCACCGCGGCTCGTTCTCACTTCCCAGGAAACGAGGATGTACCATTGCTGAGAGAGGGCACCGAGCTCTCTCTGGGGAATTCTCCGACAGTGATATCATGCAACCGCTGGCTCCCGACTCCTGACCCCAGACGCACCATCCAAGGCTTGTGGCCTGCAAAATTTATGACAGCCCGAGGTACCAATCCGGCAGCTGGGGGGAGTCAGGAAGATCAATTATTCACCCGGGATCTTTCACAACGTGCCTCCTTCTGACATCTTTCAGCTGTTCTCTTCAGCAGGATGTGCTGGGAGGTGTTAGGGCTGCACATCACAGACACCAGGCTGTGGACCAAGAGTTTTACTAATCTGGCACAGGTGTGGCCATTAATGTTTCATGTTTTCCCCTTTGGCCCATGAAAGAATGCATGAACGTTTAATGAGAGCTCAGGTTAAGTCAGGCCCTTGTGTGGTCACAAACGCTTCACAAACTTCTCAGGAAATGTTTTGTGAAAGTCAGAATGAGATTCAGTACAAATCTCATAAAAAAGTGACCTGTCTTGAAGTAATATGCAGTCATCCGCAAGATCAACCCATTCGAGCTACGAAAATTTGACTTTGCAGGATGTTCCATTTCATGCAGCTACTTTGACTTGTGAGGCATTCCTTGTGTCCGCAAGGACTGAATTTGGATCTCAGGTGCCCTCCGACAGCTTAGTGGCACCAGATCAGAGAAACCATGTAGTTTTCATCACAGTTATGGTTTGACTAAATAACCTCTGAACCTCCATTACCTCCTTTGCTCCTTTCACTGCTAAAATCTTGATAATCATGTCCTTTTCCTTTTGACTATCCAAATGATGTCAGTTTAATTGGACAATGTGACTTCATTTGCGTTGTCTCATTGATTCCTTTTGTCCTTACTTCCAGTTCTATAAATATTGAGTATCATATGCATCTATGTTCTCTTTGTGAGAATTTGTTAAGCGTATGGTTCATAACAGCTATGAAAGAGCGGAATGAGCCGCACAGTATGATAAGGAAACTGCACTGTCATGTTGTGTCATGATTACTAATGATAAGTAAGTAATCATATTCATTTCAATGGTGTTTAGTCATATTTTAGCATGAATCGGTGCCAGTTTTGCGGCCCAGGACACAGAAAGTATATAAACTGCATTTATTGTATTCATATTACTTAAGTTCTTTTTTCAGCAAATGTTTTTCAACTAGTAATTAAACTTAACTAAATGAAACAAATATCCAGGCAAAAAAGAATCAACCAGATGAACATTTTTAATGAACACCGAAGTGGCACAAATGGAACAAATTGTTTTTCCTCCGGACTCAACTGTCCCCTCCAATCAATACTACCTGTGGTGTGTATGTGCGTGTGGAAGTGGGTGGGGGGCAGCAGGGTAAGGGCCCATGGTGAAATGAGGATCTGGAGAGCGAATTGTAGTTAAGATATCCATCTTGTCGCAAGCACCCATGTTGCCCAGTTTCCAAACTCTTTCATTCTGTGTGGCATCTGGGAAGCATGAAAACAAAAGCACAATTAACACATTGAGCTTCTGATACCTTGTACTACATCCTCTCCCTTCTGCTGCACTCTCAATCCCACTAAGCAGGTGAAATAGAACCAAAGCCTCTTGATGTGTAACCCACAGTCAACCTACGATATTCTCCGAAAGATGAAACGACCCGAGAGAAATCTGAAAAATAATGAAAAACTCTGCAAAATCTTTCCTAAACACTGCAACACACGCTGTTTCTGAAAAAGTGCATATGATTTTAACACCCAACATTATTTCTTCAATAAGAACACTAAGTGACAGTATTTGGAAATATTGACTATGCATGGGGGTTTTGCCACACACTCCAAAAAGTCTCACGGTTCTCTGCACTTGGCAAATACAGTGTTGCTTGAAAGTATGTGAACCCTATAGGGATGCTATTTTCTGTTCTATAAAAAACCTACTTGGTTTAACCGGTGCAACTTGAAGCTCACATTTTTGCACCTGCACTACTTCTGTTTTTTCAGCTACACACATCACTTCCTCTAAAGCAACATATGGAATTGGTCATTACACACCTGTTATGTCATATGTGAAAGATTGGTTCTCATTAACTAACTGTTCCAGGGTTAACTAAGGGACACGAGGGGTTCGCATACTTTCAAGCAGCATCGCATATCCGAAAATCAACACTGCAGCACCATATGGATGAAGACTGTGATGAAGTCCCACGCACATACACACTGGCTGAAGCCGCCTGTCCCAAGTGGGGTCACGGCAAACCAGAATCTAACCCAGCAACACAGGGTGCAAGGCTGGAGGGGGAAGGGACACCGGTCCACCGCAAGGCACCCAAAGCAGGGCTCGAACCCTAGACCCAAAAGAGAGCAGGACCCAGCCAAATTTGATGCGCCACCACGCCCCTGCGATGAAGTCTCGTATGAATAAATGTTATTGCCTTCGATTGCGAAGAACAGTTGGTTTAGATTTAGTCTCTCTATAAAGAAGCTTGATGACGAAGGACTTCACCTGTCTCCATTCCAAACACACTGTCTCTGGCTGTCACCTGCTAGAAGGTGAGATTTTGACAGTTCTGGACCCCAGGGGGCACTCTTGTACCAGGCTGGAGACATTAGTATTAACCGCATTTGTAGGGGGCATTTCCTGTGTTCTGCAGACAAACCCTATAATAACACATTTTCCTTGTATGAGAAGACCATTGCATGCATGTATCTGTCATTTATCCCCTTTCACTGCAATCTCATAATAATCATACAGAACAATGAAAGAACAGCATCATAAAACACAGCCTCGATTTGATGAAAATGCAAAACTTGGACAATTTTTTCCAATTCCGGTCTGTAAGAATAAAATGATTAAAACGTTGATAGTTAAAGATTTATAGTTTTATCACCACTTGTCGATTTATTTGGCTAGATGCGCATTTTCAGAAAACCTCATGAAACCTCTATTTCTTTAACTCGGAGAGCAAGACCAGCATCACAGGAGACGAATATTGATAAAGCAAACACATTTGTTTTTTCAGGCTTTGTTGCACATCTTCAGCTGTGAAGGAGGAAAACAGGATCCCAGCTGAGATGGTGAGCTGTTCAGAAGAAACCCCGCAGCATTCTGAGAACGAATCAACTGCAGCAAATTTAATCCAGCCTGCAAGTTGCGGTCTTTGCCTTCTGAGGTCACTTGAGAGGTTCTCCAGATGAGTAGGACGGGATTGTCTCTGGCCACAGTCTTAAACCCTCTTCCTGTCCAAACCGGAGTGAAGCTACACCAAGGCTGAAGATGCATCTTCAATATGAACTTCATCATGAGCAGCCTCACGTGCTGTGTGTCTGCATCTGAAACTGTTCATCTATTTTCGAATGCACTGTTCTTAACTCTGGTTTGTGTGTTGCTTTGGAGGAAAGTCTCAGCTAAATGAATCGATCCAAATATAACGTATCAGACAGGACACATAACGGCTGTACTCACTGGTACCCCTTTCTCCTCTAAATGCCTGCCTTGTCCCACCAAAAGCCTGATCTCTCATTCATGGGCGAACAAGTTCAGCTGAGGTGCCCCGTATCTCATCACGCAGATGTTCTTTGGTCATTGTCGGGCATCTTTTAATAGCTGCTGGAGGACGCTGGTCTCCTGTATGTCCGATCTCCACGCCCCTTTCCAAGATTCAGTGTGTCTGTAGAAAATAATAATCTTATGTATGGGGTTACAATTCATTTGGGCTTCTGGTGCTGCCTACTGTTCCCACTTCCTGACATCATTTTTCACTTGTGCCTTCTTTGTACATATAAGGCAGCAGGTAGTACAGTGGTAAGAGGGTTGCCAGCTCAAATTTCAGCTATTGCTACAGTGTCCTCGAGTAAGGCACTTCCCTTATATTGCGCCAATGAAAATTACCCATCTGTATGAATGACACTTTACTTAAATAATAATGTTACATACAATCTTAGAAGTATAATATTTACATTTACATTTGCTCATTTAGCAGATGCTTTTCTCCAAAAAAAGTACTTAGAGAACAATACAGAAGTGCATTACAGCAACAGAAGGAAAGATTTGCATGCAGACACATGATTCTGGAGTACAATCAGTTTGTGACGTACTTCCGTACAAGCCAGTATACATCACGCGAGGAGGTGGATGTAGAGTTTTTTCACATTATTAAACAGATAACATACATAACATGTTTATGAAAGACATAGGAGGTCAGAAGAGAACCAGTCAGAAGCAGGTGAGCTTTGAGACCTTTCTTCCATGTAGAGAGAGATTCAGCAGTTCTGAGTGAAAGGGGGAGGTCATTTCACCACATCGGAGCCAGAACCAAAAACCTTTGTGCTATTGATTTTGTACCTCTTACGTGTGGGACCAGTAAGCAGGTAGATGTAGACGAGCACAGCAGTCTGGTTGCGCTGTAGTGAGCGTTCAGCTCTCGTAGATATCAGGGAGCAGATTCATTGAGGGTTTTGTAGGCCGTAACCAGAGTCTTGAATTCGATGCGGGTAGCTACAGGAAGCCAGTGGAGAAAGATGAGGAGGGGGGAATACATGGGAACTCCGTGGTATGTATTTAACACTAACACCACAGCTACTGAACAGCAAATCAACGAAAAAAAGATATTTCTGTCCTTCTGTCTCTGACCTTGAAAAATTCACCCAAATCTCACACGCTGTGTATGCCGATAGTTTATCCTCCTGTTTTCCCCGTCTCAGTGTTTTAAAACCCAGGCTCCCATATTCTGAAACATGCAAGCCCCACCCCCATCCATCCACCCCACCCCCACCCCAACATCATTTTCCAAAACTCCCTCCATGGGAAACGATGAACCTGTGTTAATGAATACATGTTTAAATAATATCTCCCTGGCCCACTCGTCTCATGCTCCTCCGTGTTCGTTAAGCTTAGACAGATGTTAATGATTACCATCAGCGAGGAGGGAGTTGTACGGCAGAATACGAATGTTGAATTCTCTGTGTTCCAGGCCCAGGCCACATGTGTACTGCTGCTAACTAATTTAGCTACTCTAACGGCTGCTTTCATAGCCATAAATACTGCCTTGCCGCAAGTGTTGGCGACAGGATTCGACATCCATGAAGTCGGGAAAGCACATCCCCAGCCGCAGTCAATGGGAGGTCTTCTAGGAAAATTTGGCTTGGGGATGAGCTTGCTTCTCTGGAGTCTCTGAACCTTGGAATTCAGCTGGTGTTTTCTTATGCTACCTCATTCTGATATCAAATTACTAGGGGCAATTTTACCTTTAGTGAAACGGGACACTTCTTCTAGTCTCCCTAATGAGCACCGAAACCTCTCGGCAGAGGTTTTTGACTCTTTTATAGACTGAAATTGAAATTTTGAAGTTCTTTCTGCATTTTATCTTTCTTTGGGTCCTATGAAAATGCGCTGTTGCGTCTGCAGTTTGACACGATCGGTCAAGGATATTTGTTTTGCCTTTACTAAGTCGTTTCTTTGAAGGCGTGGACATCTGCTTTCAATAACTGTCATACACCCAGTGGTGGTTTTCGTCCACACTTGAGCTTTTAAGCAGACCTAAGAAGATTTTAGGGTATACCGCCGTGCCACGTTTGATTCAGCTGTTCCCTCAACTGTAAGAGGGGTGCGAGTTTAAGAAAATGCTAAGCAATCTCAAAACCCCACAAATGGGTGAGATTCTTTTCAAGATAACCTGTCCTTCTCCTGCACCAACTGCAAAATTCATTTTCATTAATTTCACCTCATTGTAGCATAGGCCTCCAACAGCTTTTGAGCTAGATGTTGGACAATTCTCTTCTGTTTCCGGTTGCGCCTTCATGGGGAACTTTCTGAGGATTTGGTAGTTTTCAGCAGATTCTTGCATTATCGGTTCCTGACTGAAGGGGAAAAGCAGTAGGGATTGTACCTGGAACTGTAGCAGTAATCTTTCGTATTGCTGTGCACTTGTTTCCTCAACCACTTACCTTCTTGCAGAATTACAGAATTATGCGCAACATCTTCAAAGCTGTAAATAAGAGCACTTATAAAGCAATCGTGGTATGTACTTGTGGTGACTCAGTGTAAGGAGTGTATCTAGCAGTGTAAGTCACCTTGGTGAATAAGGTGTGTGGGCTCATAACACTACATAGAGTTTGTTGGAAGTTGCTTTGGAGAAAAGCGTCTGCTAAATAAAAAAATGTAAATATAAATGTAATGTGCTTGATAGGTGGTGTGTGGGTTTTTCATTCTCTTCTTTGTCAACAGTTTATTAAGGACGGAAGTGTGCAGGATATTCTGCTTAGATTATTAAACAGTCGTATGGCGTATACCAGCAACATTGGAATGGCCAGGTGGCACCGCCTATGGAGTTTTACACAAAAGAACATTATAGGACCTTCATATGTACCTTGCAACAGTACATAAACATGTACAAAACACTTTTTAGGTGTTTTATAAGTCCCCTAAGAAAATGTCTCACCAGTGACAATATCATTTTACCCATAATCCAGAAATGGAAATGGAATGCTTGTAATGACATTTATGCTTTCATTTATGAATTTCACTATTTTTACATATTTAAGCCAAACCTTCATCACCTAATGCAGGCATTGATATGATATTTATATCGTGCTTCCCAGATGCCACACAGAATGAAAGAGTTTGGAAACTGGGCAACATGGGTGCTTGCGACAAGATGGATATCTTAACTACAATTCGCTCTCCAGATCCTCATTTCACCATGGGCCCTTACCCTGCTGCCCCCCACCCACTTCCACACGCACATACACACCACAGGTAGTATTGATTGGAGGGGACAGTTGAGTCCGGAGGAAAAACAATTTGTTCCATTTGTGCCACTTCGGTGTTTTCAAAAATCTCCTAGTAAGTTAGTAAACTTTTATTTTCATGGCAATAATTAATTTATAAAAGCCTGATTCTTTAAGTATATGTGCTAGATAAAAGTTAAGATAAAAAATTGATTTGTGGATTGGGGACACAAAATTGCCTGTAGTGTGTCAATGGGTGAGTGAGTGTGTGCATGTTTGCCTACCCTGCGATGGACTGGAGTCCCGTCCAAGGTGTTCCCCCCTCAGCTTGGCCCCTAGTGATTTCAGGATAGGCTCCTGACCCCCCCAGTGCTGACCAAGACAAGTGGTTTATGAAGATGAATGAATATAATGAATATTTAAACATTCAAATAAACTGTGAATGTCTAATTAACCAAAAAACACAGTGTTATTAAAATTAATAGAAGGGTCTTTCAGGAAGCATTTCATAAAGGGACAGACAAAAAAATATAACATCCCAGGTGAACTACCACTAAGCACTCATGTCAATTTGACCTACAGATTCTGACTCAGCATCATTTTCACATATAAAGATAACAGTATCAAATGTGAAGCGCAGTTTAACTTAGTTAATCAATTACTAATGACATGTCAGCTGCCATATTTTATGATTACCTCTATAAAGCAAAAAGGTGCAGCATTAATCTTGGAGAAAAGCTGTTTTTAACACAAAAATATATTAAATTTTTTTGATCATGTTCACTGATTAGTGACAAAACTGCAGCATTATTTATGTATGATGCCAATATAATGGACTTTTGTATATTTCATGGAACTGGACCACAGCAAGTTTTAAAGTGGAATAATGATTCAGGCATTTTAAGTGTAATAGAGGAAAGATGGAGAAGAACTATACAATGTGACTTCAGTTTTGGCTGGTTTTCTGCAACAAAAATCAAATCCTTTTGTTGTGATCATCCCTTTGTCTATGTTTGTTTTCAGCTTTTTTTTTTTTTTAATTACTGTAAAAAGGAGTATGTTGTCAGTGCTCACTATAACGGGGGGGTCGGCATAAAAGCAATATCTTGGTTCTGTATGACCTTTTAACCTAAAATAAGAAATGTTGTTACTTCATTTTCCTTACAATGCTATTATTTTAAAAAAATATAAATAATTTCATACAGGGTTATAACAGATACAGTACAACTATTATGATATTAATGAGTCTGTAAACACACCATCTTACACTTTCAAGAATAATTTTAAATTCTGATGTGAAATGATATTATTGGACCTTCTACTTTTCTTCTCTGTGGTGTTCCATTTGTGACTATATAGTTATGCGCTGTCATGCTACAAAATTCTAATGGTTTTGTTATACTGATCACTGTCATCTCAGTCAGCTGATTTGAGTTTTACTGAAGGGCAAGATTTGCATTTTCATGTATTTATTTATCAAGTGGTTTCCTCCAAAGCATTGCACAAATCAGGGTATACAAACAGAGAGCTTTAGACAAAAACACGACTGACAGCTTTTTGTGCCTGAGACAACTGTTTCAGATAAACATACATTTTTAAGATCTACAGTTGCTGAGTCGCTCATGAAATTCATATCAGAACTCTTTTACGCGTGGGGTTCAAAATGCAATTGTTTTTGGCTTATTTTTTAATTCCCTATCACAAACAAAATGTGAAATTAATTTAAAAATCACCACATTTTGCTGGTTCATTCAAGGCTACAGGTGCAGATTGGAATGACTTGCATTCAAGCTTGCAACACAAATCAGTGACTGTACTGTACTGACCTTCCTCAATGATCAAGGCCGCCCAAGTGAAGTGTGAGTCCTATTTGCAGGAGAAAGGAATAATTACTCCAGCATACTCACTACCTTGCCGCATGTTCTCCAGAATTATTGATGATGTGCTTTTTTGCTCCTCACCTTTGAGTGTCCCAAATAGCAGAGGAGGAACATTTTCCAGCTGAGTAATATGACTACGAACCGTGTTTGCAAAGAATTCACATTTCAAAGACTTAATTCTCTCAAGTGTAATGTTTCCTCTACTTCACCCGTGGCTCATTAGCTACTGAAAACAAAAACCTTGAGGGGCAACCATGAACAGCAGATTAGTCTTCACGTCAGTGCGATGGCAATGTGTTTCCTAGAGAGACGGCTGCCTCCCCAGACACCAGCGCTCCTTTTTCCAGAGGAAGCAAAGGCAGTTTCTCCCACAGCCGTGCTTTCACACCACATGGTTCAGCTCATTGGGCAGACGCATGGTTTCAGCACTGTGCAATAGTTACAACGAGGTGCGAAAGCCCAGAGCTGCAAATTTTGCCCTGTCTTCCGAAGCCGTTGACGGACTAGCTCTCTGTTCCCGCCCTCCGTTAGACCCTGGGGTAAGACATCACGCTACGTACCACCCGCTGAGTTCACCCCCTCAAGCCCTTCTTGGGTACGCAGCCCAAGGCGAGGAATGAATTTGGTTTTCCGCCATTTTAATTTCACAGCTTTAGCATAGGAAGGAGGGGTGGGAGGCCATTAGGGCCTATTTGTCATTTTCGATTCGTCACATTCTGTTTTTCTGTGCGAGAGCAAGGGTTTGAGAAGGATTACCTTCTGACGTGTGGTTTTGCTGAATGCGCTGCATGGATGTTTTCGTCTCAATGCTGCTTTTGTGCCTCTCCATTTCCGTGCGACTGAAGCCAACAAAAATATCGTCAAAGTGCAAATATAGTAAAGTCGCGTAAACGCGACGATCGGTTCAAGCCGAGATATTATCGCTTCTTGTTAGGATAACTGGAATAAATAAATCATAACTCGGTGAACATACATTAGTTTTAGTCGCTTGTGTTGTTTTAATTCCCTGTAAATAATTGCCTGTGGAAAACAAACACAGTGCCACAACACTATTCAGACCCTTTAACCAGCTCAGTCAATTTAGTGAATCACAGTTGGTGCATTAAAATTGTGGTCTTTGTAATATTTTAACCTAAAACGGAAACTGAAAGTTAATCATTTCGTAGTCCCATTGTTTCTTGAAGAAAAATATTTTTGAGAACTGTAAAAACTGAAATACAAGTTTAGGTTTGTGTGTACGAAGGTGGCACAAAACAACTCATTTCTGAAAAAGAACTACTGTACACACACACACACAGTCTGAAACCACTTGTCCCGAGCGGGGTCGCGTCGAACCGGAGCCTAACTCGGCAACATAGGGCGCAAGGCTGGAGGGGGAGGGAACACACCCAGGGCGGGACGCCAGTCCATCACAAGGCACAGAACTACTGTATATTAAAGCAAATAATGGAGCTTGTCAGAAAGCATGAGAGTGACCAAAGAAACAAACTGAAGCTTGAGAAAAACATTGGAATGGCTCAAGAACAAAAAGGTGAATGTCCTCCAGTGGCTCAGCCAAAGTCAGGATCTCAGTGTCATGGAGATTCCTTGGCACTATTTAAAAAATTCAGGTCTGCAAGCACGATCCAACCAACCTCAACAACTTGGAGCAAATCTGCCAAGAAGAATGGAGCAAAATAAAAATCGAACAGCGTGCATAGCTGCTTCATACTTGCCCCCAAAACACTTGAAGCTGTTACCGCAACAGACATTCTACTAAGTATTAACGAGTTGAGTTTAAATACATGTGCTAACCACATATCTCATTTATTTTTTTATTTTTATTTTTCAACAGAGAACCAATCTCACATCAAAATAGTTTTTTGCGATTTGAAATTAATTACATATTTATCTGACACTTTTCTCCAAAGCAACTTACGATGTTAAGCTACTTACGGTTATTTACCCATTTATACAGCTGGCTAATTTTAGTGGAGCAATTTGGGGTAAGTACCTTGGTCAAGGGCAGTACAGCCAGCGGTGAGATTCAACCCTGCAACCTTTGGGTCCAGAAATCAGCTGTAACCACTAAGCTACCAGCAGAGACCAAAGCTTCAGCTACAATTTACGATTTAGTAAAATGAGAGAAATGATAACGGTGTGAATTCTTTTTCAAGGTGCTTTATATTAACATATTTCAATGTACTCAATCCAGGGCATTCTCTTTACCTTACATGGGTTTGTCACGCGTACATATGCTCTGCAACATTAAACTCATTTACAAAATCAACCGAAAACATGTTACTAAAATATGTTTCTTTTGGCACATTATGTTGCTTTATACAAATAGTGAAACATAATACAGGAAGTCCTCAACTTATAGCCTGTGACTTAAGGCAAGCCAGACTTATGACAGTCATTAACTTTATTATATTATTGCTTTCAAAACCCCACGTTCGGTCGTAATGTATAATGACAACCACTCCATCTGTACAATAACATTGGCTGGCTGTGCTGCTGCAAGGCACCCACATTTGTTATTGTTTGGGTCCCTGTCAATGTCTGGGTGTCTAGCAGCAACTGCATTTTGTTTACAAAACTTTTCATTTCCGATTCCCTTCAAGTTACTTTTTATTTACAATTGCTTGCAAGTGAATAGGTGAGTATTCTGGTGGGGCTGAAACAAAAACACAGAAGACAAACGATTCCGAAATGAAAGTGAAAATGTAACACTGTACTTTATTATTCTACATTAGTACATTTTAACATGAAAAATGTGTGAAATTTGCAAAAAAATATAACAAGGCCCTATAATAAAATATAGCATTGATATATAATAATTGTTTATACATCCTAATGGCTTATGCAATATGTGGGATCTGTGACTTACAACAAAGTTGACTTGTGACAAGGTTTTCGGAATGAAGCCTCATTACAGCATCACCCCTAAAGTCATGCATATGTCCTTCAGATTAACATTTCATTATAACAGCAGCAGATCTTTTTTTTCTTTTGCACTGTCAGTTGTGCTATTTATGTCTTTGCACACATGAACATAATGATATATGAATAAGAAAGAATGACTAGGGTCAGCAAATGTTTACCTCCCCATGGCCTCAACTAGCTAATGTGTGCAGCTACTGAGTGTCAGACTTAATCTAGACAAGATGTTCCCTTCATAAGGACTTTGCTTCAGTTTCAGTGTGGTGAAACATCAAAGGTGTAAGTGGGCACAAAAAAGGTTCTCTGGGGGTAAATATTTGTAATACATCCATCCATTGATTTACAAACTCTCTTTGCTCAAAATTTCAATATAACAGTTCTTGGCTTTTGATACCCAATTTTTGATTTATACAACAAAACATCTGAGTAACGAAATTTATCTGAAGCTTGCCCAAAAAGATGTGATAATCCCACATCGCCCAAGCAGAAGTTTAGTGATGTATTGTAGTTGGCATGTCTGTATCCAGATCTCTCTGCTGTTTGTATGTTAGGAATGTGAGTTCTACTTTAAGAGAGTGAGGCATTAGGGGAGGTGTGTGAAATTCCACAGACATGTCTGTTGGCCATGTTGGGTTCGTTATTTAATTGAATAATTGCAGAGACAGCAGAGCAATTAGCAGGAAAACTGGAGCAGCTTTTTTTTCAGGGTAAGTATGCTCATTTTGAAAGCAATGCAGAATTTTACAAAATTGTTCACTATAAATGTAACATGTTCGGTGGACCCCTGCTTCGTTTATTGCCCATCCTGTGGAGAACTGATCAATTAAAAAGCGGGAGTCACCCTAGAGAAGACACTCCAGAGAACTGCCCTGGGTTTCCCGAGCATGGTCTGGAAGCAGAATAGCAAAGGTAACAGGTGTAGTGCACTTTTGTTTTATTCTCTAATATGTATGTTACTTTGGAGGAAAGTCCCTGCTAAATAAATAAATTTAAATGCAAATGTGTTTTGTATTGTTCTGAAATCATGGGTTGATAGTTATGCATTCATTTATGTAAGCATTTTACATTACGACGGCGTACGGTGCCACAGCGGGTTTGGCCTGTACCTGCTCTCTGGCAGGTCAGGGGTTCGAGTCCTGCTTGGGGTGCCTTGTGATGGACTGTGTGTCCCCTCCCCCTATGGTCTTATGCGCCGTGTTGCCGGGTTAGGCTCTGGCTCACCGCGACCCCGCTTGGGACAAGCGGTTTCAGTCTGTGTGTGATTTTACATTATTATAGTGATATTTGGGAAAATTTGTTTGAGTTTTTCTGATTTTTTTTTTTTTTTTACATATACACAATTAAAGAAAAAAATGCAAACACCCACACAGCAAACTAACTACACCACGCTCAGTTACTTATATTGATCATGGGTGCGGACTGTGGTGGACATTGGGGATTTGACCCCCTGTGGTCATGATAGTAAGTAATTCACACACACACACACACACACACACACACACCATCTGAAACTGCTTGTCCCATATGGGGTCGCAGGGAGCCTGACCCGGCAACACAGGGCGTAAGGCCAGAGAGGGAGGGGACACACCCAGGACGGGACGCCAGTCCGCCGCAAGGCACCCCAAGCGGGACTTGAACCCCAGACCCACCAGAGAGCAGGACCTGGGCCAACCCACTGCGTCACTGCACCCCCTGGAGTAAGTAATTCTGAGTAGCTTAAAACTGTAAGTCACTTCAGTGAAAAACGTTTGCTAGATGAAAAAATATTAAGCAATTTGCTCGATAATAAAGCATGTCCATTCCCGGCATTTTAACAGTCTACCGTTAAGTTACACATCTATGTCCTTAATCACACCGCTACCATCTCTATTTCTGAAGAGACATATTTGCACTAATGAGAACATCTAGAGAAAGCCACAGGATAGATTTGTATTTGTGTGCCCTTTACAGAGGAGACACCAGTTGACATGCTGCTTTGAAAGACATTGCCTACTTTGCAATTCAAGGCCAACAGTAAGTGAGGCTGAGGGACACTCAGAGGTACTCCAGTCTAATTTAATGCACCGGCTGGGATAGTACAATGTAATTACAAAGCAGGAGGGAAACTCAACAGCGAGACCCACGCTCCGATGGCTGAAACACAATGCACTTCACACTTTCAAGCTGACCAGAGTTCAAGAGGCGCCCACACCTATGGGGAATTTCAGAAGTAGTTGCACCCCCAGTTTTCAACTTTACTATCTAAATTAAGCAATTTCTAAAGCAACTTCCTTTCTAGCGGACTTAACAAGGATTTATAAATACACACACACACACACATTTTCAGAACCGCTTGTCCCATACGGGGTCACGGGGAACCGGAGCCTACCCGGCAACACAGGGCGTAAGGCCGGAGGGGGAGGGGACACACCCAGGACGGGACGCCAGTCCGTCGCAAGGCACCCCAAGCGGGACTCGAACCCCAGACCCACCAGAGAGCAGGACTGCGGTCCAACCCACTGCGCCACCGCGCCCCCCTGGATTTATAAATATATATTTATAAATAACTATAAGGCATGGGGTTTCATTTTAATTGCAGTCGTTGCTCATTTGTTACTGAACAGCTGCACCCACTGGTGTTTGCAAAAATAAATGTCTACTGCAAGCTGAACCCTTCATTATTTTAGCATGGCTCCAATGGGTTCCAAATCTCCAAGAGTTGTTTTGGGCCAGTAACAAGAGATGGTGGACAAGCAAGGTGCAACGTCACCCTCCCCTTTACCATCACTGTGGTACTGTTCCACTTAATGGATGATGTCACTGCTCCCAGGCGGCCAGACTCAGTTTCTCCATTAGCTCAATTATTTACAGTGTCTAATTGAATTGCCAGCCGCTTTAGATGGCTCTGCAGATCCACATGCACCCGCAGTGAAGCGCGTACCCTGTCGGTTGTATTGCTGCACGTCCGTGACGTGCACGTAACAGCTTTTAATTGGAAAACAATTCCCTCACGGCTGCAAAATAAATATTTCAGCAGTTTTTTTCACAAAACCTTTTTTTTTTTTTCAAGGACTCTGCAAGGGTGTACTGGAGACACTAACACAATCACACTCCCACACACCATCAATCCATCCAGCTTCAGCATCTGCCTATTCTGTAAAGTCTTGTATTCTGTTCATAAAGTCCAGATAAAGCAACCCCAAAAAGCTTAGCACATTAGGCAATTTGCAGGACATAAACAGGTCTTTACCTATTATTGGGGGCAAGTGGCAATTACTGTAACACATTCTTAGAAAGACAACTAAGAAAGACATTTCTTCTTTTTGTAGAATGCCTTTGGAGCATGGGAATAAATCAGAAGAAACCAACATAAATACTGGGGGAGATCATATTAATTGTGCACAGGCAGTTACAGTATGAAACCACAAAATCAGGCTTTTTGGAGTGACAACACTGAGCAAGAGGATACACTCGAGGACATTCAAGATGTAGAACTGCACTCCTGACGTGGAGAATGAGGCCAGCGGAGGATGATGTTCATGCGAGCCACTGGGCCCCAAGGCAAAGCCAGCCCGCAGTGGTTCTCAGTGTGTCAAACTGAAGCCCTGAGAATCAGAGTAAGCAATGTCAGTGGCTATACAATAAGGGCACAGACCAGCCCTGAGCTATTTTGCCGGAGGGCCTCAATGTAAAGGAAGAACTTGTCTCCGGTGGGTTCGGGTTGCAGCCTAGCGTGCAGTTCTTCGTCCACTCTGGAAAAACAGAACTTGACGATGACACACAGCTGACCACAGCAACGTTACTGCGCCAACAGCATCACGAACTGAACTCGAGCCTGACAGGTCTCTAGTGTTCCCCCTTATAACCACAACCATCCTCAACTTTGAAAACAGTTGAAAGTGGTTTTGCCTTTGCCATTAATGTTGTGTTTCATAGTACATTCTTGGAATTTACTGAGATGTTCAGCGTAGAGAGTTGGAAGGTCTGTTTAGTGTTCATTCCCCAGGTCAACAGAATGGATACATTTTGTTCTTATTAATATTCTTACAGGAAGCTGATTCAGTGTATGTACGATTTTGATACCTTTGGGCTTAACATTTATGGTGTTCGAATGCTAAAAACTGAACCTTCCTCAGTTTGCAAATATGTGAATTGAATAGGGTGAGATTACTTGTTACTGCTCTAAGTAACAAATTAGATATTTTACAAGAGCTGAATACAGTGAAACCGTAGAGAACAAAATGAGATGTTTATGCAATAAACAGGCTGTTCAACTTCTCCCTGGTGAATTCCAGCATTTTTAGCAGCAGTTCTTCCAAAAAAGTACTATTTGGTCTTTACTCAACGTTCAAGATGAACCTTCACGTTACTCATAATAAATATTATCTAATTCGAATCTCTGCATTTTTAAAAAGATGTAACCTTCTCTAGGTCCACATGTGCCCCAGCCCAGCACTGATGTGCTAACCCGCAGTGTGAATATGTTCATAGGCACATAAAAAAATGTAGGGCAAGTGATAAACACACATTCCACAGTGAAAATTAATGACAGAGCCTCTCTAGAGAATTTTAATGAAAGAATTCTTTTGCAGTTGAACCTGAATAGTTCAGAAGGTGTTCGGGGGGATTACTCCTGGAGTCCCATAAAAAGCTAAAAAGCCTGTAGGCGACAGTAAACCTACAATTTCCTGAAAATATTGCCTCCTTAAGTCCACAGCACCTTGACAAGTAACGTTTGAAAATGTAAAAATCCCAAGCAAAGTGGAAAAATGTGCCCATCTCCAGGTTGTGGCCCCACTCATGCAAGATCTCCAAATGTTGTTTTCGAAAGGCATCCTTGTTTGTGAAATGGGCATGGGAGTACAGGAGCTTCAAATAACGTGTTGAGAAGGTCCAGCACATTGAGGTGGGAGGCACTGGGAATGCTTCAAACCCAGACTTGTCTGCTAGGTGCTGGGGGTCTGCTCCCCTTTCCATTACTGACAGCTGGAGCTAATCCGAAGCGCATGGAGGGTCACGTTCAAGAAAACTCACACACACCAAATTTAATCTTCTACATGCATGCAAAATTTCACAGACAGCTGTAAGAACCCCAGCAAAATGCAGGGATTAGAAATAAAATATAATTACTTTTCAATGCTAGTCCTTGTTGGAGATAACCAAGTAACAATGCTTCAGATATTTTTAATTTTGTAAAGAAATGTGTGGGAAGGGGCTGACAATAGAAATGGTTGTTTCTGAAATTCTGCCAACAAAGCCAATTCAAGAACCATTACCTGTTACCTGCACAAACATTAATGAAAAATATAACATCAGAAAGACAGTTTAGTTTTATTTAATTAATTAAGATGAATACATACATGTACACACACACACATTTTCTGAACCGCTTGTCCCATTCGGGGGTCGCGGGGAGCCAGAGCCTAACCTGGCAACACAGGGCGCAAGGCTGGAGGGGGAGGGGACACACCCAGGACGGGATGCCGGTCTGTCACAAGGCACCCCAAGTGGGACTCAAACCGCAGACCCACCGGAGAGCAGGACCCGGTCCAACCCACTGCGCCACCGCACCCCCCCGCATACATGTACATATATATGTATTCTGTATATATGGCGTGCATTTTTTTTTTTAGTCCTGTGTATTTATTGTGTACTCCTGTTCTCTGCTGCACTATGGTCTCTGGAGAAACAACATTTTGTTTCACTGTATACAAGCTATATAGAGGAATGACAATAAAAACAACTTGAACTATACACACTCATATATACAGTAATATATAATACACATACACTGTAAATACATATATACTCACACGCTCACATTGACTAAAACTGCTTGTCCTGAGCGGGATCGTGGTGACACAGGGCATAGGGCTGGAGGGGGAGGGGACACACCCAGGACAGGACACCAGTCCATTGCAAGGCACCCCAAGCAGGACTCGAACCCCAGACCTCCCAGAGAGCAGGACCTGGCCAAACCTGCTGCGCCACCACGCCCCCCGTAACAGAATATTGTATTGCAAATAACACTGATTTTTTAAAAATTATTTGAAATCATTTAAACCCATTTCAGTCATTGAGTGCTTCACACATCTCTTTTAGTGGATCATCAGTAATGAACTAATCGTGGGCAATTAATATTACATTTGTTTTGTATGTAACTGAAACATGTCAGTAATGGGTAGAAAACCCATAAATGGTTTCGTGTTTGAGCCCAAAGGCTTTATCATGATGACAACTGTTTTTCAAAGTCCTTCTAGGGTTGAAGGAGAGGACAAGGAGATCTAAGGACTATTTCTGGCCTGTCATGTATTTTGTTTCGTGAAAGCTCAGTGACACAAATCCACACCCAGCCTCCACCCCTTTGCCAATTCAAATTCCAGAAGACCACTCCCTAGTAGAGTACAACACTCTTAATGGAGCACATGCAGTGCTCTTAAAATGGAAAAAGAGGATCACTGCACACTTTCCCTGTATAATTTGACAAGCGTTAGGTCATGTGATTATATTGTATTCCAGCGTCAGAGAATCACTATGGATTTGCAGATTGCTGTAAAATGCAAATACACATGTATTGCCATAATATTGTAATCAGTTCTTATAAGCTGAATTCCATACCCTCTGCTTATGGGCATGCTTTAGACAGGCAAATAAAATGAACTAATTACTGACTGATTTCATAGAAAAAATGCTTTGAACAGAAAACATGGAAAACTTAAATTTGCGACACAAGAAAAACATTTTTTACATTTAAAAATCTGTATTAAATGTTACATTTCTCACCTGTATGTCCCAATGCATTCCCACAAGAAAAACATATCATGTACAACATGAAAACTCATTTTATTGTACACAGGATAATCTACCATCTCATACCACCCAGTCCTTTCCAGACTGAATAACAGCTGGGGTTTCCCTCAAGTCCTGGACACGTCAAAATTCATTCATCATATGCGTCACATGCCAGACCTCAGCTGCCGACGAGCATAGCAAATCTAAAACCCAGGCTGGAGCTGTGCTCTCTTTGACCGTGTGACCCCTCATTCCAGCATGTGTTTGACAGATCCATACCAGGCGGTACCCTCAGCCTTCAGTAATCTTCTTTTCTCTTCTCCTGGCCATAATAAGCCTGTTGATGTTAGGACAGATCGATTCTCCAGTCAATACAAAGGTGACTTGGATTGGTGATGGAAGAATTTCTCTTTTTTTCTGGTCTTTGGAAATCGCATTTGAAAATAATAAAAAAAAAACTTAGCTACTGCATTTAATAAAAGAATTTTCACCTAGGTAGAAGATTCCACTTGCTTTTTTGTGTACCAGTCACAAAAAAATGAGTTGTTTTCCACTTCTTCAGACCCATCAGTAAAAAGACACAATGACACTTCGAGAGATCTTGGAGACGAATACTCCATCCCATCGGTGCTGACAAAAAAGGTTAAATTTCATCCAGGAAAATTCCTTCCTTTTAATGTAACTTTATATGAACAGATTTGCTTTAGGGACATATTTTAATGATGCAGACTAAAAAGAATTTATATCTTGAGTATATTTCTTGGATGTTTGTCCAGTAATTAAGAGGCAAGGGTAATAACAGTCCAATATAGCCATTCACTGAAAACCCATATGCTGTACTTGGGAGTATGATAATTGATTTTATGCTTGAGTTGTCACAGCATGTACCATAAGGTTTCGTAACTGACACCATGCCCAGATGTATACATTTTTGTACACAAGCATATGGTCCTGTACAGTAGAATGTCAATTGCTAGGGAGACGGGAAGACACGGAAGCTGAACATCCCTGATTTCAGTCCAGACGGGTTTGAAGTGGGTTACTTTGACCCCCTCTGAGCTAACTCCTGCAGGCAGGAAGCTGGCTTGAAGTTGAAAGTGCTTTTTGTTCCCTGCGCCTTCAAAATACAGTCCCTTATTCTTGTGTGAACTCTTTATTGGACTGGATTTAAGTCATGAGACACCGGGGAGAAGGAACAGGAATCTGCTAAGCCTTTTCATGCCTATTTTTAAGTCGGACAGGTCATGTCTCTTAATCATGAGATGATGCTGAGGGTTTTGGAAGGGGCATAAAATCTTAAACTGCAGCTGAAACTTAGTTTTTTGAACTCTTTGTTTCCAAAAAGAGCTTTTCCTTGATAAGGCACAGGCATGACTATGGCTATAGTTTCAGATGCTTATAACACCGCAGCAGAGCACATATGCATGCAAAGCACTGCATGTGCTATACTAACAGCCTGGCAGATTGATGTTACTGCACCTGCATGTCAGGTACAATCAGTTGAGTGAAGCATCACAGTCAAACAGTCTGTTATTGCTGCTCTAACTTTATGAGGCTGATCTGAATCACGCTTTGAGAAATTTGCAGCACTCGGGAAAAGGAAACATCAACTTTGTCTCTCTCCCAGCATTGCACTACATGGAGAAAGTTGCTCAGACTTTCAGGGAACTGGATCCATCATGGCCTAGACTTCAGCGGCAGGGCACAATGGGACACCAACTCCTTCAGGGAGCTCTGAACTCTGAGGCTTGCTGACTACTTTCCGGTCTTTGGCAAGGTCTCTTCATAAGGAAATGAGATACAAAAGTACAATACATTCTTTGATACATTTTCACAAATATGCTAAAATAGCCCTGCATCCTGTCTCCTCTCGTGAGTATACAGCCTGTTTGCTGATTTGGGTAAAGTCGCATATGTCTCGGATGAGGACCATGCCTTTGTAAACAAAAGGAAACAGACTTCTTGACTTTCAAGTTTAAACATTAATGAATGCCAATGTTCTTCAGTTTTTCTCTATCTCTCCCCTCGTAGTTGTCTGTGTCACGGATGCTAACATTTAAATTTGTCTAGGCTCCTAATGCAGTAACCAGCTAAAGCATTTGGCAGAACATAAAAATTAACTTTTTTCAACATCACTGTTACATCATATTTGCATAAATATTCTGGAGCCAGGATTGAAGGCACATAGCCACAATATGCATGATATTTATGCAGCCATCACAGATTGTTCACATCTAATTTTAAATCAAAATTATACATGTGTACTAAATAACATTCTAAGCAGTTTTTAAAGTCAAGTTCTGCACATCAGTATTAATGGTATTTGGACAGGACGCTGCTGAAATAATTCTAATACATCTTTGATGTTTATCACCTCTTTTTCAAAGATCAAGGTTATGTTAAGCCTAACATGCCAAGAGAACTGCTTCAGTTTTGATACCTGAGAAAAGAAAGGAAAGACCCCATCATGGAAGAATGATGGACAGATGAATGGATGGAAGGGCATGCCCCAAAAAATAGCAGTTCATACGCATTGCCTAAAACTGTGAAAAGAAACAAAAGTACAAGAAACCATTCTTTTTTACAGGGCCTGTGGTGGTTGGTAGGGACAATTTTTGAGTTAGAAGGAAAATTTACAGAACTCATCAGAATACCTGGGTTGATGTGTAAAAACTTCTCATTACATCGAGCAATGAACATTTTAAGACTTAGAGAAGCAGGAACCACAGACAGTGGATCTTCAAGCAGAAGAAATATAAATACATGGAAGGTTCCTCACAAATGGATTGTGTCATGTGCAAAAACCCAAACCCAAGAAACTTAAAACTGTAAGTTCCTGATTCTATCTGCTTTAATGCCACTGATAGAAAGGTACTTACTGATGGAAAAGTACTTACTTACCTGATGCCTTCATCCAAGGTGCCATAGAACTTTTATATTAGAGCAGCATTTGGGTGACAGCAGATACCAGTCTTACATTTACCTAAGAACAGGTGCAGTTAAGGAATGTGTCTTCCATATTGACAACGCTGCAGTACACATAGACTGACAGGTGAAAAGGATGGGGCTTTAGTTATCTGCCTCTCATTCTAACAACCAGATATCAGTCCCATGGAGCATCTGATAGACTGTCTGGAGAGATACTTACAGGAGTAAGTACAAAATTCCAGTAACATAAACACATATGCACAAGTACCTGTAACTAAAACATAATAAACATGCACAGCAATTTATAATAAATGTTTCAGACTAGGAGGGATGTTGTCATTCCTGAACCAAGAACAGTAATAAGATAAACTTTACATTACACCTCTCCTTAGGACCTCAGTGAGAGTGATTGCAAATTTCTGTGCTAATTGATGATCAATAAATCCAAAGAAAAAGAAAGACAAATACACCGACAACTAGTGATAAGATACAGTCTAAAAGCCCCTCTTAAACTGGTCAACCAACAAAATGCAAGAAAGCAGAACTCCATTGTTTTACATAAGCAGAGACCAGTAAGTATTCAGTTACCTTTAGTTTGTCTTTCATTTAGTGTCATTTTCTACTTTGTTCTGTAGTCAAAAAATTCCTTTGCTCTGCCAGAGTTGCTAAGCCTTTCATAGTTACATTCCTTGTTTATTTCCCTTCTACTTCTTTGACAGTTGCAGTAGGCTCTATCAGTCTCCCACCTGGGACTCAGCCTCGCTCAGCTCCCAGGCTTCCTGTTTCAGGTGGTTAAATAGGTGGAATAAACAGCAAGTGTCACCTTGCTTCTAGAGGAATATGTGACATTTCCCAGCAATTCCCCCATCTATGCATACAAGAGGGCTATTTCTGTGGATTGTGTCTTCCATGAGGACACACACAGAGCATTAGCTACATTAAAAGGTGGATTCAAAGGTATGTAGATGTTTAATTATTCATTTTGTCCTACTGAACACTTTAATAAGCGGGAAAATGATCAGGCATTGCCCTAACTCCTCTGTTGTCTGAAAATGCAAATGGTTGCATTTTAAAGCAAAGATGACACCAAAATCTGCGCTGCATAGTTCAGTCTTGAATGCATTGTGAAACTAACCTCAAACATTTCACATTGCCCTTGCTGATTTGAGAGAAAATTGAGAAGAACTTGTTTTAAAAGGTGGCAAGTTAAGCCTGAGGATAGATATTTCCTCAACTCATCACTTCATCAAATTAGCAACTCCCTCTCCAATATTACCCTCAGGGCTAAGGTTTAGGTCTTTAAGACCTAAAAGAAAGGGAATAAAATTAAAGCGTTACATAACTGCTTCAGTCACACAAATGTGATTAGGATTTCTCTTTTTTCCCAGGCTCAACTCTAACAGAATAAACCAGAACTGACAAGAAACAAGCTTGGGTCCATTGTTCTGCTGGCTTACGTAGGCAGTGGGTTCAAGATATTAGTGTCGCTGAATTGAGTTGCAGAAGACAGATGGTTCTAAAAGGAGGAGACAAGGTTAGACCCCCTAGAGATGAGTATGATACAATAATCTGGCAAGACAAGTCTCTAATTTCATGGCTTTTGTTAATGGATCAGTTTTGCAGATTTTTTTCCTCCCCATCCAAAACATCCTAAATCCCCTGACATGGAAGTGACCTTTAAAGAACCAAGTGGGAATATCTTGACCCTCTATATGCAACTTCCACTTTCCCCCTTTATTTTCAAAATAGCAAATCATTTTATAAATCATCTGCTGACACATATTTTACAATATAATACCAGCATTTTATAAATCATCTGCTGACACATATTTTACAATATAATGCCAGTGCAGAGCTGGATTCCTTGACCTTGTAAGTACAACTTTCATTTAAACAAAAGGCACACAAAATACTTTTGGGCTTCCTGGATTTCCAGTGTAATTATGATAATACTAAATATCCCATATAAAGAACCCTCATATGCAGCTGTAATTTGAAAAGAAGTTGGAAAAATATGACATTGACATGGAATATGGCTTCATTGGTAAGCGGTTGTTCAAAATCTAGAGCGAGCAAAGGAAAGAGATGATTGGTGGTAAACTGACCACTCCCCTCCCCACCTACCCGAGCCCAGCAATACCCAAAACAACTGCTTGGTGCAGACACACATGTTCATGCGCTACCCATAGCAATTCTCCGCAAGACTGCACACTACAACAAGGCCTCCTTTTCTTCCATTTTCACGGGCTACGCCTTGTATTTTTAAGTCTACGAAGGCCCAGAATTAAAGTGAAAAACATGAACAACATTCAGAAAGACACCCAGGTCTCAGTCAGACAGTGAATGGGAAGAAAAAATTCTGTGCCATAATGCATGACTGTATCCTCCCTCCTGCCTGGATGTAAGAAGGAAGGGGGGCGGGGGGGGTCTGAAGGGTGGAGACTGGAGGTCGGATGGAATTTTTTTAACTGCTTTCCTGGCCTAAAGCCAGCTGCCTCAAAGCCAGGTCACAGGACACAGCTGCATATGGTTACAATATTGAGCGGTCTGCTACAAGCCGCCCCCCACCCAAAGGCATCACAGTAACCTACACTGAAGCCTTTTGTTTGTGCTGCCAGAGCTACACATTGTAGGCATGTGTGGGAACAACACCGGTCCGCTGTCCACCCTCCCAGCCCTAGACCTTTCTGCACCCACACAAGTTATTTTCTTGTCAAACGATCCTGTTCTTTTAACCCCCCAACTCGAATCCCTCTCTGCTCTGTAAATTGCCATTGTCCTTCCTATTTTTACCCTCTGCTTTGATTATTATGTTCTCCTGCACTGCACTCTACCCCTTTATTTTCTTCCGCCTTTTTCACCAAAGGAATGACGCTTGTAAACAGCTGCTTACTTCCCAAGATGCTCCAAAAGCGAGGGGAAGGCAGTGAAGGAAGGAAACAGACATAAGAAGAAAGACAGAAAGGGTAAGGAGTTGAGAAATGTCAGACAAGCCACCTTGGACTGTAAGGCAGAGCACACAAAATTTCATGGCAAGGTGCTGGCCACTGAAGAATAAACTGTTCGGGAAGGATCAGCCTCAAACTCAAATAAATCATGTGCTTGGTTTTGTCTGACGCAAAACGCAAGACGCTGGCAGCTCCAAAACCCTTGGCGATGCTATGCACAGTTAGTGGTGATTAGTAGTGTTAGTAGTGATTCCTGTAAGCACTGCTCAGCTAAATGACAAACAATTCAGTCTCTTTCTTCTTCTGCTCTGCACATTTCAAAATTGTTCAAAGGAAAACAGAAGAAATATGAGCCACTGGGCAGATTTGTGTACATTATGTAATGTAACCACCATCTCTACACTAAAAGATCCTCCTGAGAATGATCAGGTAGGTCCAATTATCTGGGATGTTCTAATTAAAAAAATAATAACTAAAGGTCTTGGCATTTCCGTAGGTGTGGTGTTTCTGAATAGGATTTGTATTCTCTGACACTGCCTCCCCCACTCCTTGTGATGAAGACCACCCAGAAGTGCATAATGCTACCAAATTCAAAGTAATCTTCAGTTAGGAAGGCAGGTAGGGTAGGCAGAGCATGAAGTCAGAAAAGCTATCCTTCTCCTCACATAAGGACATGATGGTAATTGCAATGTGTGGGCAAAGGGTAGCATAGTGGTTGGTGCTGCTGCCTTTGGGCCCAAAAAATTACAAGTTCAAGTTTTACCTGCAACTACAGTACCCTTGAGCAAGGTGCTTACCCTGAATTGCTCCATTAAAATTAACGAGCTGCATAAATGGGTGAATAATGGAGGAAAGTTTTAGCTAAATGAATAGATGTTAATGTAATAAAGGATCTTTCCTTCTCAGATTCACTGGAGAGTAAGACATTACAAAAATAGATTCAGAGTATTGTTGTGTCAAACTAGACTTGGAAACAACACCTCGCTGCTAAAATGGCTAAAGGTGCCATAAGGTTATACTAATAAAGCAGATGGGTTGTGGCTGCAGCTTTGTTTCTTGTCTGATCGTTCTAGTACCCCTACCGGCTGACATCAAATTCACCTCAACTTTGGTCCAAGGTATAGAGAAAATAATGATTTCTCTAGTTCTTCCAGCCAATTGTTAATCAACACCTTTAAAATTTTAATTAGTTTGTTCTAGGAGATCCAACTATCCAGTTTCAGAAGTCTTGGAGCTGGAGAGGGGGTTTCAACACTTTCATTCGTGCAGTGGATACCTTTCATAGTCCAGGCTTTGTACTCATAATGTGACAGTTAGCGGAGAAAGCCCCCACCCAGCTGGATGTTTCCAGGCTGAACCGATTGCTGGTTCACCACAACGCGTGTCCCCAAGAAACATCAGAGAGCTACAAGGGCGTGTGGAACACTGAAGCAGACAAATTTCGGTTCAGCCCATTTGGGCAGAAATATTGCCCCTGTATTTTCTTCTTTTTTTTTTTTTTTTTTTTTTTTTGGCTACCGGTTTAAAGAGCAGAATTAAAATGTTTGATTAAAGAGGAGAAAAAAGGGGTTGGTGGAGCAAGTGGTTGGTGGGGTTGGAGGTGCGGTGCTGGGGGCGATGAGGGGGAGACTTTTGAAAAAGCCAAACAAAATATGCCCATGAGCCTCCGAGCCACTCAGCATTCCACTTCACTCAGCAAATCTGGCAGAGCTCGCCGGTTCACATTTGTTTGGAGGCCACAGCACAGTAATCTTTTCAAAAGGGGTGGATTTGACCGGCTGCCAGGGCAGTGAGCCAAGCATTTCTCATTCGGCACTGGCCCGCCAGTGACCCGCCTCACTGGAGCGGCTTTCAGGAAAAACAAAGTGGCGGCATTGAGCATGGCCTGGCAGGCTGGGGCAGGCTCGCATGGGTGGAGGGAGTGGGGGGGCCAGTAACGCAAAAACGAGAGGCCCAAGCTTCAGTAACATCTGCACCACCTTCCTGTGTGCAGGGAAGAGACAAATAAGAAGAAAAAAATTCTGTCTGCTAGTACCCCAAGGGCTTAACTATAAACACATGAGCTCACTTGTCTCGCTCTCTCTCACTCATGCTTCTTCACTCTTCCCAAAACCACGATATTCCCCCTGCTCTCCCTGTTCTTACTGTGTAGGCCTCAGCCCCCTGCTCCCTCAGGCCACCCCCATGATGTGGGGCCCCAGACCGGCTGCTCTGTAGGTTTCCAGGGTGGGAAGCCAAAGGCAGGCTCTCCTCTGGCCGGTATGGGTGGACATTCTTTTGTGTTTCTGTAAGAACCGCTGCTGCAAACCCACACATTTTCTAGCACAGCCTTGCCAAGTCCGCATACAGCAAAGAGTAGGGTGCGGGGCTGGCTCAGGCTTTTTCCTGGCAACCGAAAACATTACTGTTGGAGAAAACCTAAGTCATTTGCTATGGTGTCCAAACTGAAGGGAAAAGGGGGAGTGGGAGAGCCTGGATGTGTCTCGAAATTCAGTGCGGAAGGTATGAATGTTACAGTTGCATGTGATGTTTACCAGCAGATGCCCTGTATGTCAAGGACCACTGTAAAAACAGCTGAAGGATCAATAAAAGCACAACAGAGTGGATACACCCTTGGGCCCCACCACCTCGTCCTCGTTCTATTAGGCCACGTCACACCTGGGTCATCCGACTTGGGTCTGAAGTCCGTTATCTTCTCACACAGACGGACTCCTGGAAAATCCTGGTGAACATAAACCCCTGACATTGCCACGCAAGGCTTGATAAAGCAATAGGATCAGCAGAAATTGTAATAGTTGGAACTGTTGTATTCCAGCTTAAGAACCCAGGTTCAAATCCCACTTCAATTGTAGAACCCATGAGCAAATACAAGCCCAGAATCACTACAGTGAAAATTAGCTAGAAGTAGAAATGGGAAAATCAGTAGCGTAGCACATAAACCTAGCATTGTAAGTCACTTTGGAGAAGGTGTCAGTTTAATTAATAAGTTATGATTATAACCTCAGATGGCCGGCCTGCAGGAACCTAGGCATCCTGCTGAACTTTAAAGGAAAAAAACAGAATCCACAACTGACACAGTTGTAGAGTGGGGAGACTACGCAAAATGTATTTAGCCCTAGCAGACATTCCCACCAGAAAGGCAGAGGCATACTGCAGTCTAATGCCCACAAGCATAATTTGCTTATAGTATCTGGGAATTATCCATACACCAGACACAGCAGCACCCTGTGTGTACCCTCCTCCAACATCTGGGTTGGATAACATCCTTGTACGGTCACCTGACTGGGAATACTGTTCCTCCACTCAATTTCATTTTGTAGGCTTAGGCCTCAGATGAGAGGCTTTCAATTTATGAATTTAATTTATATGTTAATTTGTAATAGGCTGCATTTCTAAACATTCTCATTGAAAAAAATGTTTTAAAACCAAAAGTACCTAAAAGCACTGCCAACTTGGAAAACATATTGATTCAATTATAGCTATTACATGCAATGAGTAGATGTTGAAACTATGCCCTTGTAATTCCTCATTAGAAATAGGGATAACATGTTCAGACTGATTCCAGTTTAGAGAGGTTTATGATACAGGGGAATTCCAGAGTCTTTTACAGTAAAGCCCTGTTGGCAAACACAAAGTGTGGTCTTTCTAAACAGCTGGAATGTGTATAATCGGGACCTCGGAAAGGGGCAAATTTGGTAATGCAGCAGATTTTAAGGTGACTTCCACTAGAAGCACACTGAGGTCAAGGCCGAGAGCAAAGGGAGGGAAAGGGGGAAATTCAAGCAGAAAATAATGTTTTTACTACCGAAGCCAGTCGCTGCAGCCCAAAAAAAACACTCTTCTCACCTCCAGCCTCCAACCTCCTAACCCCATTTTATGCATTTTCACTTTGACAAAAGTGAAAGGCATGCAGTAAATAACCATGCTA
The DNA here is from genome assembly GCF_900964775.1 of Scleropages formosus. Taxonomy (NCBI): domain Eukaryota; kingdom Metazoa; phylum Chordata; class Actinopteri; order Osteoglossiformes; family Osteoglossidae; genus Scleropages; species Scleropages formosus. Next base: position 18,505,856 of record NC_041821.1, on the reverse strand, counting down.
TCAAACTTTTGCTAGGAACGCCAAGAGGCCACTGAGCAAACTCTACATTTGCGTGGTTCAGTTGATTCTGAAATGTTGACTTGGTTGGCAGGCATCCCTCTGGCTCAACAGTGGCAAAAGGCCTCATTCACCTTGTGGTTCAATTAGGTTATGGCAGGGCCAGTCTTTGGAGCAGAAAGGGAGGAAATCTAGAGGAGGAGGAGTGCTAGAGAAGTGCTACACCGACCGATACTGCTCTCAGTGACATTTATCACCACAGCCTGGATACATTTGTGTTTTTCTTTGTCCCTTAACAGCCTGATTTCTTGTATGTTCCATGCTTTGATTCAGCCATTACAGCTTGTAGAATGTTTTGTAGAGGTCAGTATCCATCCATTCCTTTAAAAACATCATTCAGATTCCACTGGACTTGAAATATTTTTTATTTTTTTATGTTTTCTTTTCATTTTTTCCTGTACTATACATCAGGATCATAATACAAACAGTGTCACACTTACTACAAATGCTACTATTCATAGCTTACACCATAGATTTTCTTGAGAAATAACTTTGGTTTCAAAGTAGGCAAACATTACAACCTGCTGTTTCATTCTAATGATCTGGTTTACCATCATAGTAAAAATTCAAGTCTGTGATCTTGAAACATGCAGCTTTTTGGCCTTGTTTTATTTAAATATTGCATTCGATTTTGTGTCAAAAAGTCAGATTTTCAAAAAAGTCAAAAATTAATTTATTTAGTTATGGGAACCATAGTGTCACATTATTCATCAAAAAAGCATGCTGTTTTGATGAGCCTGAGGCTTCATAAAATGTCTTGAAATGAACGTAGCGAAGCAAGAAGCTTTTACATGAAGAAACTACAGAATGTTATCAACAGTGTAGTGAACCCTTACTTTTAAAAATTCTTTCTTTAAGAGTCTGGAGAGTGTACATGTGTTGTTACGGAATAGCTATGTGCCACCTCATCAGTTCCTCATTAACTCGTTCAAACAGGATGTCTTGCATAATATGCCAATGCGGAGGAAAAATAAAAAAATGAAATGAGCTGCATGCATCAGATGATCAGCTTTGTTAGACCAAACACTCTATGAACTGTGCCCAAGCTGTGAGTGAATAGCAAGTGAGCAACGTCTTGGCAAGAAAAACTGCCAGCATTAAAAGCAGAAAATAAAAGTCACATTACGACTAAAAAAGAACAAAAAGATAATCCTTCTTCCACAGAATCACAGACGAAAACTCATCAGTCTTCAATGAATCTATGTTCGGGCAAATTCACTTGCGTCACGTCTTGGCCAATTTCCTTGCCTTTGAAAAGCTGCTCCTAAGTAATTTCACCATGGCAGGTGGAGTAGGGGAGGCAGCAGTTAGGTGAATTACTGCTCACATGTGAGGAGAATAAAGTTTTTCAGGGTCACTTGGTGTCGTACGTGAGCTTCTGGAGTGTGCCTCTTCACTTTGGTCCATTCTTGGAGACCGGCTGTTGACAATGTTCACTTCCCTCAGGACTAGCATCTGAAGAAACACTCTTTAAATGTGCTTGTCCCTTAATGGCGTGCAGCACCCTACCATTGCATTTATTTGTTTCCAATCTGGTGGATGAGGCCTGATGTTGTGGTAAACAGGTTTAATGAACACCTCAAACTCATTACATTTTTTTTGTTGCCCAGAATAATTATGTTAAATCCATAGCAGAAGACACAGCAGATCAAACCCAACTGTTGAAAATTTTATAAGATCACTAATTAAAACATTTCTGCTGTTAGGCTGTCTTGAAAAGTATTTGTTTTAATGATTTGGCCTGTATTTTTACAGTTACAGGGGGATGACCAGAATATTGCACTTAAAGAATATTTGAATATCAAGTAATTTATAAGTAGGGCTGTTCTATACCATCAGAACAGTTTCAGTTCATTTTGGAATGCCAACTTATAAAAGTGATTATACCGATTGCGTATGAGTATTACGCAATATTAAATGATGACATATGGCTGGGATAGATTTAGCAACAATGCTCAAATGTTCCATTCCCATGATGTGGCAAGTTAAACTACAAAATTACGTAAAGTCAATGACATAAATTTAATTTAACGAATGTTAGCTTTTCGTGGTCCGTTATCTATACATAATGTAAGTACATGAAGGTATGCAGTTAACAACCATCACTGCAGTCGTGGCTTCTGAAAGTTGGAAGTTGTTGCAAACCAGAAGTTAGAAATAGAATGTATATTTCAAAACCAGGATGACTTCTTTTCTCATGGTTATGAATGGTTAGAAGCACTCTGCACCCAAATGGCCACAATAGTGGGGAGGAGAACACATTGTAACTTTCCTCCACTCGTGCTTTCCAAGCCCTCTTTATTGTAGGGTTAGTTGGTGGTAGGACATTAATGGGAATGTCAGCCTGCTAGCGGTCCAGTTTGGGCAGCTGGTAGTGTAGTGGTTTGTGGTGTTTCCTTTGGAATGAGAGGTCACAGGTTTGAATCCCCCCCCCACTAGCCATACTCTGTTTGAGCAACATTTTTCCCATAAATTGCTCCGCTAAAATCATTCAGCTGTGTAAGCTGCTTTCCAGAAAAGTATCAGGTAAATGTGAATATTTTTTTTCTATGAGATGTATTTTGCTTTGGAGAAAAGTGTCTGCTAAATGAATACATGTAAAATTTCAGAAATTATGGAAAGCATCAGACTCACGAAACTATTCTTTAATCTGTTCAGCAGTGTGAAGAGGGATATTTACATTTATTCACTTAGCTGATGCTTTTCTCCACAGTGACTTATAATGTTAGTCTACCTTTAATTTTTAACCCATTTATAAAGCTGGGTAATATTACTGGAGCACTTTTTTTAGGGTAAGTACCTCGCTCAAACATACTACAATAGATGGGCATCAAACCTGCAACCCTTGAGTCCAAAGGCAACAGCTCTAACTGCCACAGTACCAGCTGTCCCCAGACATCCTGTTATAATATGGGAATACTGAGAGTAAACAGTGTTTACACCATAGGACGCACCTGGTTGCTTAAAATAGCTACACATTTCTTGTTTGTTATTCAACTATGCAAAGCAGCTATCATTGTTTAACAGTTGGGGTAGACAATGTATTTTGAAGCAACAATTTCTACAAAAACAAACAGATGCAGGCAACCTGGACTATATTGGAATGAGACCATATAACCTTTTCCCCACCTTTCCAGAGATCCAAGTTTTGTGGTTATTTCTGTAGTTCGTGGTGTTTGATACAAAGTATTTCCAAAATTAATTATTTGGTGAAACTGAGTATCTGTATTTTTCAATGATGGGTGAGGTATGGATTCAGCTCCAACTTTTTAAGTCATTATTTTGATGTTTTTGGTTGCTAGCTATCTAAACCCCAACTTTCCACTAGGGGCTCATTATTTTTTCTCAGGCAGTTCTTCCTTGTTTAGCATATGCTGTCATGAATCTGGGCACTCTTCTTTCTATATTAAACAATATTTTTCTGTTTTTGTGACCGAATCACCTCTAATTTTGCAGCAACCACTTGCACCGTTTTGAACGCTGTCTCATGTTGCTTTAGAAACTCACATACTGAAGTGTTGATAATTAAGATCTTTTTAAAGCCGAAAGATATTGGTGGCTGGCATTCAATTCAGTATGATTTATCTGTGCAACTGTCTTTGTAATTGTGATTTAAGTGATTTGAAGTTTTTCATGTAATGTTGCCAGTATTTTTTCCATGCCCTGTAATTACTAAAATTTTATTACACAGAAAAAGAAATTAGTAAGAATCGTACTGTTTGTTTTTGATTAGTTCTGAAAAATATTCGCTAGATTGATTTAATATTTCTTAGAACTTGCATTAATATAATCCATAGGTAGTTCAAGGTCTACAAAGATTACAGGACAAACTCTTCTATTTCTCTTAGTTTGACACATTTATAATAAAAAGAGAGCTTGGGCTTTAAAAAATGTTTAGACAAATAGTTAAGAGAAAACTTTTGAGCTCGCCTTTGTTGACATCCATGGTTTCTTCAGAGAACAAGATTTTGTGCTTATTTAATTTTCCTTTGACTTGGTTAAAAAATGTGGGCCAACTTCCCGGGGTCCCTTGGTGAACCTGTGCTTTCAGTCTGGATTTCTCCAAGACTGCAGGCCGCAATGATGCTATAATTCAATATCTTGAGCAGTCCTTCTCCATCTTCTTCCAAAAGCTTTGATAGGAGGGTCTTCTCACCTTACAGGTGGCCTTCCTTGTCTTTCCTCAGATACCAGTTAGTGACCCATATTGTCTTTCATCCTGTTGTCTTTCATTCTTCCTATGTGACCTGCTCATCTCCTTTTAGTCATACAACATCTCTGAGTCCTGTTTTTCTCTTTATCTATGAATGTCTAATGTGGTCTGTTTTGTCTATGTTATAAATTCTTCTGTATTCTTTTTACCATAGAAAGAAATGTTCTATACTTTCTACCACAGAAACAAGAACTTGTGTATTGACCTAATTTTCAAAAAATTGTAGGTCCAAATGTTGATGGTCGTGATCCATATGGATTTGTAAGTCAGTGGTAGCTAGACTTAGTGCAGTTTATAGCTTAATCTTTTGTTAGATTATAATATTTTACTGCCTCTCTTGTGTCTGTAATAGACTGTAGCTCTGCCATAGCATTATTATCGAGTACATTTCCTGTAGAAACTTGAACTGGCCATACCCTAGGAGGGGAACATTTTGTGCCTTTGTTCGCACCGCCAACTTAGGGGCTATTCATTTGCAGTCGTCAATATAGAAACCCTTCCGGGAGTCTCTTTCTTGGAGAAAAGGTGGGGGGAAAATGCAGACTGATGAGCGACAGCAGGGCGGGGTGGCTCCACTGCACCTGGCATAGTAATCCTGCATCAGAGGGCCGCAGGGATTTGAGTCAACTGAAACTGGTCCTCGTTGGCTGCGTCTCAAAAGGTGCCTCGCCCTCAAGCTTTCATCGCCTGCAGCACTGACATGACTAGTGCAGCGTAATCTACAAAGGAAACCACACATCGTACTTACTATCCGTGCATATAGTATATGAAACATGTGAGAGGTTAACCCTGCAATAGGTGCGCAGGTGCTCAGCCATGAATCAACAGCAGCGTGTGTCCTTTTTCCACAGCTGACATTGAGGACAGTTTTTTTTTCCCCAACAAAGTCAACAAATACCCCATATGTTGTGTTGTTCAATATCTAAAACAAGTGTTAATTTTTTTCAGTTTATTTACCTGGTATTGGAGGAAGCATTTTAGGAGATTTCACAGTTTGTCAGTGGCAAACATAGACAGCCTAACACATTTCTTCCCACATCATCCGCAGCAATGTTAAAGTAGTAATTTGAAAAGGAGGGGCAGGAATAAGGGAGAAACTCTCTCATCCTCCAATTTCAACACTTACACAAACAAACAGTAAAGCCCTGTTTAAGCTCTGGAAATAAGTATAGGCAGTTTGGTTGTTTTGGTACGACTGTCTTTCTTCCGGTTAACATCCTGTTGCAAATCACAGTTTCGCACAGAGTTTGTTCATTCAACTATTTAACACAAAAAGTAACAATTACAACACAGATTAGCTGTGAAGCTTTTAAAACAACTACACAGCTATGTTCAATACAGAAATACATAAGATAATAATGAATGAATATATAACATTTATAAATATCAGAATGCTATCAGCAAATAGTTATCTACAGTAGATAACATATGCCTGACGATGCAAACTGGTTGTAACTCTTCCCATCACACGTATGACAGTTATAGCATCACACATGACCCAGGAAAGCCTAGCTGTTTCATCTTTGGCCAAAAGTTTTAACTATATCATTAAAATTTTCAGCTAGAAGATAAAAAAAAGTAATGTGGTCATTTTGAGTGAAAGCAAGAAAGTATGAAAATATGTGCTACACATTTGCTAGAACTGATATGGATGAGAAAGTGATGACTATATGGCAAATCTGACTGGCCTGTAGGTAACATGATGTTTAAGCAGCCAAGCTTATTATCTGGATTGCTGGTTCAAGTTCTCCAAGGCCCCTAGAAAGCCAGTCACAGAACCGTGACAATAAAACATCCTAATATATAAAGTGGTTTAAACTATAAGCACAGCCAAACAGTACTAATAATATGACTAAAGATGTTTAATTACACTTTTGACCACAATTGCTTCCTGAACTCACAAATAGTTAGAGGCAGTGGAAAGTGTAGAGCAGAACAAAAGGAAGCGGACTAAGAGGGTGACTTTCGATCTCAGAGCTCCATAGCCTGGTGCCATGGCAGCCAAGTCGGGGGGGCTCGCATCAGTGCACCGCTCTTCAGCGCAAATCTCATATGTTTCACCGAGGACATAATTACCATGATTCAGCAGAAATGGTGTGCTGATGGGGAGGATTACAACCAGTTCACATCTTCAAGGCCTCAGTGTGAAAGACACTGATGCCCCATCACTGCAGGGCATTAGCAGTTCTCCTCACATCACGTCTTTCACATTTTATTATGCTTTAAATGTTTCAGTGGTGTATACCAGGTCAAACTCTCTTTCTGGAAAGCCCCAAAATGGCTGGTTCCCAAAAAGAATTTAAATAACTTTTTCTGGGGAAACGCTGGTTGCAAACTAGTCTCCGGTTAATGACATTTCAGTCAGAGGTGACAGGTAACAAGGGGGAGCATAGTGGTGCGGTGTGTTTGGCTGGGGCCTGCCATGGGGTGGGTCTGGGGTTCAAGTCCTGCTTGGGGTGTCTTGCAATGGACTGGTGTCCCCTCCTGGTTGTGTCCTCCTCCTTCCATCCTTGTAACCTCTGTTTCTAGGAGAGACTCCAGCTCTCTGTGACCTTGCTTGGGACAAGTGGTTGTAGACATTGTGTGTGTGAAATCTAATTGAGTTTATTTATTTGAATTAAAGGTTTTCCTTACACAACTAAGGCTACTTTTGTAAGAATTACAAGTTACAGGCAAAAGTAATTTCTGCTCAAAAATTCGAGTCGCAAGGTGTCAACCCTCACAAGAAATGTCTGACAAAAATGCACATTTAATTTCATTTCAGCATATGTAGAAGAAGACAGAAGTAGAAGAAATGTTTACATATGTAATATGTGTTATAATTGAATTGAACTGAAGACTTTATCATCATTGTACTGCTGCGCAATACAATGAAATTAAAGTGGTACTTTTTGAGTTCTTTAGACAACAACATAAAACACAACAGTTTAGTATAAAAAAAAAATAAACAGTCTAAACAGGTAATATAGCAAATAACCTTAAACCATTTCCACACACACATTGTCTGAACCACTTGTCCCATACAGGGTTATGGGGAACTGGAGCCTACCTGGCAACACAGGGCATAAGGCTGGAGGGGGAGGGGACACACCCAGGATAGGACGCCAGTCCGTCACAGGGCACCCCAGGCGGGACTCAAACCCCGAACCCAGCGGAGAGCAGGACGCGGTCTAACCCACTGCGCCACCACACCCCCTGCTTTGTGTTACAATGCACAAAAATTATGGAATAAAATCCTACTGTATATCCACTGGCCATAGATTTGAATCCCACCTCCAGCTGTAGTACCCTTGAGCAAGGTACTTACCCCAAATTGCTCCAGGTAAAATTACCCAACCCTGTACATGAGTAAACAATTGTAGGTAGATTAACACTGCAAGCTGCTTTGGAGAAAAGCATCAGCTAAATGAATAAATATAAATGTAATATTTATATTAGGCTCAGTATTCCTTTAAAAAGCTTGTCAAAACATATTTTTTAAATCAGTTTTGAACAAATATCTTAATTTTATTTCTACATAATTTTATTTCACTACGCCACCGCACCCCCCGAAACAATTTACAATAAACCCATATTTTTAAAAATGAAAGAAGTAAAAGTGCAACAGAATAAAACAACATAGAGTATAACACAAATAGCAGCATTCAAAATTTACAATGAAAGATGAGCAGAATTCATGCATTACAGGTTGTCCATTAAGCTGGTCTAGAACATATATTGGAATCAGGGGGTGTACAGCTGCCGTACCGATTAGGGCAAAGAGCACAGACCACCAAAAAGAGGTGACATATACGAACACCAATGTAAGAGGTGAGTTACATTTAGCTGACGCTTTCCTCCAAAGGAACCTACAATGTCAAGGGACTTTCAATTGTTTACCTGTTTACACAGTTGGGTAAATTTTACCAAAGAAATTCTTTCAGGGCAAGTACTTCACTGAAGAATACTAGAGCTGGAGGTGAGGCTTGAATCCACAGTGTTTGGATCTAGCAGAAGCAGCGTAAACCATCACTCTACCAGGTGTCTCCATCATCAACTTACCAAGAGCTTAAGAAAAATTATGTACCAGCAAGTATTGTGTAACCTTGTATCTGCAACTAAACTGGGGGGGCTTGGTAACTTTTTCATTAGCTATGTACAACATATTCTGTCAAGAATGTAATATTATACAGATTTTTAACTGACATTTATAAAAAGTTGTAAACAAAAGTCAAAGCATTTTCCGGGTGTTCTGTACATATTTTAACTGAAAATTAAAACATAGGTCTGTTAGTAGGGGTTGTTAATACATAGGAATAATAAAGCATCTTTTTAGCATGGAGGGGCGTCATATGTGATCATATTTCATGTGAGATAATCAAACTGTAATAGGTTAAGGTGAATATCACTGTAGAAGGGGTGTGGGGACATGGTGGTGCAGCGGGTTTGGCCTGAACCCGCTCTCTGGTGGTTCTAGGTTTAGAGTCCTGCTTGGGGTACCTTGTGAAGGACTGGCATCCCATCCTGGGTGTGTCCCTTCCAGCCCTGCACCCTGTGTTGCCAGGTTAGGTTCTGGTTCACCTCAGGACAAGTGGTTTCCAATAGTCTGTGTGTGTGTGTGTAAATATCACTGTTACCCATCGAAAATGTTTTGTCTTTCAGCCTGTGTAAGCAGAAATATTTGTCCAGAAATGGTGCCTCGAAGTGACAGCAAAAGGCAGGGTTCTGACAAACTTGGAGGATTTAGTTCAGCGGGAAGAGGAAACGAATTGCAGCACCAAGCCCTGAAGAAAACCTGGTGAGTGATGATGCAGCACTAATACAGATTTTCTCACCATCACTTGTCAATGAGGGAAACAGGAGAATCTATCGATCAGCCGCATCAGACAGAGAGAAATCAGTAGGGACAAGAGGCTGGCAGCTCAAGAGAACTGAACAGTTCTCCACAGAATGATAAGACAAGGTCTTTGATGACCTCACTTTCTCGAGGATGTACGGTGTAACGTGGTAAATTTTCACATCTGAATTTACAAGCACTTTCAAGCATCATCCTAAGGTTGAAGCACACCTTAACTTTGAAACCCACTGTTTGTGTAAATAAATAAAAAGCCAGGTTACGGTGATACCACCGAGAGAAACCCGAGCATGAAACAAACACACTCACATCATGAGAAAGTAACAGGTGCCATTGTAGTGACACCGTAGCATGATCATAAATTAATCATTCATTGTTATCCAAACAGGAGGGACACATTTTCCCCCTCCCATTAATAGTAGTGAGGCAATGAAAGCTGAGATATATCAGAAACAGCACAACCTATTCTCCTCGGAGGCACACCTGTTCCTCCGGCTCCGCTGACACTTGATCCCCTTGGTAAGAATACGCAGGGGGGCACAGTGATGAGGTCACAAATCACAGCGGCAGCCACTGTGTTGGGTCAGGTAGGTCAAGTATAACATGAGGCTGTTATTGTAACAGGTCTACCCTATGTAATAGTATTAAAATACATATAAAGTATGTGGCCAAGAGTATTAAAAAGACCACAAGGAGAACCACTGATCAAGTGTTTCTCTGTATGTTAAAAGTAACTTTTAATGGTGGCTTTTCTCTCATCTTAATCCCTCAATGCCTGTGAGCTGTAAAAAAGAGAGAATATTTTAAGAAAACATCTTTGCCCATTTAACTAGATGGAAAAAAAAAAAAAACATTTTAAATAAAGCAATTATATTTTGTACAGGACAGTTTTATTTTAAACATAAAAGCTGAAAAAGTGACTCAAACTTCGGGACACATGTAAATAAATGTGAAGGGAATTAATCTATGTGCTGCACTGGACAACATGCCAGAATTTCTGCCTTCAAATAAATCCTGGGGACCTTGAATGGATAAATTGATTTTTTTTTTTTTTTAAATGAAAAGAGCTTTTGAAACCAAGCAGACTTTTTATTCGAAGCAGCAACCTGTCAGATTCAAACAAAATATTTGAACTCTGCAAAATCTCCTTGTTGACGTACATGCAGTGACACCACCCCACTACCACCTTCCTTCACTCTGTTCAACATCCTCACCCGATGGCACGTTCCAGCCCACCAGAGAGATGGAAGTGCATCAAACATTCCGCAACTACAGTCATAATTGCTGAAATGCATGTTAATTATGGGAAGGCGTGTTTTTGCAAGTTTATTGTTTTTCATTTAGAAAAAACTCCCACTAATAACAACCCCTTTAAGTTTTATTCAGTTCCTTTAATTTGAATTTAGAGGATTTAGTCATTGTGACACTCGTTGTTTTCTTACCTCAGTGCTCTGCAGGACTGGGGAAATGTGTTCCATGTTCAGGCCTTTTGTGTCCACTGTGATGCATTTAAAAACCGTGGATCGATGCTACACCCGTCGCGAAAGCGTACACACGGGGGCGGCTGAGTGGGAGAAGGTTCAGGGGTGTGGAAGTGTAGAGCAGAAAGCAGTTTGCAGTATTGTGCGATTAATAACTGAAACATCCATCGGTGCCTGCCATGTTTGTCCTTACAAAATATCATAAAACATACCTGCTGTATATATTATATAGTATAGTTCCATCCAGTCTATGATAATATTTTTTAGAATTTATGATTTACGTTTTTTTTTTTTTATTTTTTTAAATCAGCTCAGTTAACTGCATTCATTCTCATACAGTTCCATAAATTATTTTACATCTACATGAGAATATCCTCGGTTACATATAACTCTTGATCTCTTTTGTTTGGAAAACAGTAGTCCAACTATAGCACTGAGACACTGGGGCAGCAGGTAGCTCATTGCTCTGTGTCACCGCCTTCCCTCTGAAGGTCTTAAGGTTGAAGCCCAACTCCTGCTGTAGTACACCAGAGTGTTCACCCTGAACTGCATTAAAAATTACCTTGCTGTATAAATGGGTAAATCTGTAATAAGCAGCTCAAAGCTGTAAGGTGCTTTGGCATAAAATGTAAGCTAAGTGAAAACAGACAATGAAAGCAACCAAATCACTAAACATAGTCACACCGTTTTGGGAAGAAAGACGGAAATGATTTCTTCTCTAATTTCATTTCTTGCTATAATCATGTGCAGTCTTTTATTACATTGAATTTTATTGCTTGTAATAAAATACATTGCCTGTCTGCTGCTACTCAGTAACTTGTGTTAACGTGGAGAAAGAGTGCTGTGATAATGGGGAGATGAAATGTCAGTGGTGTAGGGCAAGGGCTCTGCGAAGGCTTCCGCTCAGCTGCCTTCACCGTTGGGGAGGTTTCTATGGCAACAGGACAGCTCTCCCTTGCCAAAGCTGACCTTGGAGCATCATCATAGCAAAAAAGAATCCCTATTCATTTCATCCATCTTTGGAATTTAAAGCATACCATCAAAGGAGCTTCTGGTCGTCCCTGCAGCTGCAGAGTGGCTGTGTGCTACAGGTTTATATATAGACTGGATATCTTTGGAAACCCAGAGAGAGAGAGAGACAGAGTCAGAAGGCTTTGAGGACTGGGAGGAAAGACTTTACGGTGGCTCTACAGACCAGCTAAAATGGAGGGATTTAAAGGAACTTAAGTGTGACACTAGTTTGCTTGACTTCAAAGCTTGGCTTATATAATGGAGAAATGATGTGTTGAAGCTTACTTCACCCACTCGGAGTGTGGGCACAGGCGAAGCACACGCAACCATTGCTAAAGACACTGCATGAGGAGAACCTGGAGAACTTTGAAGCTTCTGGCACGCTTGGCCTTGAGCACAAAGTAGTGGATTATGACTTTGCCACACAATCATGGTTGTGAAATTTTAACAAATCCTTCACTGGCTTCCTTGCAACAAATAATAAAAACTAAGCTTTCATTCTTGCTTTGAATTTCTCAAAACAATGTCAGATCTAGCAGAGTTTATTTTGAAATAAATATTTAAAGAATAATGTTACCATGAATAAAAAGGAGAAAATATTTCTTGTTTACATGAATCGGTTTGGCTTGAAATTAATACGCAAAGTGGATGTTATGTAGCGTGCTATGACAATACAAAGAAGAAAGCAGAAGTGAAAATTTACCATGGTCAAGACAGGCAAACATATCCAAAGCAAAAGTAATGTAAATAAGAACATTTATTTGTTACAAAGTAGATCAAACAAAAGAGCATGAAAATTAAGCTGCCCTTTTTGTTTCCTCCTCAATACCTTGACGCATTCAGATGGTTGTTTACATCCCGGTCATACTGTGTCTCATGGTGATATGTGGTAAATAAATGGAATGGCATTTTACAAACCTCAGTGAGGAAAATGTTTCAGCCTCCTCCAATACTTATTAAGCTGCTTATACCGAAACCATGTTTTCCAGTTATTCCATATCATACTGGTCAGTTATGAGAGAAAATTATAGTTTAAAAGATTATTTTGCATTTACTGTTTCTTCATGTACATGCAAACATAAAACTTTCACCCATAAATACAGAACATGAACACAAAAATCTCTCATGTTTCTCAGCCATTCACACACAATAATTAGAAAATAATATAATAATCTAATTTGATGATTTTATGGAGTCTGTTAGGGAGGCATCATATTTTGTGAAAAGTTTTATGTGGAAAACTAAGCAATTTTCCCTAGAATTAATTGTTGTAGGACAATGAAACATTCCACACATCCAGGAGCTGAGTCATGCCATTATGTTTTAGTGTTCAAAGTTACATTTATGGTCTTAAATACAGGCTTCTGAGATGACAGTGAAATGTGTCATTACATGTACCAAATCATTTGGTGTCATTACTGCTAAGAACTATGAGTACTTAAAATTAACTGGATTTCAAGAAACCTCAAAACTGAATAATTTATTCCCTTGTGCACAATGGACTGATGGACCACAGTTCTAAAGTGTGAGATTTCTCAGAATTCACAAACGGCCTTTCGAAGTAGTGCAGTACTACTAGCCTGTTACAATCCCTAACCCGGATCTCATGGTGATCTCATACATTTTTTTGTGTAGTCTGCAAGTGGTATTGACAGCTATTTTTTTTTTTCAATACAGCTCTGCTTGCCTCTTGAATTTGTAGTTGAAAAGCTCTCTCTAGTTTCTGACACTTGAGTGGAATATCTGAATTTTCAGGCTTTCGGGTAAAGTGGTTAAGACACTATCCTGTTCAGGGGTCCATTTTTGACATAATTTGTTTTCAATGATTTATGTACCTAGTTGGAGATCTTCTGGAATTTGTTGTACTGTAACTTTTATGAAGGACTAAATTGGTTTTTATCCCAAGGGCACCCAGCAACACAGCTTGTTGGTTTGTTTCTTGTCCTCTGTGGGTTTGTGATGAGTTAGCCTTTCCTCCCGAATTTGTGGGAGTTCCCACTCACAATTTGAAGATAGGTGTTCAGGTGAAATGGTGACTCAATGTGAAAATATGCAAACAAGTACCATGGATGAATATCTGAATTAATATGTACATTTTAAAAAAGGCTTATGCACTAAATGACCTTGTAGAGGTCTCTGAGCTTTATATACACAATAATGGAATCATGTTTATGCCGTGTGCATTCTTGATTGTTCATGTTTATGCCACGTGCATTCTTGATTCTCAGCAGTCACTGATGTGATATCACATATTTACACTGTCAAATCAAACATGCAACGTCTCTTTTCTGCTTGTGTCGATTTCTTCTTAATTTGCATAACTGTGGTGGTGTCCCTTGGGTTTCATCATACTTAAATACCAATAAGGTATCTTGTCGTGTAACGTACTCTTTTCCACTTAAAGATTAAATTACTGGGAATTGGAAGTCTCAAGAGGCCCTTCTGGCTAATATATAGACTGTAATCCTGCATAATTAATTATGTCTTATATGCAGCCTCTTCGGTGCCTTGCAGTGTGACAAAAGATGTCAGAATCAGTGGTTCCTTTGGGATTTGTTACGCATTTAATATATGTAGAGTATGATTTGCTAAACCATGTTATAAAGAACATGTGTTATTGTATATATATTCTAATTTATGTTTATTAATTTAGCAGATATTTTTCTATAAAATGACTTCCATTGAACACTCTGTAGTGTCATCAGCCCATACCTCATTCACCCAAGATGACTTACAATGAGTCACTCATCCATACACACACACACACCATCTGAAACCCCTTGTCCCATACGGGGTTGTAGGGAGCCGGAGCCTAACCCGGCAGCACAGGGCGAAAGGGGAGGGGACACACCCAGGATGGGACGCCAGTCCGTCGCAAGGCACCCCAAGCAGGACTCGAACCCCAGACCCACTGGAGAGCAGGACCCGGTCCAACCCACTGCACTACTGCACCACCACAACCCCCTTTATCCATAGACCAGTTCACACATATGTATTCATCCAGTTGGTGAGTTTTACAGTGACCTGTCCACCTGAACAGCATGTGTTTTCAGCTGTGAGAGGAAACCCACGCAGACACAGGGAGAACATGGAAACTCTATGCAGAGCGAGCAAGGATCAAACCCACATCCTCTCGCACCACCCAGGTGCTGTGAGACAGCAGCACTACTCACTGTGGCGCTGCGCCGCCCACAGTGTGTATTAACGGACCATTCATCAGGATCTTGATGAGTCCATTGTCTGTTAAACTTACTGGCAGCTTTGTGGAGGAGCTTTGCTTTCTGCAGTAAAAAAAAGCCTGGTTATCACTTTCTGTCAGTGTTCACGCTTAACTCTTTGCCCGTTACATCACATACCTGCATCCAGGGGGATTCTGCCAGAACAGCCCTCCAAAAACTTTGCAGACCTCACTCATGCTCAGCTAATAATATCTCTGTGTCTTCTGTTATGTCATGTTTGGCACAGAGTTCTCCGGAGTCCCAGTCCGTAATTTTCCATTGTTGTAAAATGGGTCCACACCCAGTCATAAATTTCCGGATTCTGTAGCCTGGGTCATTTTAATGCCGAGTACAACTCAGTGACTTTGGGAAATTCTTCTGTTTGGACACAGATGGTTGATTATTGCTCATTAACAGGTCTCCACATGATCAATCTCACCGAACAAAAACTTTTAAGGACGAGATGTGTCATCAGATAATTAATGTGAATAAATTTGCAGATAATATTTAAAAACTTAGGGGGATGAAGGTCAATAAAAACATGCTGTTGCTTTCTTTTACTTCACATCAGCATTTGCATTTTCCCTCCTTTTCCTCGTTAGTATATGAGAATAAACCACAGGATAATTGTATTCCATGTTTGATGTTAACATGGAGAGTGTTTCAAAAGTGAGATTACTGAAATAAGTCAGATAACTTTATTATACCTGGTTACATAACACAGCATTTTCCATTAGATACAATCAGCACTAATCTGTTCACAAGTTATCCAGTTAAGTGAGAAATCTTAATTTGTGAAATAACACAGATTTTATGGACTAAAGAAAACAGCTATAATGTAAAGAGCAGCAAATGATCAGAAATTCTGGGACATGACGTAACACTGGGTAGGCAGTTGACGTCCGGGATTCACAGGCTGGGTGGCACATTCAATGCACTATGAATTATGACAGACTTGGAATCAAATAACAAGTCTGAGTAGTTATCCTTTTCAATATTATAACAATACATGGTTGTCTCTTCTACGACTCATATTCCAGATCCTCAGCAGGTTCTTTGTTCTATTACTCCTCAACTACATTCATATCAGGAACATTAGATGATAACGGGGGAACATATTACCTTTCCGCTGAGAGGACCGTGAATATATTGTTTCTGTTATTGTACTTGAGGACATGCTTAGCTGGATTCAGACTTTTCTGCCTCTATATTATAAATGAGTCCTCTGCCACTGAGAATAATAATATATCTGGAAATTTGAGGTCAGTGATACTCGGTCCTCAGAAACAAACTACATTGTATTTTGAAATGTGGCTTTTTAAAGGTTACAGATATCCTGTTTTTCATAATAAGGGCAGATACCAGTATTTCATTTCAAGTGAGTTACATGTCCCCCTTTTCATCTTAACTTGTTTTGAGGCATGTCTTTGTGTTTTACTGTCTGAGTTGTGCCTTAGTTATAATAAATATGGACATCCAGAAACTGCTCTGTAGGTCGGTGTGTTGGATTCCATTTCTGAACTGCAGTACTTAGGAAAGTAGCCTTACGTCTAACTAAATGGCATATTATGTCTACGTTCAAGGCTATTTTCCTTATCAGCTAATTTAAAGTTCCTTGTAGTAAGGAAACTACTGTTGGGTGCAGTCAAAATTATACCTCATAAATAATAAAATATGTTCATACATTAAAATACATAAAAATATGTACATATGAACAAAATAAAAATATGTTCTCTAAAAAGCTACATCCCAACCAGACTGCTACACTCTTCCACATCTGCCCACTTGGTGGTCCCATGCACGAAAGATAAGGCACGAAGGTTCTCAGTTCTGGCTCCATTGTGGTGGAATGACCTCCTTCTCTCACTCAGAACTGCTGAATCTCTGTCCACATTTAAAAAGGGTCTTAAAACTCATCTGTTCCAGATTCACTTTGCCCACAATCCCTTAAGTTCATGTAAGGTGTAAATGTTCTTAACTTTATGATTATGCCCAGATAAACCATTACGCAGCTACTCCTGCAATGTAATGTAAATGTTTGTGTATCTCAGAAAAAAAATTACTAGGGAGGTGATCAGGAATCGTCGATATTCTGAGTTTTCTCCAGCTACCGCTGTGATGAACATTGGCGCATATTGTGGAAAGAAACAAACAAACTGTACTTAAGAGTCACACATCTGCAGCTATGTCTCTTTCTCCTAAGGTAATAGACGCATTGTATTTTCTATGAGATGTACGTCGCTTTGGAGAAAAGCGTCTGCTAAATGAACAAACGTAAATGTAACGTAGTAGATATATGAGTTGAGATCACATATTTTCAGCAGCTTGAAAATGTATCGTACAGGTGAAGCTATAAAGCTAATGCTACATTTCTCATGTTTTGAATTTTTTCACCTGACATTTTCAAAAATATATTTTAACTTTGAAAGGACAAGTTTTTGTAAATTATAGAGCTATTCATTTACATGTTACTTCTCATGCTATCTCCAGCTGTGCCAAGGCATTAATTACATCTTTTCCAACCAAAGCGGGAAAACACATCTCACATTTATTAGCATTTCCCTTTCATGGCACAGTGAAAAGTGTGAACAGCTAGTGGTAAAAATGGTTATTCAATAATCAGTTGTCCGTTTTAATAGTTGTGCTCAGGCTTGCCAACTTTTAGATATCTTCCAGAGTACCACTTAGGTGGCAGTGCAATTATTGCGTCAACTTTTAAATTAGTTATCATATGTGACCTTTCAGTTAATGATACTTTCTAATGTGGTTTTCTGTTTCAGCCAGCCTGAGTAGGTCTATACTGGTGTATGTCACTCTATGGCAAACTCATCCACTCAAAGTACCTCCTAGCCCCTCCACATGAAGTTGGTGAGAGCGTGCAATCATTGAGAGGATGGCTGTCAGGAAAATCAGCATAACAGGAAAGGCAAAGAGGAAATCCACACAATTCAAATATACAACACCATTAAGGGGAGGATGGTATGTAATGCAGACAACGCCCGTCAACTTTCAACCAAACAGAAGCATCCCATCTCACTGTTACCGAGGGCTTGTCAAGATGTAGCTTCCTAGAAACAATGGAAACTGAAAGGTTTCTGCACTCTAATGCAACAGGAGCAATTTACAATGTTGCATTAAACTAATTCAGATTGAAATTGGTTAAGAAGACATACACATTACAATGAGGCTCTGACAGTAGACAAAGTCCTCCTTCAGCAGTTACTAACAGTCATGCGCTATGGATATTTACGCCTGTGCTGGTTCTGGTCAGGTTTAATGACACGATAACAATCATTAGACTTGAGTTGAAACTGTGCAACTATAAATATTCAGTAGCATTAACAGGTCAGCTTTAATGATTTCTTTGTGTTTGTGTCGCAGTGTTGCACCTAATGAAAAGTTTAATGATGCAAATTATATTGTGTCTTACTGCTCAACAAGATAATACTTAACCCCTAAGTCACTGCTCACCATGGAAACGCTTCAGTTATATAACCCCATTAAGTGCTGATTTGTATCCCGGTAGATTCTGTAACCATGACAGAATATGAGGAAATTATGATTCTCCACTAGATCTTTTTTTTCATTTTAAGTTCAAACTCTCAAGACATAAATGCAGCTACTTGTGTGATGAACATTGGTTCATATGGTGGAAAGAAACAAACTAACTGCACTTAAGAATCACACGTCTGCATCTATGCCTCTTTCTCCTAATGTTAATGAACACATTGTATTTTCTATGAGATGAACGTTGCTTTGGAGAAAAGTGTCTGCTAAATGAATACATGTAAATGTAAATGTAAATGTAATAAAAACTCAGACTTTCTTTGTGACAAATAGGTGAGATATTAAACTTTTCTTAACTGTGACTAGTATAATAGACTGAAATTGTCAGTGATCCACTTGATAAACCCTTAAGTGTAAAAATATAGTCCTGTGTGATAATGTTCAGTGTTTTTCAAGATTACCTTTAATAACGCAGTTCATTCTTTCAGAATATTAATCCATATGTAAAAATGTACAAAATAAACCTTAGAAAGAACAGGTCCATGACAATACTAGACCAATCCAATTTCTGTTTTATGTACAAAGCCGTTTATATTTGACATTGTGTTCATTTAACTTTTTACTATTGTAAAGTTACAGTGTGTTCTTCTGTGATCTCAGAGAATTGAATCTAAATGAGTGCTTTTTTTCATGCACTTTGCAATGTGATCGAAAACATTGCTATGACAACCAATTGAAATTGGTTTCTGTGGGGCTGGCGCACTTGGTTAATCGCCAGCTCCTTGTGTTTGTGGCATGGCTGAACGAAGCAAAAATCAATAAAACAACAGGGAATCAATCTCGACAAAAGAAGCCTATTAAATCTATGAATTCATCTTTTGCTTTGTTATAACGTGTGCTCGGGCAGAGATGTTTTTGGCACAATGTGATTGGGAATCCTTTTTAATACTCTGGTGTAAGACAGAATCAAAAATTTCTATCACTTGAAGATTGTCTATTTAACACATCATGTTTTTCTGGAGGTAGTCTCATAAAACTAGCTATAACTACAGTGGTATATAGTATGTTAGTACAGGACTATATAAGGGTGACCATTGCTGCTGTTTGGGTGCTGCTTCATGAATTTTGCTATTGTCACGACCACACCGGGACCTCAGCTAGTAGCACTGTCAGTTAAGCCACTGACTTGAAACACTTGGCCATAAAAACCACCATTCAACTACGTTTCAGTTGCTGAATCTCATAGAGGCAACCGTCCTTCTTGTGCACATGTCCTGGTTTCCTTCATCCCTGGTTCTTGTTCCTCATTCCTTGGCTTCTGACCATTTGCCTCCCCCTCTGACTTCGTCTACGGATCCTCACTCCCACTCTGACCGCCGATCGACCGACTCTTCGCCCATCCCCAACAACAAAAACTCGCCGATCCCTTGGTCTCAGATAACCTCTCCTGCACTTGGGTCCAACCTTTCCCCTATCCCCTGTTACCCATGACCGCTATAATGCATTTCTATATTATTTAATTATTTACATTTCATTAGCATAGTACCTCTCCTCACTTATTGTCTCAGGTGTAAATGCATTCTCTAAAAATGCAGGACTACAGCTTTTGAGGAACAAGCCTGGGAAACACTAGACTACATCTTTCAGTTGAGCATTTTTATTTTTTGAGCAAGAACAAAATTTGACATTATTACATTCATCTATAGTCATTTTATTGCAATGAATTCAATGCATGTGAAATAATAAAAAGGGAGTTAAATGCAGTTCTGACAATAACAAATGCTCCTCTCAGGAGCAGGACTTCAAGGGATGGCCCAGTTGCAAGGATAACCCATAAGCTTTTTTGTTCTTGGCATGGAATGTTAACCAACTTTACTCTATGAGACCAACAAGCTGTGATGGTATCCTTGTTGTAGAGTTTAAGTGCAAAGGCTTTTGTGGCATTTAATGAAACTAGTGGACAGTCTTACGAGTTAACATGAATAAACCACAATAAAGTGAATTTCAGTGCTTGCAGATACACACACACATTCTCAGAACCGCTTGTCCCATACGGGGTCACGGGGAACCGGAGCCTACCCAGTAACACAGGGCGTAAGGCCGGAGAGGGAGGGGACACACCCAGGATAGGACGCCAGTCCGTCGCAAGGCACCCCAAGCGGGACTCGAACCCCAGACCCACTGGAGAGCAGGACCCGGCCCAACCCACTGCACCACCACCACACCCCCTTGCTTGCAGATACACATTTCACAAATCAAACTGTATTGGGCCTACAGGTTTAGCTCTTAAGTTAAAGAAGGCAGTACTCAAAAATCATACTGCCTTAAAAATATATTGCTATAATTTGAAAATAACAATATTGACATTAATATGAATTGGGTTTGTACCATATCCTTTGTATGACCAGTCTAGTGACTAACTAGTCTTATTACTGGAAATAATTTGAGACTTCATGCTTACTGCAGATGAAAAATTAAGAAGGCAATTCCCACTGTCACACATGAGGGACACTAAAATCAACTCACATTTCACATTTAAGAATATGAAAAATCCTAATGAGCTTTTGCATGTCACGAGATACAAACCTGAATCTTTCATCTTGTCTGTCTTTTTTTGTTTATCAGCAGTTCAAAATTAAGTAAAGACATGATATTCCAGTGCCACAAGTGTTGGTACTGGCTGCAAAATGCTAAAAGACTGATAATCATAAGGCAGAGTAGCACAGAGTAGTACTGGGGTCACACACACAGGGTTGTAGGTTTGATTTCAGGTCTGTCTCCATGGAGCTGTGTGGATTTCCTCAAGTAAGTTCTGTTTCCTCCCACAGTCCTACGATAAGTTTTTTTTTTTTTAGGTTCTGTAAACTGCCCGCTTGCATCCTATAGGAAACTGACATTCTGTCCAGGTTGTGCCCAACCATGTACCCTGTAATTCTTAGCGTTGGCTCCAGATTGCCCAAATGCTATTCTGGTAAGCACCTTCCGAGAATGAATTAGGTTATGAGATGAAGAATACTTTTAAATGCATCCAATCTGCCTTTTTAAAGCAGGTTTGATCATTTCAGTTTGAAGAGTGCAGCTCCTGCTTGCTTCAGTGTGTATTTCAGTGAATATTCAAAATATACCTCTTCTGCATTCCACAGGTAGACTCTGCATCCCTTTGCATTCAGGGACTCTTCATTCCCACTCTAAAGTGACAGAGAGGCAGTGAACCTTGGCTGGATCCCTTGGTGCTGGAAAAATTCAGGCTCATCAGTGACACCACAGTACCCAATTAAAACTATTGAACATGTTTCAGAGCCTGCTTATGCATATTAACACCAATGAAATGTTATTCAACATCACGATTTGCCAGAGACCCCGTAGAGCACAGTCTTGTACCAAGCTGCAGAGCTGGACCTGTAGCAACCTAGGGCTTATTAGTGTCTGTATGTGAGAGAGAGACGATTAAACACTCTATAAACTGCATAAATGGCTTTTTAAAAATCTAGACAAAGTTAAAAATAACATTAGCAGTCTGGTCCAAAATTACTTCTGTCAACATTTTGCTACCTTTTGCATTTATATGCAAAATTTAAAGTAAAATTAAACTTACTTTTTTTATTTTTAGTAAATTGATCTTGATATAAGCTGAACTTGTCCTTGAAAGACATTGTGTTGTTTTGCAGTGAAACATTTTGTTAAACAAAATGGTAGGAGGTTATCAGGATTCATCTATCCTGCATTTTATGCATCTACTCAATTGATGAACATCAGTGCATCAGGTGGACAGTAACAAACTGGGTTTACTTAAGAATCACATGTCTACAGCCATGTGTCTTTCTCTTAATGTAATGCACAAATTGTACTTTTGTTGAGATGTATGTCGCTTTGGAGAAAAGCTTCTGCTAAATGAATAAATGTAAATGGAAATATAAACATGTGTGGTGAAAAAAAGTCATTGATCATCGGCTGTCCATCAATCCAAAACAGAGTGAGGTGTTCAAAGAGCTTTCCGTCTGATGAATGTAGTCTATTCATAAGTTCAGGTCTGAATTTCTATGGAAACCTGGAGCCCCATCAAGCGTACGAAGACTTCTGCCAATGGACAATGGGGGAACAGTCCAAAGGAATTACAGGTACATAGGTCAGGGCAGTTGCTCTCCGTAAAACAAAGAGTGTTTTTGTTACCCCTCCGCTTTTCATCCAACAGTTTGCTCTTGCTCTCCTGTGCACCCTAATTTTTTTCCCTTTGGTCTTTGATCAGAGATGGATTTCTTCATTCCAAGATGCAGGCCTGGGGCAGGAGCCTGTAGGGTGTCTGCAGGAGCCCTCTGACATCTCCCGTTACCCAGGACCTGTTTTTGGTAACCCGGTACAGCCCAGCCCACTATTTGGGAGTTTGGCACCAGAAGCAAATTATTTACCAGATGGCAGATCCTGGTGAGATGATCAAAACAAACAGCCAGGCTGATAAGTGGCCTGCTTGTTCTGAGACTCATGGGAAATATATAACAGCCGAAGACCGATGTGTTATTTCCATTCTTCAAATTGTAGGACCATCAACAACATTCTCATTTGGACTTCACCTCACTTCTGTTTACAGTACAGTAAATAATCTACAGAGTGATCTTTAGTGATCTTAATTGTGCAATGTAACTGTTTACATTGCACAAGATATAGCAGTGGTGCATTTTGACTTACCCAATCTGACCCGTCGGTCCCTGAGCAGTGTCACAATAGTGTCTAATGATTTAACTCATGTAGATGCATGGTACCTCTTGCAATCAGTGTAAAAAATGTGCAAAAATCAGTGAAAAAATGTAATTAGTTTGCATGAAAAGCAATAGATAGATAGATAGATAGACAGATAGATAGATAACAATACAGTACAATGCAATACCTTTGATTACTGTATTCAATACTGTATTCAAAAACCTGAAAAGTGTTTTGTTGTCTGCATGCTATGAGTCTGAACTAAGCTGTGAGAAAAAAGCAAATACAAATCATTGCAGTAGTTCCAACAGTCACAGTCCACTCACTCAAAAAGAAAGAAAAAATAGTTTATTTAGTTAAAAAACAACATTTGACCATGTAGGTTTCCAGAACCGTTGTCAGGATGATCCCTGGGTCAGGGCCATAGCAATAGCTACATAACCGGAGCTGAGAAATAAAAGGCATCATGAACTGGATACACAGACCCACGTCCAAAATATAAACTCATAAAACATAGTCTTGATTGCACTAAGTATGTTAAAAAAAAAAAAACTGAGGTAACTGCCTAGCATAAAGGAACTGTTATGAAGTAAGTGGTCAGGCAAGCAAGAATGGGGAATGGAACACTTTTTAGTTTCTCATCTGCTTTATCCTCATACATGTTTTTAATAATCATAGACTTCACAGAGGGAGTGAAAATCTGTAACTACTGATTTGTGCTCACCACCTACTGTGTACACACAGTTTTAAATATTAAATATTGGATTCTGATTTTCTGTGAATGCGCCATTATACTGTATATCCACTTCTAATTATGTCTGTAAACAGCTGACATCAAGACAGCAACATGTAGCACCTGGTAAATCGCTGGCTTATTTATGTGATGAGAGCATCATGGATTTTAGTGTCCCAAAACAAACGATGGAATGAAAGAAAAGAGAAAAGCAATAAGCAATGAAATATGGCCAAAAGAGTGGTTTCTGGGACCACAGGGGAGATTTGCGACCCAGTTAGGATGCCTTGGGGAAAGAAAGCAGTGGTATTTTAAGAATATTTTTCTTCTGTAAAGACGCCAACATGGGAGAAGTCTGATCTTTGCTCCCGTCTACCCCACTTTTTAATCAGTGGCTTCATTGTGCTTATTTTCATGGTATTTAAAAAGCACTAACAAATTGGTTCAGTTCGATGGGCTGGGCATGAAACTTTCCTGTTTCCCAAAAGCAATTACTGTGCAGAAAGTCATGCAATTAAACAAAAAACTCCTCAAAAAACGGTCCTATCCTATTGACATTTTGCTTAGTTTCTTCAAAATTATTTCGACTACTCACTTCATTTGGATTCCAGGGAAGGATGACTTGTCAAAGAGTAACTAAATAACTATACATTTTTTTCCGGACATAGCTGGGCTATTGGGTCATTAGCACTCGGAGAGTCCTAAACTTTTAGCATTTGTCCATCTTCAAATCACATGTTGCCCCAGTCCAATTTCCAGAAGAGGCCAAAATGAACATGTGACTTCTTTCAATATTTTCTACATCTAGAAACTGCCACAAAAAAATATAATAATAACAAAAAACAAAAAAGAAAGAAAAAGCACACTGAAGCTAATGGTTTGAATTTTCATGAAATCCAGGATTTCCAGAGATTTGCTTTACCAATGGAACAGACAGGAAAAAGCTGTAATCAGCCTAGCCATTGTTTGGTTTTAACGCACAAAAGTTCAGCATGCTGAAAATTACATAGAAAAGCAAAAAGTGTGAGAATATTAAACTGAGTTCAGTGGTTTACGTTTTTCTATCACTAATTATTTTGAGATGCGCATAAGACCAACGGCTCTTCTGGCATGATATAAATAATCCTGGGATTTCTTTTCTAGGCAATGTAGTCCTCATTATGTTTTTAGGTGGGCAGACCTCAAAATAAATATTAATTTAGTTTAATAAGTGGTGTTCAGTAATTGTTTTTTTAATTAGTTTTGTGCACGGCACTGAGTCCCAGCAACATACACGCAGAGACAGTACACTGAAAAAGGCAGAAGAGTAAAATATTGCAATATTTCACAGGATGATCTAGCAGCTAGTAAGTTCCAGAATGGTCTCCAGACATTCCATAATTCCAGTAAATGGTATTAAAGATGTTTCTTTTAAAAAATCAATTGCAGGAGATCTGAACAATGAATGACCAGAAACTTTTCAAACTTAGCTTTCAGATTTGTATTGAAAACTATGTTTGTATTTTTTTTCCGTTTCTTCCAGTGTTTAGTGCAAATCCCAAATAACACATCAGTAATTTGCACAAATGTTTTTAATGTAAATTAATTGCCATGAGGTGGTAATGAAGTCACATTTTTAGTCTTATCAGATGCCAAATATGTACACGGTCCTCAGAGCACCTGCAGACCATTGTTGTATAGGGACTACGCTTTTAATGGAAATGTCAGATGCAGACATCATTCTAAATTGCTTTGTAATTGAGATTCTTAGAGTACTAAGCAGGGTTTTATGCGTATTTCAATTTGACAGTATGTTTAGTTTTTCACCTTAAACTGTGCAAGATTTTAAGAAAAGTATCAGAGCTACATCTGCAATAAAGTCTATGCGTGCAAGTGTTACTACCAGATTAATATGATATATGCCTATTTTTTTTTTTTTTTTTTTCACAGTATTCCCTCATTATATTTGTCCAGAGCTGTGGGTAGGATTAAACAGTATTTTAAAAATGGCAGCATTGTTGGACAGATGGTAGAGAGCTATTCACATACGTGAAACATGTCTAAATACAATGTTAGTTTCTGTTGCCCACCCCAATGCAGCACGTTTGTTAAAGGTTACTTGTGTGTGTGTGTGTGTGTGTGTGTGTGTGTGTGTGTGTTTACTTGCACTGATAATGGTCTACTTCTGCAAGAACTCCTTTCTATTGCATTTTCCCAGCAAGGATTTCTGTGGATTGATCTCTTCACATCCACACTCGATCACCATAAAGAGCTGCTGAAAGACAAAAAAGAAAAATCACTGCTACATCTAGTGTTTAATCTAACCTGAATGTAAAATTACTGGACTAAATTTCTTCAGCATAATTTTGATTTCAACAAAATAAAGACCACTTTGACGTTATTATTAAAATGGGAAGCTTAGTTGAATAAACCTGCCCTGTATCTGCATTGCTTTGCATGACCACAAAAGAAATAACACCACTGGCGTTAGTCACCGATGAAACTGGCCTGAAGAAATTCATTCTCATTCATTCATCAGTCACCATGCTGTCTGTAGCTCTGATTGCAATTGCATATTTAAATCAAATCAAATATCAAGTACCAAAACATAAAGAGTTTTCAATAAAATATTAGGATGGATGAATCCAGAATACCGTGGAGAGGGATCACATGCTCAGAAAGAGCGAGCAGAACATCTTCTCTTTTCACGCTCCAGGTCCCTGTCAAGGGTTAAACCCCATCAGGTCTTTCACTTCCACCTCAGCACCATCTCAGCAAACAAGCAGGTGACCTGACAGTACTCCGAAAGCACAGAAAGGGGAGTACAGGAGAGGCAGGGAGACGGAGAAAGACGAAAAGCACTGCAAAAGGGAAAGACGGCAACGACGCGACCACGTGATGTCAGGCAAATTGGTGGCATCGGTGAGTCAAGCCTTGGGCCGGGAGTGGCAGATTGCGGCGCGACAACAATTCTGGGAAGCGGAGGCAGCCCATGCGGCACCGTGTGCACATGTGACTCATCGAGGTTGTTTGTCGCTTTCATCATCGGCTGCTATGCCCCCGGGTTCCCTCTGCTGATTTTCTCCGCTGCCTTCTGAGTGTGCACATCTTTCCCTTGCTATCTTTCGCGTTGTCGCTCTCTCACTTTGCAGAGCAGTTTCCTGCAGAGGTGTCTGTGCCAGCTGGCGGTTCTGCATCGCGTAACGGGGAGTCTAAAAACGCGGAGCATCACAGCAGACCTGCGCCCAGAAGGCTGCCCACCACGGTAGCTGTGGGAGGCACTGCAGGGTTTTCCTGTGAACCCGCTGCCCCACCTTGATGAGATCTGATGGGGCATCACCTCGGCTCTCTTTCGGCTCCTGTCAAATCCGCACGCTTTAAGTACTTCAGAAATACAGGTTATAAGAAAAGCAGTTGATTCGCAGAGGTAACCAAGCACTACTGATCTATACAGAATTATGTCTAGTGCTCTACGCTATGTGTATATTGTGAGTCTGCAAAATAATGTACTCCTCCAGAGATTTCTACAAGCTTTTGGGATGTATGAACACAGACATTTCAGATGAGTGTCACTGGATAAGGTCAATATGTACCAACAAACTGATTTATTTTCTCCTTATTGTTCTGCATATATGCTGCTATTGTTGAAGACATTTTCATTTTCTGTTGCCCTGATAACACCACAGACTGAATCTCCAACGTGTCATTGCCTTATCAGATGTTTCCTGTTAGAATTAGGGGTATGTTTTAGAAATGGTTTGTTCTTTTTGTTGTTCTTGCAAACATTGGCTAGGATTCGATGGTTATTTTATTAATGTAAATCTCTGCAATGAAACTCACAACATGCAATTATCGTGTTTCAGTTTATGGTTTAATCAGGGCTTCAAAAAATTAAAATTTCATCCCATAAATTCAAATACAGCGATATGCATGTTGACAACACGATGCGCAATCTGTATTGTTAACCAAGTGAAATAAAACTTAATTACCAACATGGTGAAAAAGCTTTCTGTACTTCTGAGAACCCATGAAGACCGGACAACAAGCAAGAAAAGATAAACCTGAAAAGATGATCCTGATACAACTTGATGATTTGATAATAACGTAAAAATTTCATCATCTAGAGCAGTGAATTATAGTGAGGAATCACAAGTGAAGGAATCGCGTGTCAAGTGAGGAAGGCCGGCTTCACTGCACTTCCTCTGCAAATGTTCATGGTTATCTCTATACAGCTCATCTGACCTAGTTTATGAGAAACACTCTGTCATGTAATCTGTGCCACTATTTATTAAATCATATACTATTAAACATGTAGTGAGTTTGTCTCCCTTTTAATTCCTTTTGCTTCAACCTTTGTGAAGACATAAAAGTAAGTGCACTAGACACTGTCAGGCAATATCAGGCAATATCGGGCAATAATTACACAGATTTTTTTTTTTTTTTTTTTTCCCCCATAACTCAACGTCAAAAAAGAAAAAAGTATTTTAAAATATAGTCGAGAGTTATCAGATCCACCCCAGGGGGGACGATCCGTACAAAAAATTGTTATCATCACTTCAAAGGAGACTCTCGTTTGAAGGTGCGAAAAAAGACATTTGAACAAGGGGATTCGCAGGGATTAGTCGAAAAAACAGAAGCTAATCGACATATCTGACATGTCCTCTGGGACTGCGACGAGGCCCAGCAGGCATCAGGCGAACTGTCACTGCACACCGTGAGACATCTCCAACAGGACCAGAGCCACTGCGGTAAGATCCGGACACATCGGTACGTCCACTTTCTCATGGCCTTTTCAGTGTTGATGCCACATGTAGACTGTGTCCTCTTCGAATGCATCGGCAGCTGAAACTTCATGCGGAGTTGGGTTTGAGCTATGCCAGGTTGAATAAGCACTAATAAGACTGCGAAATCTTGAAATCCATCCAGCAAGACAGGAGTAAAGTAGAAGATTGCTGATGGACTGATCACACAGCTCAACTTGAATTTTGAGTGCTCAGATTTTGAAGTGGAAACAGCTATTCTATGTTTGTCACTGTGATGGCGCATTAAGCATAATGTTTTGGAATGTTGGGAACAGAGTGAGAATACCTAAGACAGGACACACTGCAAGGGAAATTACTGAAAATTAGGATGTAAACATGAAAAGGCCATAGAGTGCAGGCCCATGTAAACACGGCCATTGTAAGCACAAATGTGTTTAAACTATGGTAGGATTATATCTCCAAAGTGGCGGGGTGGCACTAGAACCCTTCCCATCATCCTTTGCCTCATGGTCTATATGTGCTGTGTTTTGGCAGTTGTGTAAATTTCTTCTGTATTTAGGATGCTTTAGTTACCCGGGTGGGATATTGTGTGTGTATATTGAGATTTCGGTTGCTCACCGCCAGTGTGTCTTGCATTGCCTTACCTTCTGTACCTCAGTCTGTGTGCCTTTTTGCGGGTGAGAACTATGCCCTCGTTACACTTTGTGGTGCATGAATAAAAGCAAAAAGTTCAAACTTTGATTTTTCTGAGTTTTCCATTATAACAGCATGTAACACTTCACCAAAGCACTAAATACTGGCTCACCAATTTTTGTACACATATATTGTTGTTTGTGGAAAAAAACATTTTATCTGCCTAAAAACAGTTTGTGGACTGGAAGAGGCTACACATCATGTACTGTTTGAGTTTGATTTGATGCCACTTTAGGATGGACCACTTTAAACAGGGTCGGTGAAACAAGGCCCACATTCTTTGTTTTTCAGCTGCCACGAATACTGCATTCTGCACTCTATTCATGCTCTGTGCGTAGTTACTGTATATTGGCACATTGTTCAGATGTAATTCATATATAATGTTCCATCAAAATTATTTCAGTTTATATTTTCTCTCAAAAACTTCATAATATGACATCAAAATATGGAAAATGGAACAGAGGAAAGGCCTTGAATTATGGGAAAGTTACATGACTGCAAAGGATCTGCGGTGGTTAGTCACGCTGTCTAAACATTTAAGAAAGTGTCAGTTCCTCAGTTTATGCTGTAAGGACATTTTATCATGACTGAACAGGACAGAAAGAAAGACCGTTCTCATGGTTTGACTTCATCATGTTTTTTTATATAGTTTTATTGCTTCACAGGGCATCTTCCTCAGCTGAGCATCCCAAAACAAGACAAGACTTGTGAACCAGGCAAGGTGTCATTTTCCAGTCGGGGGTTAGATAAAGATAGCAGTGCACATGACTATACAAGGTAACTCTCAGTAATGGCATTCATTTAGGAAGTAGAACAAGAGATGGGATGAAAAATGAAAAACTGAAAACACATATTAGCGACTCTGACCTACCTACAGTTTAAACTTTGCTCGCATTTTCAATTTTTTTAGAGTGAACATTTCCTTTTCAAAAAATAGAACTGATCTTTTTGAAGTAATTATGGCTCTTTGTGTTCTATCCTTTTGTCCACAACTTCCTATTTATAAGTTTTGCCAATATAAGTGTGTTCTAAAAATTGCTGGGGGTACTTTTACTCTTTAAAAGATTTTGAAAAGGAGCTGCAATGCCTTTTATCTGAGCAGCAGACATATAAAATGAATTTATGAGATGTGTGCTGTGATCAGAAACCGAGGAGAAATTGGAGTTATCTGTGAACAAAAGGTGCCGTTGAGACCTTTTGTATTTCCTCCATGGCCATTGAAATGTCCATTGTGGAAGAAAAGCATGGGCTTTGACCTTCTGGGATGTTGCTGTTAGCTTCATTCCTTTTTGGACTTGAGTAAAGTGAACCTTAAACCTTGGAACAAAGAGAAGCTTTTTTTTTTTTAAGTTTTAACTCTGATTGCTGACAACCCTGCAAAAGTGAGACATTTTAGCAGAGAGCCTCTGGATATCATTTTTTCTTTCCACCGTCTTGAGAGCAGATGAGAAAAATTAAGAAGCACAGATTCTAATTTCATAATACATTTGTGTCAGTTTGCTTAAAAGGCCTGAGGATTCCAGAAAGTCACAGGGCTATTGCATCACCCAGTTTGACTCACCAGCTGAGGGTTTCTTCCAAAGAAGCTCCCCTTACGTTCTGCGGCAGATTGGGTTACTGCAGCTCCAGTCAGCCGTGCATCCAAAACACAGGAAATGACTCACTATTCACCAGCCGTCTGCTAGTCGATGGAAGCCAAATTATCTCCTGAAACTTTAATTTCCTCAAACTCAATTATTTAATAACCAAGAGACTTGGAATTCAAAAAGGATTCTGAAATGGATTGAGGTCACAAATTCCTGGAAGATATTGAATTCCGAAGGATGGTACCTGTGGTTTTAGTGAATGAACATTACTACTTTACTATTCAGTTACAGCTCATGCAAGAAAGATGTAGAGTTCCTAAAAGGCCAGATCAGTCTTCATTTAATGCCACATATAGATATTTTGCTCATTCTGGTCTTAATAAGGATGAACCATGCATTAATAAAGGGTTACATCACTTAAAGCAACATGATTCTGAACTCCTTTGTTATTTTAAGTCTAAGTTAATGCTTACAAGCAATCCAAAGGGTGCAAATAAAAGGATACATTTATAAAATTACTGTTTATTTATTAAAAAAAAAAAAACCAAAGTGTATAACATATAACATTGTATTGTAAATGTGAAAGTCAGCTAGAGAGTTATCTGAAAGGTAATTCGTGCTGCCATTTTACTTAGAACTCATTTAACTTTGCCAGGCTTACACAGTTTGGAATTTTGGTTGACGTGGAAACAGAGGACTCATCCAAAGTAATACAAAACCCAAGGGACTGGCCAGCTGGAATTGCAGTGCTGCTAGGAGCCAAGACACATCTTCTTCCTTCCTGTATGCAGACATGTCCTGGGGCAACTGGGGCTATTTGACAATCTCTCCTCATTGCTCTGGATTACGAGCATCTGAAACTGCCGAGTTCCTGAGGATGAGCAGGAACATGTTCTTATAACAGACTCAAGGATTATTCATGCATCATTCCTGTCATCACTTAGAAAAAAAAAAAAGATAGCAAAATTGCACTCAACAGATCCCGGCTGTAATCTTTCACTCAGTGCCCTGTTAGTGTTAAACTTTATTATAATTGCTGTTTAGCTGCTTAGCCAGCATATTTCCTAAAAAGAATTAAAGTGTTAGCATTTTAATATTTGGATATGTTGCTGGAACAGTGCAGATTGATTGTACCTTAGCAGAGTTCTGTGATTTCTGCAGCATTCATGTTTCAGAACCATACCCTTAACTCAGAGGTGCTCAGTAGCACCTTTAGGGTGGTGCCCTACAGGTTTTCAAGAATACCATTTAATTAATGCATAAATGACACCAGGAAATGTCAGGAGAGGTAATATACTATTAAATAGCTCAGTGTAGCAATTCAGAATTACAGCACAGCTGACGAGAACCCAACACACCTCATAGCCCTTGAGGGCCAGAGTTGTCCGCAGTTGCCTTAACCACCAACCTACATGATGCTGAAACATATTTAGCTGGACCAACTCATCACTGAAAGTGTAACTAAAGCACGGATGTGTTGATAGGTTAATTGCGTAGATTCTACTGCATTTTTAAACCTCTATCGGACTTTATTACCGTTTCTATTCAATACTTTACAATTGTGTTAATAACGTAAAGTGCAAGATGTATGAAAGACAATGAGCAGTCAGTCTAAGTGTGGGAAAACACTTTGCTATGTGCAGGGTGCACGCTCAGCTTCCCTGGGAAAAATAAGTGTTTGAATATGGGTAACGATCCAGCAAATTCAGACATTTCAAGCTACGTGTAAGAGCAGACCAAACAAACACATTTATGAAGCAGGAGAGCTGCATTGCCCACATGGCAGAAAAGACAGTCAAGTGAAAGCAGGGCCAGTGCTGGTGTTGCACTTTTCTTGTTCCTACTCTGCCAGACCACCGCAAACCCGTAAAACTGACTTGTTTTCAATCTTCAATCACTGACCAGCCTGTGTAATGAAAAAAACACACACACATTAAAAATGAAGACCAAAGAGAAGAAAAATATGGCTTGCCAGAATCACGTCATCATTGGCGCGAACATTTTGGAACAGATGGCCTTTCTGACAGCCTATATTAAGCGTGCCTAATGACCCAGCTCCAGCATGATCTCATGCTAGTCCACTTCCTCCTAATCTCATGCTTTTTCATTCTCACTAGTTTTTTTTTTAAGAGTGTTGCAAGGAAGTGAAGGGCGTTGGATTATGTGGTATAGGGTTGCAACACAGCTGAAGAGATTTTTAGTCACTTACTGACAGTGCTTAGTAATCCATTTCATTCCCAGTCACCCTCCTTTCTGGCTCATCCCAGCATTCTTTGAGAGCTAGCAGTCCACCGCAAGAACAGCAAACTCTAGGAATTCCACTGACTTGTTCTTCTCAGGTTTGTCCTAGATAATGTGGCTCTGTTACGGCAACATCGACATATACTGTACACGACACCCATCCTCAGTTTAGTTTTATTTATTATTCTTTTTTACTGCCCTCACACTCCTTTAGATATTCTGTTATGAGTAATATCTATGTCCTAAACAATAGTCCCCCATGATTTTCCTCCTGTTCCATTCAAGTTGTAGGATGCACTTAAATTCAAGTTATTCTCATAGTGAACGTAAAGCATACTTATTCCTTTAAGCGGGTAATGGACAAACAGCCAATTAAGACAGCCAGTTCTGACAAAAAAATCAGTCACTGAATCAAAGAAATTCTAAGGACATGGCCCAGTTGCTACTCACCCATCCTGGATACAGTAACACTACACAAACAGGGAAAACTGAGTATTTTGTCTGGATGCCCCTGTTTCGGTTAGGGTCTCTGGGCCAAAGAATCCAAACAGTAATGGATCACAGGTCTCAACATTGCAAATTTCACATCCAATTTGCTAGTAACAAAGTAAGCTGGAGAGGGAAGAGCACAGGATATGGTTACTACACATAGTGACACTTAGCAGAACAATATAAGCTAGACCTAAGTATTTTTTTTGTAACATCTGCTGCCATATATTTGGTCTGCTTTGTTGTGCTTCTGCTAAAGTCTCGTAACTTAAATAAATCTCAACATTTAAATCTGGATATGTAAAACACAGGTGCTGCGTGATAATTTGTGGGAAGGTGATGTTTCGACGATAAGTTTTGTGTCTGCACCGCAACTATGCAACACTCACACAAGTGATTTCTTTGGCTCAAGAAATGAGAGCAAAGCTCTATTCAGTTGCTTTCAGCTGCCTGATGCCCTTCACCATGTTGCCTTCTTGTTACAAGGCCGTTCAGCCTCAAGGAAGAACATCTGTCAATCAACAGTACTGAAAAGCAGAGCTAACAGCTTTCTCACTACATATTAACAGCCCCAAATTAACCTTGAAATACAGCTTTTTTCTTTTCTCCACAATGCGACTCAAAGCTTTA
Organism: Scleropages formosus; assembly: GCF_900964775.1. Classification (NCBI taxonomy): domain Eukaryota; kingdom Metazoa; phylum Chordata; class Actinopteri; order Osteoglossiformes; family Osteoglossidae; genus Scleropages; species Scleropages formosus. The sequence continues at coordinate 18,471,726 of NC_041821.1, read as the reverse complement.
ACTCTCACTTTATCATCTGTATGCAAGTATTTCCGTATATTTTAACTGTAATAATGCAAATAGCAGTGCATGATGAACAGTTCAGTGTAAAATGTTCAATGTAATATGTCTAACAATAGCACATCACATCCTCATCATGGTAACACAATTGCAGTTTGTTTCTTTTATCTTAACTTAAAGGAATTGATGCAAAACGGCCATTAATGACTAAAAGCAAATTACAATGATCTACCGCCTTTTTTGGATTGGACCAGAGCAATTTTATGTACCTGTGTATTACACTACTATCTGATATTCAGAAATGCAGAAGCTGCACTGTTGTTATTAAAATCAAATTTTAACATCTAAAGGAACAGCAAATGTTGCAAAATAGGTACCATATGGCCAGCAAAAAAAATGGCAGCAAAATGCTGACACTGGTTCACACTCCGTTTACTTCAATGCATTTCCAAAAATGTGTGAAAAATTTCTGGCAATAACTTGGATTCTGGTGAGTGGAGGATAGAGAAAAAGAATGTGTGGCACATATTACTGTTACTGTATTACTGAACTGTTAAATATTTAATTACAAAATATACTTTTGTTACTATTAAGTTCCTATTGTATTGCAATAACACATCACTCTAAGCATTGAAAACTGTGAACCATATATTTAACAATTACAACTTAGCTGCTCTGTAAATAATCACAACAGTGTCGTGTTATAACTATAGATTGTAAAAAATAAGAAAATTAAGAAAATGCATTTATTCATTGCTTTGTTCTGAGCATCACTCCTTCTGTGTAGTTTGCCAAGACTTTTTAAAGTAAAGTTATTTACTGTGCTAGTTGCAGTGTGAATGAAGAGGGCATGGTTTAATGAAAACCTTTATCAACAAGAGAGTTCTCACACAACAAAGAACAACTTCAGCCTTTCAACAAAGGGAATTTCTAAAGAATTCCTAACACACCATCTATAATTCAAACTCCCTGAAGCAACCAGATGTTGGTAATATTTTTTTTTTTTGAAGGAGGATCATCCTCCTCCTTCAGACATCGCAAGGTAACCATCAGTTAGCACAGGAGGGAGCTGATGGTTACGAGCACATGGAGGGGCTCTGGGTAGGCAACGGTTAAATGTGGTACTAGTGGGAGAGGGATCGCGGGGGCCCTGAGGAGTCTCAAGTGCTGAGTCATTGTGCTCAGAGCTTTATTACCCAAACTGTCACTTAGCCATTCTGACTGGGGTGGAGGAAGGGGGAAACAGGAAGGCGGGAGGTGACTGGGGGGCTGAAAGCTGCTAAGATTGGAAACTCTGTCTAGCCGCCATTTAGGGGAACATTTGTCAACATATTTTTAGAGCAATCTGCTTGTTTTACACCCTTCCCATACACCAAGCATTATCGCATGTCTCATGCTATCAAAATCCTGCTAATTCACATAAATCTCTGTGCGTGTGTGTGTGTGTGTGTGTGTGTGTGTGTGTGTGTGTGTGTGTGTGTGCGCGCCAACCTTTTTCCCATTCTGTATCCCGCCGTTGCAAAAAGTTGCAAAGCCTTTTAACATTTTGATTCTAAAGTTCTGTGCATCAATAATACTCTTGTAGACTAAATGCAGTCCCATTGTGTATTCTTCCTAAGTACAAGACCAAGGCTTTCATAAATAAAATATAGCAATTTATAACTAAATGAATATTTAAGTGATTATTGATTTTCTTTCACAGTTCCATGATTGGCCAGCAAAACTTCAATTTTCTCTGTTGTCTTTTTTTTCATTAAGATGCAGTTACCTGGGGGTGTTTAATTACACCTTTTCCACATTTTTTCCACACATATTTTTCCACATATATTTCCACTCACATTATACACCTTTCCTCACACTTTGCTTTTCCAAGCACACCGTGTTTTCACTTGTTTACAGCACTAGGAGCTGCATCCTCGGAGCTGAGTGGTCAGTAAGCTCTTTGTGCCCTGTAAGGAATTCAGCATGGTAGCTTTTATTGGACTCTTGTTTGGTTATTTCAAATCATTTTAATTCTTGATGTTTTTTCACACATCTGTACTCAGTCTGTGTGACTGGCACTCAGGGATGAAGGTAAGATCATCATCTGCATGCTGTTCTATTTCACTATTTTAAAAACATATCATTGGACACATGGTTGGAAGCGTTTTTTTGAAAGAACACACTAGTTTGTGTCATAGCCACATACATTAGTGACATAGTATATGAGCATTCCCTTCATCATTCACTAATTTATGTACTTTAGTTACAGACTGACATGTCTAGTTTTTCTGAATACTCAAGTGTCTTTTTACATTGAGATCATTCAGGCTACTTAGACTTGGGGTGTCAAACTCCAGTCCTTGAGGGCCACAGGGTATAATTTTTTTGCTGATCCAGAGCTCAGAGTTTTTTTATTGCAAATAATTATTTGGACAGTAAGTCACTTCACTGGATGTTTAAGGTGTCAGTCAAGTACTACTTAAAATGTATTCTGAAGCCTGCAGGACTTGAGCCCGCAAGGACCTGAGTTTGACAGGCCTCATTGGGAATGTCATCATTTAGCTGAAGTTCATGAACATACGCAACAAGAGAGAGGGGAAGAAGACTACAATGCAGAAATAAAGGTTTCTGGACACACAATTTCAGAGGATTGTCATTACAGAGAGACAAATAGTTGTCAGAAACTTTTCGGTGCCATGTCTTGTAACTTTTTTTACTTCTCGCCTTGCTGGTCTACAGAAAAGCTGGATACAGGCTTGCTGGAGATAAACTGTAGAATACTTTAAAATGCTCGCTGTGGCTTTGGCAGACTTTCCAGCGTAGCCCTACAGTTACCGCACTGCTAGGATACTCTCGCAAAAGAGCTCTTTAAGTACAAATCAAGAAAGAAAAATACTTTGCATGGTTGCAAGTGCTAACTTCATTTTTTCCCTTCCTCATTCGTGAAATGCAAATAGTATGCAAGTGGGAGGATAGGATGTTTTCACACCTGATAGTGTAATAATTCGCTGTAATTGCAGTCGGATATAGAGTCTTATTCTTATCCCTCTGACTTCCTGCTTCTGGAAAAGGCCCACCCTCTTTCCATGGCCTGCCAGTCAAGGCAGAGAAGGAAACGTGGGGGTCAGGTTTTGCTTAATCAGTGAAATCCAGCCCTTGTTGTCTAGTCTGCCAGTAACTCAGTGCCCAAGACATGTCTCTGCAGCTTCGGGTGCTGTTCAGGAATGCTGTTAAGCAAAGCCTCTTGAAAGCACACGCAGCAGGGAGGATTGCATTGCTAGCGGCTCTTGTGCCGCCACAAAGGTCATAGCATGTATCAGGTTCTGGAGCCGGTTCTGCAACAAGGGCTGTCTGTGCTGGCAGGGGTGGACTCCTGAGTTAAAAATTTATCAAACATACAATTAAACCCATAGCATCTTCCCTGTAGAGTTTGACAGGTTGCTGCTCAACTTGGGTATGTTAGGAAATGACCATTTTTGTTCAGAAATGTCATTTGGGATAGAGCCAAGCAGGCTCTTCATTTGCATATGCACATTTAAACGACATAAAGGAAAATCATTTGGAAAATATTTCAAGTTTGCGAATAAATAAGCAACTTTTCTCCAAAGGGACGTAAAAATTTATAAATAGTTAATTGTAATGTACTTCTTTAGTGAAAATGAAAAACAAACATGGGGGGCAGCATGCAGAAGTAGTGCACAACTCAAAGGAAATCAGCTGTAGTATTCGATCCAGATACGTATCAACGATTGCGCCAGTAAAAATTACCCAGCTGTATTAAAGGGTAAATGGTTGTATTATAGTACAACATGCATGGTCAAAAGCTGACTGCCTGAATTGAATTTTGTGTGAAGTTTCACATATGATCACATGCTTCCAGATATATTATAAAAGGTAAATGATTTTTTTCATGTAGCAGAGACATTCTAAAGCAGAATTTTTTTAACTAAGGAAATGTCTGTGTTTTTCAAAATCAATTATCATAAATTAGCAAAAATGTGCCACCTGTGCAAAAGAAATTTCCAGATTCTCACAGGCAACTTCCCTGCCTATTCAAACAATATTTTCTCACCGAATGCAATCTGTCGAAAGAGCAAGTGAATTATAACTGTTTCTTGTTACCTCAGATAAAAAAAAATTCAACTCAGCCCACGAAAGAGAAAAAAAATCCCCAGAAAGACTTTCACTTCTTCCACATCTCTTTCGTTTCCCTGCAGCAGCCATTTTTTAATCTGTGAAGTAGTGATAAAAATAGCCAATTTTTAAAAAACAAGATAGGAATAAGAGCTCTGACGATGTTTTTCACAAACCAAACACAAATTTGACAAAATCATTTTTTTTTTTTAATTTATTTATTTTTTTATTTTTTATTTATAGTGTGCTGGGATCAGACATATGAATGTATTTAATGATTAAAGGTAAAATTTAGCCTTAAGAACAATGAATCATCAAGTTACTCATTGTGTGACCGCACAATTTCAATTTTCCATTCATCAACTATGATTAGTATTAGGGGTTAATTTGAGAAATGTTTTTTGATTATTGTTAGCTTATTCTATACGTCTGAGTACTTTATTATTTTACTGGAGCAGTTCGTGCCAAGTAACTATTGAAAAATGCATAACAGAAGGATTAATCTTTGCAGCCAAAAACCCAAAAGTAATAAGTTTGTACCCTTTACAAACAGTTGTTGGCTTCAAATCTTTTGCTTCTGTTGAGTCTTTGGCTGCCTCAACAGACTTGTTCTCTGTCATCGTCAGCATTTCAAATAATGCATAGAACATTGAATGCACCAGGACAAGGACACAAAATAGATCAGAAGAAATACATTAGAGGGCCTTGTTTTTACAGAAGGACTCTAGACTGATTTAAAGCATCTCACCCACTGAAGTTTCCACCGATTCAGTCAAAATGTATAGGAAGGACAAAGAGGTATGGAATGCAAATATGATCTGCACTATGATCTTTTTAACCTTCGATGTTAACTGTGAGCAAAAGCATTTGGAGAAAAAGGCAGCATTTTTTTGTAATGTGAAGAGTTTTCAGTGTACTCAAAACCAGAGTATGATACAAAAGCACATTCAGAAAAAAAAAGCTGGAGTGCAGGAAATTATGACTGCTGTGGTCGCCAGTTTCCTGAAGGCTAGACTGCTGTGTGGGTGTATAGAAAAGTCTGCCCAATGAATTTCTTAACCCTCAAGCACAGCTCTTATCCAGTTTGCATAAGTTTTCAGCATTCTTGAAGCTCTTTCGTGGTTACAGTGGAAATGTGGCCTTGGTTCTGCAACATAGTGGAGAGTCACTATTTGAAATGAAACATGATAACAAAAGTTATTCCACTCAAATTCCTGAACAGCACAGGTGTCTCCCAAAAAGGCATCTCATTACTGAGGCTTCAAAATGATGCAAGGAACTGGGCTTCTTCCGCAGAGACCGAAGTACTGGTTGTCTCAGACTAAAGTGTAACTTATAAAGAGCTATTTCATTGGTTTAATAGAAAGACTGGCATGATAGGGGCAGCAGGTGGTGTAGTAGTGACAGTTGTGACCTTGCACCTGAAGGGTCCAGCTTCAAATCCCACATCCTACTCCATTACCTTTAAGCAAGATACTTAAGATGAACTTAGTCAGTAAAAATTACCCAGCTGTATAAAATGTAAAAAGGTAGTAACTCTCCTTCAATATCTTGAAAGTCAAGCTGGTTCATTTGCACACACACACACACACACACACACACACACACTATCTGAACCACTTGTCCCATACAGGGTCACAGGGAGCCAGAGCCTAACCCAACAACACAGGGCATAAGGCTGGATGGGGAGGGGACACACCCAGGACAGGATGTCAGTCTGGTACAAGGCACCTCAAGCAGGACTCGAACTCCAGACCCACTGGAGAGCAGGACCTGGGCCAACCCATTGCACCCCCTGCAGCATTTGTATTAATTTAAAAAGGTCATTAGTTAATAAAACACTAATACAGTCGGTTTTCAGTACTTCAGGCTGTTACCTATGGCCATAACTGTTATAAATGAGAAAGACTAAATGAATATTCAGCAACTTTTCTAGAAAATTCTATGTTGTTCCTAGGATGTTAAGATAGGATTCCTCCCGCTGAAGAAATCACATTTGTAGTAATGTTGGGAAGTGTGAGAGTGGAATATGTGAAGGACTGTGAACAAAGGGGGTCTTCAGACTTTCAGGATGCCTAAAAAAAATCCCCGACTTTGCTTCAGAATTAGTTATCAGCACACATACACATCAATGCTGTATGTGTGATGTAAAAGAAAAAAAAATGGAAGTTCACAAATGTTATCTCTTTTTTTTAAATTCCACAAAAAGTTGGGTTTCCCCTGCAGCCCAGCTAAACTTCCTGCTGTGGGTGTGAGTTCTCTCGGCAATCAGAAACACAGTGTTTCTGAAGCTCAGCAGATTCTTCTTTTTTTTTTCCAAAAAGTGACACAGAGCTGTGAAAATACTGAAAGCAAAATGCCTCGGGTGACGTAGTGCGACGGCGCATAACCTTCCAAGCCAAGGCCCTGGGGAATTACAGTGTCAGCTGAAATAGCATGACTTCAGCCCTCAGTCAAAACGAAAGATGCAGTTTCACTTCAAAGCCCCCAGACAGGAAGAGCAGGGCACAGCACCGGGGGCAGACGCTCAAGGAAGAACATCTTCTGCAGAGATGCGTCTGTGCTTCGAAGGTATCGATATGAAAACCCGGCCATTTCGGTGTTGTACAGTACACCCTCATGACATTTTCTCTTTTCCGTAAAAAAACTTCTGTATTTCCGCCATTTTTTTCTCAAGATTTTCAAACACACTTTTTCAATTTGCAGTTAACGTAACCATATTTTTAACAGCCTCTTCGGTTATTGTAATATTTCTTTTTTTCTTTTAAATGCGTATTTCCTTCATTTGTAGGAGCAGCAATACTGGGTGAACACAGCAAAAGTAAAAGCAACACAGAGAAGTCATGGATATATGCACACATAAAAAGCAAGGATAGAAAATGCCAATATTTTAAAAGTAAGATCAGATACTGAATTGAATTTGGTATACATGTTCAGATGTGATCAAATGTTTCCTGGTATATTACAAAAAAAAAAAAATTTTTTTTTTAATGTAGTACAGGCATTTCTAAAGCAGAAATCACACACACACACTGACTGAAACCGCTCGTCCCAAGTGGGGTCTCTGCGAACCGGAGCCTAACCCGGCAACACAGGGCGCGAGGCTGGAGGGGGAGGGGACACACCCAGGTCGGGACACCAGTCTGTTGCAAGGCACTCCAAGCAGGACTCGAACCCCAGACCCACCAGAGAACAGGACCCGGTCAAACCCACCGCACCCCCACACAGCAGAAATCAACTATCCAAAAATGTGTCCAGAGTTCACAGGAGTCATCAAAAATTTTTCACTTGGGTCATCCATGTACTATTTTTACGTAGGGAAATTCAGGTACAGACCATGACAACAAAATACTACAGAATGAAATATATCATTTTTACAGTGCTGAAGCATCACTTAAATATCAAGACAATGTCATATTTACAAGAAACAAAAGTTGCAAGAACGTGAAAGCAACCAATTTCACAAGCATGGCTAGAGAGACTAGACAATGACTAGAGATGGAGAAGCCAGCTCTGAATGCAATCAAGTAGTAAGGTGACATGCAAAATGCACAAAACCCACACGCAGACTCAAAAAATTATAAATTAATCTAAAAAAAAAAAATATTCAGATATTTGGCTGACAGGCTGACAGTTACATCATAAGAGGGTAATTCTACAATGCCATCATCTTGATTAACCAATGCTTTCTTGCAGAAGAGTAGATATGTATATAAAGATATATGTCGTGCGAATCTGCTTAGGTTTGGCCTCACTGATAAAGACAGAGAAACTTCCAGTCTTTCAACCACAAGTGATCCTGACTAGAAACTCTGACGTGTACAGTAGGGGGGCTGACTGACTGGCAACGGTCTATTTTTATCCCACCACACCTTCATGCAGATGAGAAGTTACGTAAACTGCGTCATTCAAATCAGAAAGTTGCTCTTTTAATGTGGTTCTTTGCCAGGAACGTCTAAGCCATGCCTCTTTTCATCTTCGCCACATTGTCGTTGAGATCACCAGTGACTTATTATGGGCATGTTATTTGCTAGTACAGATAAAAAATCAATAATATATATAGTGTTTATACACACACACATAAAATCAAGATTTCACCAGTACAAGCTGAAGAATAAATAGTTTCTAAATAAAAAATGTCAAAATGGATTCACAGCAAAAATCTTACATTTGTTAGATTCTTTTCTCCAAAGCAACTTACAGTGAACACAATGTAGTGTTTAGCTGACGTTTTGCACCCAAGCTGATTTACAGTACTAGATGCAGTACGGCACAGTACCTATTGTCAATCACTCATCTATTCAGCAGTGCAATGGAAGACACACACAGAGCAAGCCAGAGTATCCATATGAAACTGCTGTGAAGCCAGGAAGAACGTGCAAACTCCACATAGATGAGAAGGGTAAACCCACGTCCTCTTGCACCATCGATATTCTCTGCACCACTGTGCCTCCAGGTACTCCGGTTTCGTCCTACAGTCCACATTTTTAGATGTCCTTCAAGCAATCGTATGAACTGAACACATACTCTTTAAAGCTTGAAGTAAGCAAGGTTTTCAGTGCTTCATGGTGTTTAATACCAAGGGTATTAACAGAATGTACGACCGGTATTGAGTACACTTACAATATACAGAAAGTGTACGCACTGTAAGAATACACTTTGGCTATAGACACTGATTATGTCCCAAGGCTGAAAACAGCTATCATTTTTGGCAACATCAAAAGATGCTTCTTTGTTTCTTTTGTTTCCATGGAAGCATCCAGCTTTAGGCTAAAAGCAACGGAAGCACACACAAGAATGAAGCCAGTTGTCATAGAGACTGCAAGAGTTTACATACATATTAATTTTTGTGCAACAGAGGCTCACAAAGAATTCTCGAAAAGTTGGTGCTGGAATTGTAACAATGTCCTATTCACTGCTAGGCAACTGGATTCTTACACCCCTAGTGACATATCCACAAAGCTTTTTTTGTTCTTAATTACATTCTGCATGAACACACAAAAGCTGTGCACCCAGACTACATGCTTTATTTGTGGGGCAATATTCTGATAAGCTATAAAGAGATGATTGATACCAACCTGGTAGAGCTGTGCTTCATGCATAATGGAGAGTTTTTTCCAGGGTGACAGTTCGAAGGACTTCCAAGGGTTCTTGTCAATGAACATGAACTGTGTGTAAATCAATAAAGAGAAAAGTAAATGTTAACTTATTTATATTTAATTGTCAAAATTTTTTTTTTAGTTGATCCATAGACTGTGTGGGAATGGGGTGGCTGCTGGAAAACTATGAAACACTATATATTTGTCAAAATTCTGGCTTTCTTTCTTCTACAGCCAGCACTGTGACCGATCAAGAGCCACCATATTTGGTGACCATCTGTTTTGAATATGGCTTTAAGATGCAGGACTGCTGCTTTTCATGATTGTCATCTGCTGTACATTCAAGTATAATTTCCAATTTGAACACAGCAGGGTAGATGTTCACCGGACCGTTACGTTCATTTTTCTGTGAAAGGGCCCATCTGTCGCAGAGTCCACTTGAGCAATGGCTGGGACGGTCCAGGCATCGTACGCTAACCTTCGTTTATTACGGCAGATGAAAAAGGTGAAGACGGCTCCACCTCTTCGAAGACATACAATGCATCATCGTTTCTTACTCAGCATGTCCGCCGCACTAATCTGAGTCCCAGCCCGCTGATGTCACTTCCTGTCAACAAATCTCCCGCTCTCTTTACCCTTTACCTCAACCACCCACACAGAGCCGCGCGCCTGTTTATGCAATCTGGCCTACAGGAGCAGCACTGACAGGAGCATGCATGCATACTCACATCCGTATAAGACATCCCATAGCATGGAAGTGGGTCAGAGCCTAAGAGCTCTTTCGAAAGCCATGCATGCTTTGCACGTTTCATGTCAACAGCAGGCTCCGTTATGGCGGTTTGCCTTTATGTGCTCACTTTTTTCTTTCCTTTGATAGAGCATAACAAAACCATGTGTGTTTACTACCGGATTCAGGAACTGCTGAAAAAAAAACAATGAGTTGCAAACCACACCATTAGCAGCATTCTTCTCATAGGCGAGTCCTCTGACTGAACAAGAAATGGAAGTGGGGTTTGAACATTAACGCAATATATGCCACAGTGGTGAACACTTCTCCTTTTCACTGTGACACTAGTACGGTGTTTAGAAGCTTAAGTGCACAGACCACAAAGACAGCAAATGTGCCAATATAAGGCAGTGTTTTTCCCAGAGTTCTGCCGGCACTGTTCATTTGTTCAGTGGATATTGTTATTTAAAATGCCTTCAATAGCTCATAGTTTTATATGTTTTTATTGGATCTGTGAATCTCAGGTTCGGCTAAGTTGCCGGCAGCAAGCTCTTGACTGTGATGCAAACCCATAGCCTTTGGATCGCATGAAAGGCTTGTGTGTGGCATCACCTGCATCGGCGCCTAACAGCTGGATGGGGGTCCCGGAGCATCTTCAGAGCTTTCTGTCCAGTAGTGTCATTCTCACTGTGCAAGGATCTCTACTACC